>NW_006921691.1:3686100-3715583 GCF_000298275.1 Orycteropus afer afer
TGGGCTCTAGTATAGCAGGGATTGTGGGGCTGGCGCGGGATCGGGCAGTGTTTCGTTCTGCTGTGCATGGGGTCGCTATGAGTCGGAAACGACTCGACGTCACTTAACAACAACAACAACATGTCTCTGAACCACTTAGGTATGGGAAAGGGAAACTGCTTGACATCTAAGTCTGCGTGGCCATATCATAAAGGAGGAGTTATGTAATATAAGCAATGGTTGGTCCCTACAGATCTATTAACACTGTAAATGAAGTAACAGAGCATGTTAGGTAAATGAAATTTCTGAAAGAAATGTCGGTCAAGAAAACAACATATTTTGATTTAATGAATTTTAATTGTTTATATTTGTGGAAAATGAAAAAGTTATCTTTATTCTGTTTTAATAGGTCCATGAAGAATTTATAAATAACATGGCTAACACCACAGTTGAAAGTTTGATACAAAAATTTGTTGAGTCAAAAGGAACTGGGAAGGAAAGACCTGGTAAGATGATAAACTCTGCAAGAAAAAATTTTAAATTTCCTGTCCAGTAATAATTATGTAACAATTGTTACATTACCAGTAACAATTGTGTTACTGGACACACAAGTTCTCATGTTTAGTAGGTAATTTTTAGTATCACAGGTCTCAGCTGAGTAATATTTCCAAAACTGTAACATGAGCCTTGTCATCCCTAAACATCTCTGTAAATTTTCAGATAGCATTTTCTTCTCTAATGTTACATTAAATTACGATTTTACCTTCAGTAGTTCATAATTTAATGTTACTTAAAACGTTTATTATAACCTTTTATTAAATTATTCTGTTATGGTTTAATTAGATTTTTGGAAGTAGAATTACCAACAGAAGCCCATTTTAATAAGAAAGATTGTTGTTGTTGTTGCTGTTATTTGCCCTCGAGTTGGCCCTGACTCATAGTGACCCCTCCTTGGGTTTCTGAAGCAGTATCACTACGGAAGGAGATTGCCCAACTTTCCTTCTGAGGAGTGGCTGGTGGGTTTGAACCGCCAGCCTTCTGGTTAGCAGTCAGGTGCCTTAGGCACTGTGCTACCAGAACCCTAAGAGCATTGAGGTCAACATAGAACCTTTCTTAGAATTTAATAACTTATTTCTTGTCTAATTTACATTTGTATTCAACACGTGGATTTATCGAGAGCTAACAATATACCAGACACTGTTAGAGACGGTGGGGATATACCAGTGAACCAATGAATATAGGAATCCTACTTCCTATTTTATGAACAAATGATGACAGGAATGCTGAATCCTACTTTTAGTAGCATGTTAAGATACATCAAATGTAGTGATTTCCCTCCCCTGCTCAGCATACTTATAGTTGTCCACATTTCTTGAATCTATTCATTGTTGTTGTTGTTGTTGTTATATGCCATCGAGTCGGCCCCGACTCATAGCGACCCCTCCTTGGGTTTCCGAGGCAGTATCACTACGGAAGTAGGATTGCCCAACCTTTCTTCCGAGGAGTGGCTGGTGGGATTCATTAGTTACTACTATATCATGTACTTGTAAGATAATTATCTCACTCTACAGGTAAAAAATATATTCAGCCCAGTAAAGAGAGTAAAATATGGTGTAAAATTCAGGAAAATGATAGGTAATGTGTGACATTTGGAGGCATTTTTCTTTATTGCCATTCAGACTGAGGCTTGAAGCCAAAATCGTCTTTAATTCCTTCTTCCCTATTGTTGTAAGGTGCCGACAAGTCGTCTCTGACTCATGGCAACTCTAAGTATAACAGAACGAAACACTGCCCCTCCCTGTGCCAGCCTCAGGATCCTTGCTATACTTGAGCCCATCATTGCAGCCACTGTGTTAATCCATCTTTTGAGAGACTTCTCCTTTTTCATTGACCCTCCACTTTTCCAAGCATGATAACCTTCTCCAGGAAATGGTTCCTTCTGACAACATGACCAAAGTAGGTGAGATGAAGTCTGGCTATTCTTTCCAAGGAGCATTCTGGCTGCACTTCTTCTGGGACAGATTTGTTAGTTCTTTTAGCAGTCCATGGTACTTTCAGTATTCTTTGCCAATGGCACAACTTGAAAGCATCAACACTTCTTCAGTCTTCCTTTATTCACTGTCCAGCTCTCACGTGCATAAGAGGTGATTGAAAATACCATGGGTTGGGTTAGACACATCTTAGTCTTCAAGGAGACATCTTTGCTCTTCAGCACTTGAAAGAGGTCTTTGGCAACAGATCTGCTAGTACAATTCATCTTTCAATGTCTTGACTGCTGCTTCCATTGGTGTTGATTGTAGAACCAAATAATGTGATGTCTTTGACAAATTCAATCTTTTCTCCATTTATCGTGATGCTGCCTATAGGTCCAGTTGTGAGGATTTTTATTTTCTTTATACTGAGATATAATCCATACTGCAGACTGTAGTCTTCAGTCTTTATCAGTCAGTGCTTCAAGTCATCCTCACTTTCAGCAAGCAAGGTTATGTTATCTATGTATCGCAGGTTGTTAATGAGCCTTCCTCTAATCCACATGCCACATTCTTCTTCATGTAGTCTAGCTTCTTGGATTATTTGCTCAGTATACAGATTGAATAAGTATGGTGAAAGGATTCAACCCGGATGCACTCCCTTCCTGATTTTAAGCCATGCAGTATCCCCTTGTTCTGTTCAAACAACAGCCTCCTGGTCTATGTACAGGTTCTTCATGAGTATAATGAAATGTTTTGGAATTCCCATTCTTCTCTATGTTATCCACAATTTGTCATGATCCACACAATTGAATGCTTTTGCATAGTCAATAAAACACAAGTAAACATCATTTTGGTATTCTTTGCTTTGAGCCAAGATCCATCAGACATCAGCAGTGATAACCCTTGTTTCACGTCCTCTTCTGAATCTAGCTTGCATTTCTGGAACTTCTCTGTCAGTAAACTGCTGCAACTCTTTTTGAATTACCTTCAGTAAGATTTTACTTGTGTGTGATATTAATGATATTGTTTGGTAATTTTGACATTCTGTGGGATCACCTTTCTTTGGAATGGGTACAAATATGGATCTCTTCCAGTCAGTTGGCCAGGTAGCTGTCTTCCAAATTTCTTGGCATAGCTGAGTGACTGCCTGCACTGGGGCATCCATTTGTCTCAACATTTCAGTGGGTATTCTGTCAATTCCTGGAGCCTTGTTCTTTGCCAGTTCCTTCAGTGTAGCTTTGACTTCTTCCTTCAGTACCAATGGTTCTTGATCACATACCACCTTCTGAAATCAATGAACATCGATCAGTTCTTTTTTGGTACAGTGACTCTGTGTAGTCTTTTCATCTTCTTTTGATGTTTCCTGCATCATTCAATGTAGGGCCTATAGAACCTTTCAATATTGCACCTCGAGGCTTAAAGTTTTTCTTCAGTTCTTTTAGCTTGAGAAATGCTGAGTGTGTTCTTCCCTTTTGGATGTCTAACTCCAGGTTTTTGCCCATTTCAGTATAATAATTGACTTTTTCTTCTTGAGCTGCCCTTTGAAATCTTCTGTTCAGCTCTTTTATCTTGTCATTTCTTCCATTTGCTTTAACTACTCTCCATTCAAGGGCAAGTTTCAGAGTCTCTTGAGACATCTATTTTGGTCTTTTCTTCCTTTCCTGTCTTTTCAATGACCCTTTGCTTTCTTCATGGATGATATTCTTGATGTCATCCCACAGGTCCTGTGATTTTTGGTCATCAGTGTTCAATGCATCAAATCTGTTCTTTAGGTTGGTCTCTAAATTCAGGAAGGATATAATCAAGGTCATATTTTGGCTCTCATGGGGTTCCTTCTTCCAGTGTTATTCTCTTTTATTCTGGAAGCTCCACTGAAACCTGCCCACCACAGGTAACCCTGCTGGGATTTTTTTTTCCCTGTATGGTACATAAATATTTTGTTACACAGGGTACAAAAATACTTTCACTTTTTGGTTGGATTGTAATCTTGGAAAGAATAAGGACCAGTGATGGGGAGAAGTGTGCTGTGGTGAGGTAAAGAACACAGGCAGAGGACTTTCTGACAGTTGTTGGCCCATGTGAGGAGAAAGAAGCAGAGGACCCTGACTTGAAAAAGAAAACACTGTCTGTTGGGTTTCTGTTGTAGCTGTTAAGCATGCAAGTGTGTGTGGGTGGGGCCAGCAGGGCAGAACCGGCTGCACAGCTGGGTCCTCGCTGGAGCAGACAGACATAGGGGTAAGGGGTGTGGGGAGCAGACCAGGAATGGTGAGCCATTAGTGGCTAGGACCTGTTGCTATGGTGATACCAATGTGAGAACAAACTGTATATTTACACATACACAAGTTTAAGTGTCTTAATTCATGCCAGAAAACATGCAAAATTAAATGCCTCATTTTCTTAAAGTGAAACTACCAGAGTAAGTTTGGACAGAAGGTTGAGACTTGCTTAGTCCTAGTGAGGCCAGCGAAGGGAGTCTGCGTATTCCAGCAAGGCGGTCCCTGGATCCGTACATGAGGCCTTGGAGAAAGACTTGGGGTAAGGGCAGGACTGAGGAAGAGAAGAAACAGGAAACAGTCCACTGAGTCAGGCTTAAAATTCATACTCTTTGGAGGAAGCAGCAGCTCTCCACAGGCTGCCTGGGGTAATGGAAGCTCCGGGTGTCACTGTACAGATCCCCAGAACTGACTCCTAGGGGATCCCCCTCAGTGGGCAGGGGCTGCAAGCCACATTGACAAGACAGAAGAACTAACAGAACTGACGATACTTCCATCCTTGCTGGGTGGTGTCAGAAGAAGGGTACCAGCGCACCTGAGCATGTAAGCCAGCAGCAGTAATGGCAGCTAGGTGATCACAGCATGGGAGATGGCTGGGGTCAGCTCTGTGGTATAGAGAGGGTAGGGCACCCAGGCCTTTGGGGATGCAGGGATCAGAGCAGCCCCCATAAGGTGATAGGGGTCCTGTGCAATGAAGTGTGCTTCAAGGGCAGGGTGAGCATTGGTGGGATTTGGTGTTGCCATTAGCTTGTTCTTGGCTGTCTTGGTGTGGCAAACTCTAGCCTCAGGGTCTGTGGGTTCTCGGGATCAAAACGAATACCATTCAGTGCATTCTTGGCTGCTTCTGCTCCTGCCCGGGTGTTAAAGATAACAAAACCAACAGGCTTTCTTTATGTGAGCTTGATCAGGGATTCTTCATACCCCTTGAATGGCTGGAAGAGCAGGTAAAGCTGTCTGGGTTTAATGTCCACAGGAAGGCCACTGACAAACAATGTCCAGACCTCCTTCTCTAGGGTGCCTTGTGCTGTCAGAGCCTGTGCCTGAGCTGGTGCTGTGCGTGCTGTCCAGCTTCAGGTTGCTCATGGTGCATGGAGGATGGGTCGGGGGGGATGGAAACGCAAATATGGCAAGAGCAGCAGCCCTGGTGGGGAGGTGGGAAGGGGCATGGTGGGTGGTGTGCTCAGGGAGTGTGGGGCAGTCAGAGTGGTGGTGGTGGGAGGTGAGAGGGGCGGCAGCTGCGTTGCGCTGGGGTCACATCAAGTTTGATGAGTACAGGAGGCAGGGAGGGGGTGTGGTGGAGGAGGCGCTGGGAACTGGAGCCGCTCTCCTGCTGGGATTTGAAACAGTGGTGGCATAGCCTCCAGCCTCACAGCAACTTGCCAGCCACCACAGGATGACAAACCGACAGACAAGTTTGTCTCCCTTAGCTGTTCCAAACTGCCATCGGCTTTCTTCCTGGTCTCCTGTCTTCCCTACATTTCATTAATTTTCAAATGTTACTGATTCAGTTATGCTAGTACTTGTCCCTTTCTCTGTCTGTTTTTTTAAATTGTGATTTGAATGAAGGTTTACAGAACAAATTTTCTGTACAACAGTTTGTACACATTTTGTTCCATGACATTGAGTGCAATCCCCATAGTGTAGCAGCTGTCTTCCCACTTTCTCCCTCTGGTTACCTTTTCCCTGTGTCCTTTCCTATGCATTCCTGCCCTCTGACCTATCTCCCTGTGCAAATACTGCCCTTCTGATATCCCATGGTTGATTGTTTTAAGGATTTTACCTACCTGGTGTAAATGTTCACTTTATATACCTTTTTACTGTTTGGCTGGAAGCCACAGGAGTGAGTTCAGGTCTAGGCCTGGAGGGTGACTAGGGACCATAATCTCGGGGGTTTCACCAGTCTCTGTCAGACCAGTAAGCCTGGTCTTTTTTTGTATTTTCAGTTTTGTTCCACATTTTTCTCCCACTCTATCCAGGATCTTCTATTTTGATCCCTTTCTGAGTGGTTGACAGTGGTAGCTGGGCACCAGCTAGTTCTTTTGTTTTAGGGTCACGTAGGCTGAGGTTCACATGGTCCACTAGACCCTTGGACTAATTATTTCCGTTTGTCTTTGGTTTTCTTCATTCTTCTTTGCTCTGGAGGAGGACCCATGCTTTTCTTAAGTGCATGCCTCATTAATTGTAGCAGCCTTTTAGCCGGTTTCTCATACTGGCATAGTAGAAATTTTTTCTTCATTTTATGTTTATAGAACATTCATCTTTAGACTGTACAGTTAAGAACATGTAGTGTCACTGCTCTTAAATCTTGGCTTTTCATTGGAGACAGAATGAAATTTTGACTCTGAACTTGGCTTCAAAGCCTTTCACCTTGCATTCTGGCTCTGATCAGTCTTTAGTTTTACTTTCCATTATTCCTTTTCTGGTATCCTTCAATGCAGCCAACCTGAACTACTTGATGTTTCCTGTCCATGCCCTCTGTTTTTTTCCCTTAGTACCTTTGTTACCTTAATGTCCTTACTCTAGAAGATGCTGTTTTCTTTCCTGCACCACATCTCCCCCATTTGTCTAATGAATGAACTCTTAAAGAGCCAGAGACCTCAGAATCCCACTCATCACAGTGCTGCAGGCAGTCACTGACAATATTAAGGATTGGTATTCAAGTTGAAACCTGTGATCCCTGGCTTAATTTGGTGGAAACTTTGTTTGTAAGGATCAGAAAGCAAGTTTTACTTAAGCGAAAAAGAGCGTGTATTGGCTTTTTTGCAAATGATGAAAATTTTGTGTTTCAGAAAAATGAGATTCATATAATTTTATGTGTGATTGTATACAGTTCATAGCCTCGAAGGATTTTGTTTTATAAGATGTATTCTCACCTTCAATTGTATAGATACAGTATTGATTGCGCTTAACATTTTATTTCTCCTGTTTCATAAGAGCCCCCTCTGGTGGATTATTTTCTTCCTAAAATAGGAAAGTTCTATGAGCTCTGGTAGCATAGTGCCTAAGGTACTTGACTGCTAACCAGAAGGCTGGCGGTTCAAACCCACCAGCCACTCCTCGGAAGGAAAATGGGGCAATCTACTTCTGTAGTGATACTGCCTCGGAAACCCAAGGAGGGGTCGCTATGAGTCGGGTCTGACTCGATGGCACATAACAACAACAACAACAACATGACACATTTAAAAAAGAAAGAACAAGAGTCTGGGTTATTTTTAAAATTTGTATACCTAACTGTTTACCTATTTCTCTTGTGCAGAAAAAATAACATTTTGTCTGTTTTTAGTCACTTATCTGTTGAAAGATACAAATTTTAATATTACACAACTCACTTTAAAAATTAATGTTTCCAGTTCTCCTGTAGAAGTCGGACAATTGGAGAGCAATAAAATTTTTCTTCTCTTACTCATTGAGACTATTTTACTTTGTCATATGGGGTCATTATGAGTTGGAATGAACTTGAAATCAATGAATTTTGTTTTTTTTGTGTGTTATGATATTCTGATGATCATTTGGGGTTTAGAACCACTGAATTGAGGACAGTATTTCTACAGATTCTTTATTAAAATACGCATTTGTGCAGTGAAGTGCCATTAATTTCTACAATTTAATTTCACATGATACTTAGCAAGAGAAAAATGAAAAAAGTTACGTTTATGTGTGTATATATGGTGAGAGAGGGAGATGAAGCAAATGTGTCGAAATACCAGTATTTGGTATATCTGGGTGAAGGATGTAAGGATTTTCATTGTATTATTTTTCTAATTTCTCTGTAAGAATAAAATAATTAAAAATAAAAATTTGGGGAAAAAAATATCCCTGAGGAGGATGATAATAAAGTCTATCAGCTTTTTAATACTAATATGGTATGAATTAGCATAGTTTTCCTAAGCAGGGACATAGGGCAAGCTGTGATAATGGGTTGGGAAGAAAACATAAGACTGTGACTCAGGTTTAGTTTGCTGGAGGAAGCTCAAGTCCAATAAGATGCTAGTCTTAGGGAAGTGAGGGTGCTATTAAGAGAAGAATGCCATACTAAGTAAGAATGACATAGAAAAAAAGGGTGTAATGTGGAGATTATTACAGATAAATTTTATCTAATTTATGGTTGGCCAAACCTAAAGTCATTTCTGCTTTCGTAGTAGAAACACTGAAACAAATGTTTTATCTGTCACTGTGCACAAAGCAATATAATGAGATGTGTGTGTAATATATGATCATCCAAACCCAAACTCAAGCCCACTGCTCTCGCGTCGATTCTGACTTATAGCAATCCCCATTGGGTTTCCCAGACTGTAAATCTTTACGGAAGTAGATTGCCTCATCTTTCTCCTGAGGAGCAGCTGGTAGGTTTGAACTGCCAACATCTTGGTTAGCAGCCATATACCCACTATGCCACCAGAGCTCCTTTTATGTGTGATTATACTCTTCTGAAATACTTTCAGGAGTTAAAAGATTCTTTTTAATAAGTCATCATTGTTATCATGTCACCATTATAATCAATGTTTGAAATTTTTGACATAGATATTTTACGTAGCAAATTTACTTCTATGTAGCCTCTTGGCTACAAGTTTGGGGTTTTTAAATAATTTCATTCATTAGTCCATTCTAGGTTTTTAGTTAGCAACATCAGTTAATTAAATAATTAGCAGGAATAATTGCAGTCTAAATTTGCATAGTTTCTTACAGGCTATAAACCCTTTATTGTTTAATCATTTAACAAAATTTACCGAGCTTGCCATGTGCCAAACACTGTGATACCATAGGGACACATCACTGAGTAGAACAGACCTTGATCCCTGCCCTCTTGAAGCTTATATTCTAGGGGTGTAGGAAAGGAGAAACAGATAATACATAAATAAATTATTAGTATATTGGAATGTATTGTGAGCTTTAGGGGGGAGAAGTTTGGAGTTTTTGGGGGAGAATGGGTTGTACAGTACTAAATAAATATTTACTTACCTCATTTAATCTTTACAATAATCCTTTCAGGTATGACTGTTATTATCCCCCTTTTATAAATAATACAACCAAGATTTAAAAAGAGTAAGTAATTAGTCCAGAGTGCTTAATAACAGTCATCAAGCAAGTGGTAGAACTAGAATTTGAGCGTCTTTTGCATATCGTCTTTTGCATATCGCCACAAGCTGAAGCTGATGATCTTTTTCATGTTTGACTGGGTCATTATCCTGGGCACTTAGGAATGTGGCTGTATTGCATTCCATGGGTCCACTAGCAAGCTTACAAATACTGTCCCTGACTCCTGTTGTCATCATCCTTTTCCACACATACCCACTTGACATTATTATCATAGTTTTTATTATTAGATTTTGGGTGTGTCTTTGTTTGTTTAATCTTGGCTTTAATTAGAAATCAAGTGCCCTTTGATTTTAGTTGAGAATATGCAGAAATATGTTTGATTTCAGTTTTGAGGCCAGTTTTTAATTAGACATAGTTGTATACTTGCCCTGTAGGTGGCCTGAGAGTTAGAATTTACTTCAAAGCAATTTGAACTCTTAATTAAACATTTTATATATTTTTTATACTGAAACTTATACTATTATTGTATATTTTTTCCCTTTCTGTAACAGTTTTGTTTTTCAATTGTGATTTGGGTGAAAGTTTACAGAGCATACTGGTTTTCCATTAAATAAATTCATACACATTTGTTTCATGACATTGATTGCAATCCCCACAGTATGACAGCACTCTTCCCACTTCCTCCCCATGTTTAGCTTTTCCCTTCATCTTTTCTCCTATCCCTTCCTGCCTTCTGAGCTTTATCCCCGGGCAGATGGTATCCTTTTGATCTCATGTGGTTGATTGCTCTAATGAGTGCATACTTCTCTCTGTAATTGTTCACTTTATAGGCCTTGTCTATTGTTTGGCTGATAGTTGAGCCATGGGGGTCCTGTAACATTTCTTAAAAAATTTGATACAAATTAGGTTTGGATAAATCTATAGTTAGCTTGTTTGGTAGCCATAATTTATTCCTACCTGATGATGAAAGCATCATATTTAAGAATTTTATTTGAACTGTACAAGAGTTAGTTTTTCTTAATATCAAAGTGAGTTTTAGCAATACAAACCCAAGGAAGGGTCGCTATGAGTCGGGTCCGACTTGACGGTACATAACAACAATAACAACATTCTAGGTATTGGGGATACAGTGGTTAACAACATAAACAAAAATCTGAGCATACAGTGACTCCTCCTTGGGTTTCCAAGGCAGTATCACTACCGAAGTAGATTGCCCAACCTTCCTTCCGAGGAGTGCCTGGTGGCTTTGAACCTCCAACCTTCTGGTTAGCAGTCAAATGCCTTAGGCACTATGCCACCAGAGCTCCCAAATGCAAATAAGAAGGCTTTCTATTTACCAGGCATTATTCTAGGTATTGGGGATACAACAGTTAACAACACAAAGACCCAAGCTTACATTCAAGTATAGTATATAGTACTTGGTCCCCTTCCCTTCCCGTGGGCACAATCAGGGATCTTAGCAATTAGCTCTTATGCTTGTTTTCTTTCAAGTCTACTGTAAGCTTCTTGAAAGCAGAACTATTATGTTAGATTTCTGTCTCTCTAGTTCTATAGTTTTCACATATAAAGGGATTTTGGGTAAATTTTGACCATAAGAAATAATAATTTCTTAATTATTGCTGATACTAAAAATTATTTATTGTATTTTTTGGTGAAAATATACTTTAAATACTGATATTTTCATTTAACACTATCAGGTAACACTGGAAAATATTTCAGAAAAATCTTTAAAATGTATTGTAATGGGATCTGATTTGATATTTGTTTTCTACCAACTATTTGTTTTTTACTAGAAGTTGTTAATTATTTTCTCCAGGCCTTATTGAATTTGAAGAATGTGATCCTGCTAGTGCAGTTGAAGGTGAGTTGACTAGTTGTAATGTCTTAATGCACATGGTAACCAGCTAATGTCTTTTGTTTATTGAACACATAAACTCACTCACTGCTATCCAGTTGATTTTGATTGACAGTGACCCCTATTGGATTTCCAAGGCTATAAATCTGTACAGAAGCAGACTGCCCCATCTTTCTTCCATGGAGTAGCTAATGGGTTCAGAGTACTGACCTATTGGTTGGAAGCCAAATGCCTTAACCACTACATCATCAGAACTCCTTGAAAACACTAAGAGGGACTGTTGGTATTAGCTGATCTATGGAATAATGGATGTCTCAGGCAGCAGTAAGCCAGCCCAGGACCAGCGGAGAGCGTGTGTTTAACCTGTGTGTGCCCCTGGGCCACAGGCCGCAGTAAGCCAGCCCCAGGACCAGTGGAAGATGGGTGTTTGCCCCTGAGGCAGGCTGGGTAAATGAGCAGGGCAGGGGTGATCAGGAAATGAGCAGAGTAGTGTAGAACAGCTAGGGGAGACAAACTTGTCTGTCAGTTTGTCCTACTGTGATAGCTTGAGTGTTTCTGTGAGGCTGAAGGCTGTGCCACCGGTGTTTCAAATGCCAGCAGGGTTTCTCATGGTGGACAGGTTTCAGGGGAGCATCTAGACTAAGACAGACTTGGAAGAAGGAAGAGGCCATCCACTTCTCAAAGCATTGGCCAGTGAAAACCTTATAAATAGATGTGAAACATTGTGCGACGTAGTGCCGGAAGATGAGCCCCTCAGGTCTGGAAGGCACTCAAAATATGACTGGAGAAGAGCTTCCTTCTCACAGTAGAGGTGACTTTAATTATGTGAATAGAGTAAAGCTTACAGGACCCCTATTTACTGATGTGGCATGACTCAAGATCAGAAGAAACAGACGCAACCATCCATTAATAATTGGAACGTGGGGAATGTATGAAGTATGAATTTCGGAAAATTGGAAGTTGTCAAAAATGAAATGGAACACATAAGGATCGATACCCTAGGCATTGTGAGGTGAGACAGACCAGTGTCAGCCATTTTGAATCAGACAACCATACGATCTACTATGCCGGGAATGACAAATTGAAGAGGTATGGCATGGTATTAATTGTCACAAAGACTGTTTCAAGATCTGCCCTGAAGTACAACACTGTCAGTGATAGGATAATATCCATATGCCTACAAGGAAGACCAGTTAATACTATTACTATTCAAATTTACACACCAACTGCCAAAGATGAAGAAATTGAAGATTTTTACCAACTTCTGCGGTCTGAAATTGACCGAACATAAAATCAAGATGTGTTAATTATCACTGGTGAATGGAATGCAAAAGTTGGAAACAAGGAAGAATCACTGGTAGTTGTAAAATATGACATGGTGATAGAAATAATGCTGGAGATCACATGATAGAATTTTGCAAGTCCAACGACTTATTCATTGCAAATACTTTTTTTCAATAACACAAATGGAAGCTATACACATGGACTTCGCCAAACAGAATAAAATCAAATTGACTACATCTGTGGAAAGAGGCAATGGAGAAGCTCAGTATCTTCAGCCAAAACAAGGCCAGGAGCTGACTGTGGAACAGACCATCAGCTGCTCTATGCAAGTTCAAGTTGAAGCTGAAGAGAGTTAAAAGAAGTCCATGAGAGCCAAAATGTGACCTTGATTATTATATTTCTCCTGAATTTAGAGACTATCTAAAGAATAGATTTGATGCATTGAACACCAGTGACTGAAAACCAGAGGAATTGTGGGATGACATCAAGAACATCATCCATGGAGAAAGCAAGAACTCATTAAAAAGACAGGAAAAGAAGAAAAGACCAAAATGGATGTCACAAGAGACTCTGAAACTTGCCCTTGAATGGAGATTAGCTAAAGCAGATGGAAGAATCGACAGGATAAAAGAGCTGAACGGAAGATTTCATAGAGCAGCTCGAGAAGACAAAGTCAATTATTATAGTGAAATGTGCAGAGACCTGGAGTTGGAAAACCAGAAGGGAAGAACATGCTTGGCATTTCTCAAGCTGAAAGAATTGAGGAAAAAAATTTAAGCCTCGAATTGCAAATTGAAAGATTCCATGGGAAAATACTGAATGATGTAGGAAACACCAAAAGAAGATGGATGGAATACACAGAGTCACTATACTAAAAAGAACTGGTAGATGATCATCCATTTCAGGAGGTGGCATATGATCAAGAATCAATGGTATTGAAGGAAGAAGTTAAAGCTACACTGAAGGAATTGGAGAGAAACAAAGCTCTGGGAATTGACGGAATACCCATTGAGATGTTTCAACAAATGGGTGCTGCACTTGAAGCAGTAACTCATCTATGCCAAGAGATTTGGAAGACAGCTACCTGGCCAACTGACTGGAAGAGATCCATATTTGTATCCATTCCAAAGAAAGGTGATCCCACAGAATGTGGACATTATTGAACAATATCATTTATATCACATGGAAGTAAAATTTTACTGAAGATAATTCAGAAATGGTTGCAGCAGTATACAGACAGAGAACTTCCAGAAATGCAAGCTGGATTCAGAAGGGGATGTGGTACGAGGGATATCATAGCTAATGTCAAATGGACTTTGGCTCAAAGCAAAGAATACCAGAAAGATGTTGACTCATATTTTATTTACTTTGCAAAGGCATTTGATTGTGTGAATCACAAAAAATTGTGGATAACATAGAGAAGAATGGGAATTCCAGAACACTTAATTGTACTCATAAGGAACCTCTACACAGACCATAAGACTGCTGTTCAAACAGAACAAGGAGATACTACATGGTTTAAAATCAGGAAGGGAGTACATCAGGGTTGTATCCTTTCACCATACTTAAAGCAATCTGTATGGTGAGCAGATAATCTGAGAAGCTGGAATATATGAAGGAGAACCTGGCATCAGGATTGAGGGAAGGCTCATTAACAATCTGAGATATGCAGATGACACAACTTAGCTTGCTGAAAGTGAGGATGACTTGGAGCACTTATGAAAATTGAAGACTGCAGTCAGTATGGATTACACCTCAATATAAAGAAAACAAAAATCCTCAAAAAAAAAAAACACAAAACAAAACTGGATCAATAAGCAGCATCACGATAGATGGAGAAAAAATTGAAGTTGTCAAAGACTTCATATTGCTTGGTTTTAGAGTCAACGCCAATGGAAGCAGCAGTCAAGATATCAAAAGACATATTACATCGGACGAATCAGTTGCAAAAGACCTCTTTCAAGTGCTGAAGGGCAAAGATGTCTCCTTGAAGACCAAGATGTGCCTGATCCATGCTATGGTATTTTCAGTCACCTCATATGCATGTGAGAGCTGGACAGAATAAGGAAGACTGAAGAAGACATGATGCTTTTGAGCTGTGGTGCTGGCGAAGAATGCCGAAAGTACCATGGACTGCTAAAAGAACTAACGGATCTGTCCTGGAGGAAGTGCAGCCCGAATGCTCCTTGGAAGCAAGAATGGCCAGACTTCATCTCACCTACTTTGGTCATGTTGTCAGAAGGGACCATTTTCTGGAGAAGGATGTCATGCTTGGTAAAGTGGAGGGTGAACGAAAAAGGGGAAGGCCCCCACCAAGATGGATTGACACAGTGGCTGCAGTGATGGGCTTGGGTGTATAGTAGAGATTGTGAGGTTGGCACAGGACTGGGCAGTGTTTTGTTCTGCTGTACATAGGGTACATGAGTTGGAGACAACTCGACAGCATCTAACAACAACAACAACAAATGGAATAATATAAAAATATGAATGTGATTTGAAAGCCTAGTATTTGTGTAATATATACATGATAGAGTTGCCCAAAGGAATATTAGCGTGTTAGAATATATATTTTAAAATGCTAAATATAATATAGGAGCTCTGGTAGCATAGTGGCTAAAGCACTTGACTGCTCACCAGAAGGCTGGCGGTTCAAACCCACCAGCCACTCCTCGGAAGGAAGGTTGGGCAATCCTACTTCCATAGTGATACTGCCTTGGAAACCCAAGGAGGGGTCGCTATGAGTCGGGGCCGACTCGACGGCACATAACAACAACAAATATAATATATAATTATTTTCAAATAAATAGTGAAATTTGTTTCTCCATTGACAGCCATTCCTATGCCTTGCAATATCATGCATGTGAAACTTACCACTACATATTAATATATAATGTTTATTCTACACTGAGCAACATTTTAGTAATTAATGATGTTACTTGTTAATATTAATATTACCACAATTCACAATGGGTGATGATTTGGAGGAAGGGTTCACAACCAGCCTGACTTCTGTTTAAGTAGGTAGTTTTTATAGTATGACATCCAAAAAATGCCTGCTGTTTTTGTTCATGTTTTATATATCTTACTTTGTAAGCTACTAGAAATAATTTGGAAGCAGTCTCCTGTTTTTCTTTCAAGGCTCATTTAAGAATTTTGCTATCATGTGTAAGCTGATTATTGAAATAGTCAGGAGCCCTGGGACCTAGGCTTCTTGTAGTCACTAGCTATTTGAGAGCAGTAATTAAGTTTCTATACTTCAGTTTTCTTTGTTGTAAGGTGAGGATAATAAATAATACTCTCTGAGAATAAAAATGTGTTTGATTTGAAAAACATCGTAACATGTTGTATATTTGTATGGTCTAGGGCGACAGTTTTGCATGATGGTAAGTACATTATTTTTGGAAGTAGATCACTAGGTCTTTCTTCCTAGTCAGTTTTAATCTGAAAGCTCTGCTAAAACCTGTTTAGCATCATAACAATATGCAAGTCTCCAATGACAGATGGGTGGGTGGTGGATGCACCTGAGGTGCGTTGGCTGATAATTGAACCTGTAATAGTGAGTCAAAGGAAAAAATAGACCTTGAGTTTCCTCACCTGTAAAATGAGGGGGTTAGTGTAAGTGTAACCTGAAGTCTCTTACTGCTCTAGTATTAAAAGTATAAGCAGGTAAGTTTTAAGTGCTGACTTCCATCAACAATTAATAGCATGAGTGACCTTTAAAAGATAATTTGTCATGCAGTAAGAGAAGGAAGAACTGCCATATTAGGAAAAAGAAAGATGATACTTGCTCCTTAGTTATGGTGACTCATTCATAATATTATTTATATATGAGATAACATATAGACACAAGAATGCCATATTGTAGGCTTTCCGTGTTATACTGCTAATTGGATTTGCCTGGTCATCTTTTTATTTAAAACAATACATCTATGTATTGTGACTCTAGACAGGGAATATCATTTGACCTACATTTATTAAAAAAATCTAATATAATGAAAACATGTTTTTTTTGAAGATTTAAGATACTTGCATATGCTTGCTTTGCCTGTGGTGACTTAGGGAAGATTTAGGAGGAGAATTTCAGTGATCAAGTGAATGTTCTGTAACCTTTTGATGAGTAATAGACTACTATATAGGAAAAAGGAGCTCTGGTGGCATAGTGCCTAAGGCATTTGACTGCTATCCAGAAGGTTGGTGGTTCAAACACACCAGCCACTCTGTGGAAGGAAGACTGGGCAACCTACTTCTGTAAAGATTTACTACCTCGGAAACCCGAAGGGGGTCGCTATGAGTCGGAATCAACTTGATGGCAGTGAGTTTGTTTTTTTCATTTTCTTTTTTTTTTTTTTAAATATATAGGAAAAGTATATTCATTAGACTGTGACTGTGGTTTATATATTGGGATTTAGTGTTTGATACTTTTATTTCCTTTTCCATATTTAGCTTTGGTGGTTATGGACAAATTACCTGTCAAATACAAGATATGTTCATTAAGTTTAATATATTTTTATCAGGAATATGCTTTTATAACAATATGCATTTTTTTAAAGGTATAAAACCAAGGAAAAGAAAGACATTTGCTTTGCCAGGAATAATTAAAAAGGAAAAGGATGCAGAATCTGTGTAAGTATATTAATATTGTCGAAATCATTTTCATTGTTCCAAATGATTAAGAATAAACAGTCATTTTGAATTTGGGAAGCAAAATTCTTTTGGAAATAACTCAAAGTTCCTGTGTCTAAGATGTGAAAAAATAAAAGCCTTTCTAAATAAACATATTTTTCAGTTTCTCTGATTTTAGTTCAAAACACTATCTTTTCTTCTTACTAAAAGTTTAATCATAGTAGATGAAAGGTTTTTAAAAATTGTAAATACTTCCTTTTTAATAAAATGATACATGCATATTTTTAAAAATTAAAAGTACAGAAAAAACTAAAAAATTTCACAATCTTAATGGCTAAGAGAAATTCAAAGGCTTACAGTTTGGTAAAAATTCTTCTAGACAACTCTGTGCATATAGACAGACACACAGTGATGTGTGTTCCATAAATGGAAAATGTTAGAGAGGGAAAAAAAAGCCCTACGTGTTTTACTGTTTGTACTAGGTCATCATTTTTAGATGGAATATTTGATCCATTTCTAAATCAGATTTACCTTTTATTAAAAAATAAGAAATTAGTATGCAAAAAATATATAAGTAGCACATAAGATGTTGAACTAGTATTAACTAAAGAGAGCTTTCAGTGTTGGCTAAATATTAAGACTGAAATAAAGGGAAATTAAATATACCTGTGCTTAGTCCCCAACTCAGAACAGTTAAATCAGATTCTCTGTTAGTAAGCCCCCAGCATAGTTTTATTTTTCTTTTTAAGTAGCCCATGTGCTTCCTAATGTGCACTTGTGGTTGAGAATCATTGCACTATGATTAATCAGAGATGTACTAGAGTTAAAGGAATCTTTCTTTCTATAATCACTCATTTAGACTGAAGAGAAACTAATAAAAAATCTTAAGCCAGTAAAATTGGCTAAAAATTAATTTAAAATCTCTATTCTCTAACATTATTAGTGTAACTCCCATGACATTTAATATTTTAATGGGCCTTCATATTGTCAACTGAAGAGACCAAGTTTTGTTTTGGGTATTTGCTTCTTGTTATTAGTGTTGGCTCTGGCTGGTGGTGACCCTATGTACAACAGAATGAAACATTTCCCAGTTCTGCACTATCTTCACGATTGGTGCTATGCTTCAGTCCATGGCTGTGACCACTGTGTATTTTGAGTACCTTCTGTTTTGGTTACTTTGTGCTACTCTAACAAAATACCACAAATCGATTGGCTTTAAAAAATAAGAGTTTATTTTCTCAGTTTTGGAGTCCAGAAGTCCAAGTTCAAAGTGCCACGCTCTAGGGACCAGGTGAAAGCCCCTCGACCTTGGGCTTCAGCTCTGCCTCTTGCTCCCAGTCTACTGGAGCTGGAGGTGTCTCGTTACTCAGGTAGCCACTGGCTGCTGAGGCTGACAAACCCAAGGTCGGCAAGTAAAAAGGCACAGTCCCAACATTTCCAAACCATACAACAGGCCACTGATTCAAGTCCATTAAGAGTCCCAAGATTGGCAGACAACATGGCAGGCTGCTGAACAACAACTCGGCTATATGCAAGATTCAGGTGTGCCAAAAGCTGGCGACCTTCCTCAAAGCTTCTCCTTATATACTGGAGGCAGATCACATCCCTAAAGCAGCTACTCAGCTGCTCATGGCAGATTCCACCATGGTGTTGCTTGCCAGTCTCATCATGGGGAATAACAGCTGCCTAGCCACTCAAAACCAGGCCCAGCCAAGTTGACACATAACCTTAACTTAACCACCCTTTCCATCACCGGGGCCTAATCTTCCAGCACTATGTTGGACAACATTCTGTTGTGATCCATAAGGTTTCATTGGCTAATTTTTCAGATCACCAGGTCTTTTTTTCCTAGTCTGTCTTTGACTGGAGTGACCCTGCTGATAATAGAAATATTGGTAGCATAGCTACCAGGGTCAAAGCAATAGACAAGCCACCATAGTAAGATAAACTGGTAGACAAATAGTAGTTTCACCTTCTGTCTAATATATTTCTGTCATCTGAGTTTCTCCAGTTTCTTCCTCCTCCTAGGTGGTATTTGGTTAACAAATTACGATCAACTGCAAAGTGATTTATATCTAAAGTGAACATCTTTTCCACAAATGTTTTTCTTGAGCTTTTAAGAAGGAAGTACTTTCCTAAGGGGATGGAACCTGATATCTCCCTCTTTTTTTTTTTCTTAAACTTAAATAATATATTTTACTTCACCCAATATATACAAAATACTGTATCTGACAATCTACTTCTGGAAATCAGCCAGTGAAACCCTATGATTTTTACAACTACAAAAAAAGAACCGTACTGATCACAGTCCACTCTCGTTATGCGTGGGGTCACCATGAATTGGGGGCCAACTTGAGGGTGGCAAATGACAGCAGAAATTATCATCTCAACATGAAATCAATGTGTATCAGCTCTGCTGCTGACCTCCTGACCTGGCTTAGTGAAAGTAGGAGGGTAGGCTGGAAAGGCTGCTTTCTTTTTAAAAATCTGTAATGGCAAAAAGGAGCTCTGGTGGTATAATGCCTAAGACATTTGACTGCTAACCAGAAGGTTGGCAGTTCAAACTCACCAGCCACTCTGTGGAAGGCAGACTGGGCCATCTACTTCTGTAAAGATTTACTGCCTTGGAAACCTGACAGGGTCACTATGAGTCAGAATCGACTCAATGGCAGTGAGTTTGTTTTGGTTTGTTGTGGCAAAATACATACCATATGACAAAAAATTGCCATTTTAAGTATACAGTTCAGTGTCATTAACATTTACAAAATTGTCCTACCATCACTCCTGTATTCACAAAACTTTATCATCAACCCAAACAGAAACTCTGTGTCCGTTAAGCCAATAACTCCTCTTTCCCATTTCCTCCCTAGACTGAAAACTTTCTTGATATGAAGCTTATGAAAAAGCAATTTTAAAATACTTGTAAGCTATTTGTGTTTTATTTTGTCATGAATTATAATAGGAAACCATTTAAGAATTTTTAAATAATTTGGTGAATTTTAATCTTCATATTTTGATTTCTCAAAATGTTTTTGTAGAGTTTAATAAGAAAGTTATGTTTCAATGCCTGTTGTTGTTGTTGTTATGTGCCGTCGAGTCAGCCCTGACTCATAGCGACCCCTCCTTGGGTTTCCGAGGCAGTATCACTACGGAAGTAGGATTGCCCAACCTTCCTTCCGAGGAGTGGCTGGTGGGTTTGAACCGCCAGCCTTCTGGTTAGCAGTCAAGTGCCTTAGCCACTATGCCTAGGTATGTTTAAATGTAGTTAGCATACTGTTCTAATAGCTGTATATTTCTAATATTTTGTTTTTCTTAATAGGGAATGTCCTGATGCAGATTCACTTGTAAGTAGATCTAACTATAATCATGTTATTGTAAATTTACTGTTGAGATTATTTGACAGTTGTGTTTTTGGCTTTCTTTGCCAGATGCTTTCCTATTGAATAGAAAGTTTTTCTAACTCCCTTCGAAAAGCAGATATTTTACTTTTAAAATAGGAATGGCACTATATTAAATTACATTTTCTTGGGAAAGATGCCAGATACCAAATCTGCATACTGTATTCTAAAATGTGGTGTTTTTACTAATATAGCCTTAGATCTAATAAAATCCTACTTTATCTCTTTATGCATTTGAGTTTTGTTTATTGTCATTTTAGAAACAACAATAGCAACAACTGTGGTATTTCCTGTGCTTTCTGTTTATTTTGCTTTAAAAGTGAAAAGTGTGTTTATGTTTCTTCTTTAAACCTGTTTTCTTACATACACTATAAGAAGACATTAAATGGAGTTCCTCTAGTTTCATTGGGAGAGTAAATTTACCAAATGTTGTAAATAATGTGTTGTTGTTGTTACATGCCGTGGAGTCAGCCCTGACTCATAGCGACCCCTCCTTGGGTTTCCGAGGCAGTATCACTATGGAAGTAGGATTGCCCAACCTTCCTTCCGAGGAGTGGCTGGTGGGTTTGAACCGCCAGCCTTCTGGTTAGCAGTCAAGTGCTTTAGCCAAACATTTCATTAGCCACTGATCATGTTGATAAGTGTAGGAAGATCAAATACCTGTTTTTCTTTGCTTATTGTTCTTGTTTAATGGCATTATTTCCTTTGGCTCAAAAACATTTTGATCTTTTATAGCATAATAGTGTATGAAAATAAAGAACTAAAGATATTTTATAAAACATTTTTTGTTACTTACCTAAAATATAACTAATATGTTTTATTTTATAGTTCATCTTTAAAATAAGGAAACTATGATTTGTGAATAAAGGTTTAGTGAGATAAATATGTGTCTAATGAGTTCTAGGATGAAAATAATCAGGGTGTTTGAGTTATAATATTTACCTTATCACTTGCCTGTTTTGATACCTTTGGTTTACTAATTAATGAATTATGTTTGACATTTACTTTAAGTACTTACCATGTAATTTATTTCTGAACATATTATTTAAAAAACTTATTTGATGAGTTCCTCCAGCACAGCATACATTTGTTGAAACATCTCAATGGGTATTCCATCAATTCCTGGAGCCTTGTTTTTCACCAGTTCCTTTAGTGCAGCTTCGACGTCTTCCTTCAGTACTATTGTTTCTTGACCATATGCCACCTCCTGAAATGGGTGATAATCTACCAATTCTTTTTGGTATAGTGATTCTGTGTATTCTGTCAATCTTCTTTGGATGTTTCCTGCATCGTTCAACATATTACCCACAGAATCTTTCAGTATTGCAATTCGAGGCTTAAATTTTTCCTCAGTTCTTTCAGCTTGAGCAATGTCAAGTGTGTTCTTCCATTCTGGTTTTCCAACTCCAGGTCTTTGCACATTTCAGTATAATAGCTGACTTTGTCTTCTCGAGCTGCTCTTTGCAGTCTTTTGTTCAGCTCTTTTATCCTGTCGATTCTTCCATCCCGGTTAACTACTCTCCATTCAAGGGCAAGTTTCAGAGTTTCTTGTCACATCCATGTTGGTCTTTTCTTCCTTTCCTGTCTTTTTAAAAATGAGCTCTTGCTTTCTCCATGGATGATGTTCTTGATGTCATCCCACATTTTTCCTGGTTTTTGGTCATTGATGTTCAATGCATCAAATCTGTTCTTTAGATGGTCTCTAATTCAGGAAGGATATAATCAAGGTCATATTTTGGCTCTCTTGGACTTGTTTTAATTGTCTTCAGCTTCAACTTGAACTGGCATATGAGTAGTTGATGGTCTGTTTCACAGTCAGCTCCTGGCCTTGTTTTGGCTGAAGATATTGAGCCTCTCCATTGCCTCTTTCCACAGATGTAGTCAATCTGATTCCTGTGTATTCCATCTGGCGAAGTCCATGTGTATAGCCACCATTTATGTTAGTAAAAAAAAGTATTTGCAATAAATGTCGTTGGTCTTGCAGTATTCTGTAATGTGAATTCCAGTGTCATTTCTGTCACTAAGGTCATATTTTTTAACTACTGGTGATTCTTCTTTGTTTCCAACTTTTGCATTCCAGTCACCAGTGATAATTATCATATCTTGATTGCATGTTCAGTGAATTTCAGACTGCAGAAGTTGGTAAAAGTCTTCAATTTCCTCATCTTTGGCTTTGGTGGTTGGTGCATAAATTTGAAAAGTAATATTAACTGGTCTTCCTTGTAGGCATATGGATATTATCCTATCACTGACAACATTGTACTTCAGGATAGATCTTGATACAGTCTTTGTGATAATGAATGCCACGTTATTCTTTTTCAATTTGTCATTCCTGGCCTAGTAGATCACATGGTTGTCTGATTCAAAATGACCAAAATGAGTATGTTTAAGCTCACTAATGCCTAGGATATTGATATTTATGTGTTCCATTTCATTTTTGACAACTTCCAATTCTCCTAGATTCATACTTTGTATGTTCAAATTTTTAATGGATGTTGGCAGCTGTTTCTTCCCATTTTGAGTCATGCCACATCAGCAAATGGAGGTCCTGAAAATTTTACTCCATCCACATCTTTAAGCTCGGCTCTACTCTGAGGAGGCTGCTCTTCCCAGTCATATTTTGAGTGCCTTCCATCCTGAGGAGCTCATCTTCCAGCACTATATCACACAGTGTTTCAGGGCTATTCATAAAGTTTTCCAAAAGTATATCAGACAGTGTTTCACTGCTGTTCATAAGGTTGTCACTGGCCAATTCTTTGAGAAGTAGATGATCTCTTCCTTCTTCTGAGTCTGTCTTAGTCTGGAAGTTCCGCTGAAACCTGTCCATCAAGGGTAACTCTGCTGGCATTTGAAACACCAGTGGCATAGCTTCCAGCCTTACAACAATACTCAAGCCACCACAATGTGACAAACAGACAGACAAGTTTGTCTCCTTTAGCTGTTCCAAACTGCTCTGCTCATTTCCTAGTCTCCCCCACCCTGTTCACTTACCTAGCCTTTTCCTGTAGTGCAAACATCCATCTTTTGCTGCTCCCAGGTTGACTTACTGTGTCCTGCCCCCAGGGTGCTCCACGCACACACTCACCTTGAGCTACTCCTAGGGCTGGCTTAGTGTGGCCTGCTTCCACACACACAAATATCCACCTTCTGGTGCTCTCAGAGCTGGCTTACTGCAGCCTGCTTCCATGTACACAAACACCCGCCTTCCGCTGCTCCCATGGCTGGCTTACTGCAGCCTGCCTCCACACACTTAAAACCTCACCTTCCGCTGTTTCTGGGCCTGGCTTATTGTAGCCTGCTGCCCACATGCACACTCCTTCTGCTGCTTCAGAGCTAGATAGTAGCAAGAGTTAGTTTTGATGAAGGGAAAGATAGTGCACAGTGTGGGAGAAGTCAGCACAACATGACTGAGGCAAAGGGAGACATTGCAGTACACAAGAATAAAGGACAAACTTTGGTAAATGCAGTGCATATACAATTCTGCAGCAGCCATGATAACTAACCATAATTTATGAGTAGATACACAGGTAAATATGTATTCTAAATAGGTTAAGGAAGTCATACAGGAGTACACCCCCATATATATATGGGTATGGTGGTGGATATTTGTACATGCATATTTGCCAGTGCTACACATGGTGCTGTTGTTGTTAGGACTGTCGAGTTGTGTCTGACTCTTAGCAACCCTACGAACAGCAGAACGAAATACTGCCCAGTCCCACACCAGCTCTATGATTCTTGCTATACTTGAGCCCATCGTCACAGCTACTGTGTCAGTCCATCTTGTTGAAGGCCTTCCCCTCTTTCATCGACCCTCCACTTTACCAAACTTGACATCCTTCTCCAGCGAGTGGGCCCTTCTGACAACATGACCAAAGTAGGTGAGACGAAGTCTGGCCATTCTCGCTTCCAAGGAGCATTCCGGCAGCACTTCCTCCTGGGCAGATTTGTTAGTTCTTTTAGCAGTCCATGGTACTTTCAGCATTCCTCGCCAGCACCACAACTCAAAAGCATTAATTCTTCTTCGGTCTTCTTTATTCATTGTCCAGCTCTCACATGCATACGAGGCGATTGAAAATATCATGGCTTGTGTCAGATGTACCTTAGTCCTCAAGGAGACATCCTTGCTCCTCAGCACTTAAAAGAAGTCCCTTGCAGCCAACTTGCCCAGTGCTATGTGTCATCTAATGTCCTGATTGCTGCTTCCATTGGCATCGATTGTAGAACCGAGCAATGTGAACTCCTTGACAACTTCAATCTTTTCTCCATTTATCAAGAAGTTGCTTATAGGTCCATTTGTGAGGATATTTGTTTTCTTTATATTGAGATGTAATCAATATTGCAGACTGTATTCTTCAATCTTCGTCAGTGAGTGCCTCAAGTCATCCTCACTTTCAGCAAGCAAAGTTGTGTTGTCAGCATATTGCAGGGTGTTAATAATTCTTCCTCAAATCTTGATGCCACGTTCTTCTTCATATAGTCCAGCTTCTCGGATTATTGGCTTGGCATACAGATTGAATAAGTATGGTGGAAGGATACAACCCTTACACACTCCCTTCTTGATTTTCAACCATGCAGTGTCCCTTTGTTCTGTTTGAACAACAACCTTCTTGTCAGTGTACAGATTGCTCATGAGCGCAATTAAGTGTTTTGGAATTCCCATTCTTCTCATTGTTATCCACAATTTTTATGATCCACATGATCAAATGCTTTTGCATAGTCAATAAAACACAACTAAACCTCTTTCTGGTATTCTTTGCTTTGAGCCAAGATCCATCTTGACAGCAGCTATGATATCCCTCATTCCACGTCCTCTTCTGAATCCAGGTTGCACCTCTGGAAGTTCTCTGTAAATATACTGCTGCAACTGTTCTTGAATTATCTTCAGTAAGATTTTACTTGCATGGAATATTAATGATATTGTTTGATAATTTCCACATCCTGTGGGATCACCTTTCTTTGGAATTGGTAAAAATATGGATCTCTTCCAGTTAGTTAGCCAGGTAGCTGTTTTCCATATCTCTTGTCATAACCAAGTGAGTGCCTCCATTGGGGCATCTGTTTGTTGAAACATCTCTGTGGGTATTCTGTCGATTCCTGAAACCTTGTTCTTCACCAATTCCTTCAGTGCAGCTTCGACTTCTTCCTTCAATACCATTGGTTCTTGATCATATGTTGCCTCCTGAAATGGATGAAGATCAACCAGTTCTTTTTGGTACAGTGACTCTGTGTATTCCTTCCATTTTCTTTGATGCTTCCTGCATCATTCAATATTTTGTCCATAGAATCTTTCAATATTGCAACTTGAGGCTTAATTTTTTTCCTCAGTTCTTTCAGTTTGAGAAATGCTGAGCATTTTCTTCCCTTTTGGTTTTCTAACTCCAAGTCTTTGCACATTTCATTATAGGCTTTGTCTTCTCGAGCTACTCTTTGAAATCTTCTGTTCAGCTCTTTGATCTTATCATTTCTTCCATTTGCTTTAGTTACTCTCCATTCAAGGACAAGTTTCAGAGTCTCATTTGACATCCATTTTAGTCTTTTCTTCTTTTCTCATATTTTTGATGGCCTTTTGCTTTCTTCATGAATGATGTTCTTGATGTAATCCCACCATTCTTCTAGTTTTCAGTATTGGTGTTCAGTGCATCAAATGTGTTCTTTAGATGGTCTCTAAATTCAGGAGGGATATATTCAAGATCATGTTTTGGCTCTCATGGACTTGCTTTAATTGTCTTCAATTTCAAGTTGAACTTGCACATGACCAGTTGATAGTGTGTTCCAGAATCAGCTGCTGACCTTGTTTTGGCTGAAGATATTGAGCCTCTTGCTACAGATGTAGTCAATATGATTGCAGTGTACTCCATCTGGTGAAGTCCACATGGATAGTCTCTTTTTGTGTTGTGGAAAAAAGATATTTGCAATGAATAAGTCATTGGTCTTGGAAAATTCTATCATGCTCTCTCCAGCATTATTTCTGTCTCCAAGGCCAAATCTTCCAGCTACTCGTGATTCTTCTTTGTTTCCAACTTTTGCATTCCAGTCACCAGTGATAATTAACACATCTTGATTGCACGTTCTGTCAATTTCAGATTGCAGAAGTTGATAAATATCTTTAATTTCCTCATCTTTGGCTTTGGTGGTTGGTGCACAAATGGAATAATAGTAGTATTAACTGGTCTTCCTCATAGGCATATGGATATTATCCTATCACTGACAGTATTGTACTTCAGGACAGATCTTGAAACATCCTTTGTGATGATGAATGCCATGCTATTCCTCTTCAAATTGTCATTCCCAGCATAGTAGATCAGATGGTTGTCTGATTGAAAATGGCCAAAACCAGTCCATTTTAGCTCACTAATACCTGGGATATCAATCTTCATGCATTCCCTTTCATTTTTGACAACTTCCAATTTTCCTAGATTCATACTTCATACATTCCATGTTCCTATTTTTAATGGATGTTTCCAGCTGTTTCTCCTCAATTTGAATCATGCCACGTCAGCAAATGGAGGTCTCGAAAGCTTTACTTTATCCTGTCAGTAGGGTTGATTCTATTCTGATGATGCAGCTCTTTCCTAGTCATATTTGGAGTGCCTTCTGACCTAAGGGGCTGCTACTCCTGCAGTGTATGGGACAGTGTTTCTCTGCTATTCATAAAGTTTTCCCTGGCCAATTATTGATTGATTGATTGATTGTGATTTGGCTGAAAGTTTACAGCAAATTCACTTTCCATACAGCAGTTCACACACACGTTGTCTCATGACATTGACTACAATTTACCCCAATGTAACAATTCCCCTCCCAATTCCTCCCGATAGTTACCTCTTACGTGTGTCCATGCCTCCATGCACTCCTGCCCCCTGAACTGTCTTCCTATGCATAAACAGCCCTTCTTTCTTCTCCCATGATTGTTCTCTCTAAGGAGTATATCTACCTCAGGTATGTGTTCAACTCTTATGCCTGTCTTTTGTTTGGCTAGAAGACACAGGTATGGGTTCAATTCCAGACCTGAAGGGCAGCTAGGGACCATAGTGTCAGTGGTTCCACCAGGCTCTATCAGACCAGCAAACCTGATCCCCCCCCCTTTTTTTTTTTTTGTTTTCTTTTCTCCAAATGATTTTGAGTTTTGTTCCACATTGTTCTCCCTCTCTATCGAGGATCTCCTACGTAGATCCCCCTCTGAGTGGCTGACAGTTGTAGGCGGGCACCTTCTAGTTCTTCTGGTCTCATAGTCATATAGGCTGAGGACTGCATAGCATACCAGTAGTGAGGACTAATTGTTTCCATGAATCTTTGGTTTTCTTCATTCTTCTTTGCTCTAGATGAGGAGAGAGACCCATTGTTGGCATCTAGATGGCTGCTTGCAAGTTTTTAAGATCCCAGTCACTACTAGCCAAAGTAGAAGGTGGAACAATGTTTTGTGCAGTATGTTATGCCAATTTAGCTTGATGTCCCCTGTGACTATGGTCCTGAGCCCACAGGTTCAACTACTCAGTTCCTCTGGGTAGTTGGCTGTGACTAAGAAGTGACTACAACCTTGTCCCTTGTCAGCTCTACTATACCCCTGGGAATTCTTACAGAACTTACAAATACACTTGTAGAACCATTGTCTGCCAACCCTACATATAGTCTTGGGTACACTCCCTGCTGCATAGACATACCTACTAGTTCAGCCTGTCCATCCATCTGTCCACCTGTATACCCATGTTTGCCTTCACTGACAACGCAGTATTGTATGTGCAAAAGGGATCATCTTTGTTGTCTTCATCTCCCATGCACCTCTCTATGTCTTCCTCTTCCTCAATGCCACCATGATGATCACTTGCATTTGGTACATTGCCTTTCTCTTCACCCAAATCAATACTTATCTCTACCTATCTAACAGTGTTTCCCACCCTACCCTCCCACCCCTGGTAACCAACAAAGAACATTTCCTTCCATATATAAACTGTTCCTTGACTTTTACAATAACAGACTAATACAATATTTGTCTTTCTGTGATTGACTTACTTCACTTAGCATAATGTCCTCCAAGTTCATCCACATTATGTGGTGTTTTGCAGATTCTAAATTATTGTTTAGGGTTGCATAGCATTCCATTGTGTGGATGTACCACAGTTTGATTATCCATTCCTCAGTTGATGGACACCTAGATTGTTTCCAACTTTTTGGTATTGTAAATAGTGCTGCAATGAACATGGATGTGCATATGTCTGTTCTTGTCATGGCTGTCACTTTTTAGGATATATACCTAGTAATGGAATGGCTGGATCAAATGGTATTTCTATTTCCACCTTTTTAAGGAATTGCCATACTGCTTTCCACAGTCGTTGTACCATTTTACAGTCCCACCAGCAATGTATGAGAGTCCCAATTTCTCCACATCCTCCTCACCAGCATTTGTTATTTTCTATCTTGTTGAACTTTGCTGCTAGTGCTGTGGCAAGATGGTGTCTCATTGTTGTTTTGATTTGCATCTCTCTAATGGCTAATGATTGTGAGCATTTCTTCATATTTTTGTTGGCCTCCTGAATATCCTCCTTGATGAAGTGTCTATTCATGTCTTCTGCCCATTTTTAAATTGTATTATTTGTCTTTTTGTTTTGAGGTGTTGGAGTTTTCTATAAATTCTAGAGTTAAGTCCCTTGTCAGATATGTCATTGCCAAATATTATTTCCCAATGTGTAGGTTCTCTTTTAACTATTTGGCAAAGTCTTTGGAAGCACATAAAAATTTAATTTTGAGTAGGTCCTATTCATCTAGTTTCTCTTCTGCTGTTTGTGCATTTTGGGTTATGTTTGATAATCGTCTATTTATGCCATATATTTGGGCCCCTAAATTTGTCCCTAGTTTTTCTTTGAGGACGTTTATAGTTTTAGGTTTCACATTTAAGTCTTTGATCCATCTGGAGTTAGTTTTTGTGTATGGTGTGAGGTACAGATCTTGCTTCATTTTTCTGCAAATGGGATATCCAGTTTTGCTAGCACTATTTATTAAACAAACATTCTCTTCCCCATTTAATGGATTTTGGTCCTTTGTCAAAGATCAGCTGACTATAGGT
>NW_006921691.1:3728280-3738604 GCF_000298275.1 Orycteropus afer afer
TAGGATAATTCTTTTGAATTCCTTATCAGAGAGTTCCAATGCTGCTTCTTACTCAGGGATGTGTTCTGGGTCTATATCTTGCTCCCTTGTTTCTATCACTTTATCCTGCTTCTTGACTGTGATGGTCTGTTTTTTCCAAGGCATCGTGGCCTTTTTGTATTTAGATCTCTGTTAACTGTTTGTGAAGAGCAGCATAGGTTGATTCAGGCTCTTCTTGGTCGTTTTTTATCGTTGGCCTGTTGGTGGAGAAGGAGGTAGTAGCTCTTGCTCAGTAAGTGAAGTTGTAGGAGGTGTGGATGTAGTTGTTGTCTCCCATTCAGTTAGACAAAAATTACAATTCAATAACCATCAAAAAACTGAAAGTCCATGGACAAAATATACACTATGTAATCACACAGGAACTGTAACCAAAGAAAGAAACAAGGGAAAAAGAAGAAAAACAAGAAAACCTGTAATATCTGGGTATAGGGCACCAAGAAAAAAAAAGTAGGGAGGGAGAATAATAAATGAAGAAAATAATGGGAAAAATGCAAAAAGAAAAACAAGCAATGGTGTGAATCATGAGAAAAAAGGGGGAAAAGAAAAAAAAAAAAAGACCTAAAATTAACCAGGCACAGGGAAAAGAAAAAATGCTGAAAACTAGGATCTGGTAGGGGAAGATTAAGAATAATAATAAAGAGGACAAAAGTATTAATAGTATTAGTTGTTTTAAAACAGACAAATACAAGCAAACTAATCACCAGAAAAAAGAAAGCAAAAAATGGAAATAAAAAAAGAGAAAAAAAAACTCAGTGGAGGACAGGGCAGGGCACCCGGGCTCCGTCTGAGCACACAGACTGTGATGGAGTTCCTGTGGTCCCAGAAGGTAGGTGGGAGTGGGGTGTGGCCCCACTTCCGTTCACCAAGCGGGTGTGGGGTATAAGAGTAACAAGAGGAATTGTCGTACCTTTTCAGTCTTGCAGATCCCAAGTGTCCTTGGGTTTGCTGGAAAGCAGAACATGTTCTTAAGCCCCAGGAATCTGCGAGAATGCTGTCTCTTTAAATATCTAAAATAGTCAAGCCACTTTTTAAACCTTCAAAATGGCGGCGCCCCCCGGACCAGCAAAAGTCCACAACTCAGCCCACCTTTCTCTTCACCTTCTCCATTTGTTCCCCAGCCACTGTGCACAGTCCTCCATGCAGTCCCTGGCTAGCAGGGTGATTTGTAGGTTAATTCTTAGGCCCTACCACCACTCGGGAATCTCCAAGCTGTCTGTGCCGTCAGGATAGCTCAGGATCACTGCCAGACTGCAGCTCCGTATGTCTCCTTTTTTCATATTTTCACACAAATTCTTCTGCTAGTTGGGGTTTACTCCACTTCTATATACTTCCCTTCGAGGGTCAGGGGTCCAGGATTATCTTCTGTGTCTGTGTTAATTGGTTTCCCTTTTCTTTGTTGAAGAGGGTCTGTGCAGTCATTCTGCCTAATCCACCATCTTGCCCCTACTTTTGTAGTGATAATACCTGAGAAACCCAAGGAGGGGTCGCTATAGGTTGGATCCTACTATTTTCAAATATCCATTCATTGATCAAATTTCTTATAATGTCTTTTTTTAAAAAATTTTAAGAGCTTGTTTTACATTCAACATTATGTGTACATTTAGTTTCACTCCTCATTTACTGTGTCCAACCCTAACCCAGTCTCCTCCCCTCCCTACCCAATAACCCTCCCCCTGTGCCCCTCATATTTATGTAATCCTGTTTGTCCTGCATTTTCTCAATTTGAATGTTGGCCTGCTTGTGCCCATGCTCTATTGCTGTAAGGGATGTGTTACCATAGAGTATGTGGGTGCATCATCCTGGGTTGAGTGGTCTGCATGTACATCTTGTTAACTTTTGGGCTGAGAGCCAGGCCCTGGGTGTAAGTTTTATTTCAGGTGCAGAATGTATTTCAGGGCCATAGTATTGGAGGTCTCATCAGGTTTCATCTGACCAGTAATTCTGGTCCTTATTGAGTTTTTGGATTTTATTCCGTTTTTCCTCCCACTCTATCCAGGATCTCCAGAATTGATCCTTTCCTGAGTGGTTGTTATATAATGTCTCTGTGTGTGTGTGTGTGTGATTTAGGTGAAAGTTTACAGAACAGATTGGTTTTCTATTCAACAATGTATAAACATTTTGTTTTGTGACGTTGATTGCAATCCCTACAGTGTAACAGCACTCTTCCCACTTACTCCTTGTATTTACCATTCCCTTTGTCCTTCTCTCCTATCCTTTCCTGCCTTCTTCCTTTATTCCTTGGCAAATGCTTCCCTTTTGATCTCATATGGTTGATTGTTCTAATGAGTTTGTACCTCCTTGGTGTTACTGTTCTCCTTATAGGCCTGTATATTGTTTGGCTGAAAGTTGAGCCATGGGAGTTGCAGGCTTAAAGGGTATCTAAGGGCCATAGTCTTGGGGATTCTGCCAGCCTCTATCAGACTAGTAAGCTTGGTCTTTATTTATTTATTTATTTTTAAATTTTTATTATGATTTGGGTGAAAGTTTACAGAGCAAATTTATTTTCCGTACAGCGATTCATGTCCATTTTGTCTCATAACATTGACTGCAGTTTCCCGCAGTATAACGGCTGTCCTCCCACTTCCTCCCCATAGTTACCTCTTCCTTGTATCCTTTCCTCCCATGCACTCCTGCCCCTTGAGCTGTCTCCCTGTGCATACACTGCCTTGCTATTCTCACATGATTGATCTCTCCAAGACGTGTATCTGCCTAATGTCAGTGTTCAGTTCATACACTTGTCTTTGCCTGGTTTCTCTGGAAGGCACAGGAGTGAGTTCAGTTCTAGACCTGAAGGGCGGCTAGAGGCCGTAGTCTCAGGGGTTTCACCAGGCTCTACCAGACCGGTAAACTTGGTCCTTTTTTTTTTTAATTATTTTGAGTTTTGTTCCACATTCTTCTCCCATTCTATCCAGGATCTTCTATTATGATCCTTTTCAGAGCAGTCAGCAATGGTAGCTGGGCAGCATCTAGTTCTTCTGTTCTCAGGGTCATGTCTCAATGTCATTTGTAACACTTTTATTTTGTTTGAATTTATTGATGTCTTTTAAGTCTATAGTTTCTCCCTCCCTCCCTTCCCATTTCTCTTTCCCCAGCTTTCTATTTCTTTGTTGAAGACCTCAGATAATTTATCCTTAGTTACCTTCAGTCTGGATTTTGCTGATTGTATTCCCATGATGTATTTATTATATTCTACTTATTTATGGTCTGTAAATTGATAGTTTGTATCTAGAGACTGGATCAGAGTTAAATTCAAGTTTTGGGGTTATTTTTGTTTGTTTTGTTCTGTTGTCAAGGTTCTCTCAAGAGGCAGGTGATGTCTGGGTGGCTGTCTTTATGAAACATTAGCAGCCACTGATGTGCAGTCCTAGATAGGTTCTATAGCTCACCCAGATTTTAAGCTGCTTTAAGGGAGGAACTAGGTTGCATATATTTCTTGAATGATTTGTGGAAAGCAAACATAACTTGAGAGTCTTTTTTTAAAACACCATGTATTCTTCCTGGTTAGATCAGAAGCTATAGATTTTGAGCAATCTGGATTGATTTTGACCTTGGGAAGTTCTTGCTCTGAAATTATGAATTGCTTCATTTTTCATTGCTTGCTTCTTTCAGACATTTGAAGAGTGGAGTATAATTAGAAGTTAATTAGCTATACAGCTGTAACTTTCCTAGTAGTTTTAATAATTTTATTAGTCTTTTGATATTTGATAAATGATACTGTTAAAGCTGTTTTGCTAATCTTTAATGTTTTTGTATATTGTAGTTGTCATCAAAGTCTTACTTTTCTTTTTCTCATAGAACATTCCTGATGTAGATGAAGAAGGCTATAGTATTAAACCAGAAGCAAATCAGAATGATATCCTTTCATTATCTGGATACCTATGATTTGTGTTGGCATATAAGTAAATAATTATAAAAATAATCTGTTAGCCAAAGCCTCTTTGAGTTTTTAGTTAATTCTAATAAAATGATTCATCATTTTTCATTTGGCATATTTTTTATTACTGAACGTTAGTAGCTTTATTTCTGTTAAAGTTCATCTCCTTTCTTAAATAATTTTGTTCTTTTTTATAAATATATAAAACACTGGTTATGCATTAAGATAATGTAAGAATGAAATTCCTTTACTGATATCCACATACCAAAGAGAACCATTTCTACTCATCTAGTGACTCTGACTCTGAAGATGAAGAACCAAAGAAGTACCGGATTGAAATCAAACCTATGCATCCAAATAATTCACATCACACAATGGCTTCTTTGGATGAATTAAAAGTATCTATAGGGAATATAACTCTCTCTCCAGCAATATCTGTGAGTAGTAAAATGAGCACGTTCATACTCTATATGTTGTTGTTGTTGTTATGTGCCATTGAGTTAGAGGTCGGTGACCTCTCCTTGGGTTTCCAAGGCAGTATCACTACGGAAGTAGATTGTCCAATCTTCCTTCTGAGGAGTGGCTTGTGGGTTTGAACTACCAGCCTTCTGGTTAGCAGTCAAGTGCCTTAGGCACTATGCTACCAGAGCTCGTATACTCTAGATGTTGTTGTTGTTGTTATGTGCCGTCGAGTCGGCCCCGACTCATAGCGACCCCTCCTTGGGTTTCCGAGGCAGTATCACTACGGAAGTAGGATTGCCCAACCTTCCTTCCGAGGAGTGGCTGGTGGGTTTGAACCGCCAGGCTCTGGTGAGCAGTCAAGTGCTTTAGCCACTGTGCTACCAGAGCTCCTAATACTCTAGATAGAAGCCTTTATTTCTTTGCCTTTCTATGATTTATCAGATTAGTAAAAATGAGGAACTTTTACTATGTAATTTTTATATAGGAAAATGAATTTGTGAGGTTGATTTAGTTTAGCTAGCTTTTGAAGGTATTATACAAGCAAGTAAAAATCTAGAAAATTCACTGTTGCTACCATCTTTTACAGTTTATGAATAATACTCAGGTAGAATTTTGTGAACTGGCAGCATAAATCGTTTCCTCATCTAATTTTAAAGTTCTTTGATGTTTTGTGACCCTTATGAAACTAGGAATTGGATAAAATAAATTTAAAATTTAAATTACATTTTTGTATTTTTTTGTGTGCTACTATAACATATCTTTTTCTAGACTTGACATGAAAGAAAAAGCAAAGATAACAATTCTTAGTGATAGTGACTAAGATTCTAAGATACCACACTTCATAGCTTTTGAGGGAGGGAAAATACCATAATAAATCTTCCCGCTGATGTTGATATACTTTAAATTCAGAAATGTTAAACTGTGAGAAAAAAGCATGTCTTAAAATGAAAATTAGTTGTATCTTTACATGATTATCATAATGGTATTAAATTTCTTCTCCTTTATAATAAACTTCTCACCGTTTCATATTGTTATTTAGTAATATTTTTAAACAGTCTATACATATTTGTTTGGAAAACGTATTTTTTTCCCAGTCATACAGTTTAAAATTTTTAATACTGAAATAATTTTATTTTCAGCAGAAAGATTTCTGAAGTAAGACTTTATTGTACCATTACTATTTAACATTGACTAATGTTGGATTAGAAAGCGAATTGTTTGAATTATGGTGTGTTGTTGTTGTTGTTGTTTGCCGTCGAGTCGCCCCCGACTCATGGCGACCCCTCCTTGGGTTTCCGAGGCAGTATCACTACGGAAGTAGGATTGCCCAACCTTCCTTCCGAGGAGTGGCTGGTGGGTTTGAACCGCCAGCCTTCTGGTTAGCAGTCAAGTGCCTTAGGCACTATGCTGGTGTAGACATATGAAATAGGAAGTTGTGAAACCATCAAAAATTATTGTGAAAGAGTAATTGTAAAAAGATACGCAATAAAACTTTAGAGGAATAATATACCTACTCCTCACTTATCAACTATATCTAGCATTTCACATTTATGATAATAGTAAAAAAGGAATTATCCAACTATTTTGTACATTAATGACATACATCTGGCTGTAATGAATGCTGAGGCATGAAGTGAGAGTAACGTTGGCTGTAATGGTTAAGATTACATTTCAACACGCTGGACCGTGGTTCTCAGTGCTTTGGGAATTATGTAATGATGTAATTTGGCTGTTATGTAATGATGTGATCATTCTCCATTTTGTAATCTGATGTGGTCATCTTCCATTTTTGCATAATGCTGATTTTTACATAATGACCTGGCCTTTGGAACCTAACCATGTTGATAAGTGAGGAGGGAATGTATATAATGTTAAGCGTTTATCTTTGGCTAGTGTGACCATGGATGATTTTAAATGTGTTCTTCTCTCTTTTTTAATTTTTATAAAAACATATTAATTTCAAGGACAGATATGAAAAAGATATATATGGATGTGAAGGGAGGATATTTTTTAGTATACTTTGTTGCCCAATTGGCTTATTGCTTAAATTTTTCTATTTTCCCTAACATATATATGTTTTAAGGTGAGTATATTTGCTGTTTGATTCAGAAGGGAATAGAAAAATTATTACCAATCACCATTGAGTTGATTCAGACTCATAGTGACCCTATAGAACAGAGTATAACTGCCCGGAGGGTTTCCAAGGCTATAGATCTTTATGGAAGCTGACTGCTGCCTCTTTCACCTGCAGAGCAGCTGGTGGGTTCAGACCACTGACCTTTTGGTTAGCAGCTGAATGCTTTAAAAACAAATTATTAGCAAAGAAAAATTCCATATAATAAATTCTAAACTGAACACTGTCTTTTTTTTTCTTCCATGTACTGCTAGAGACACAGCCCAGTAAGTGTAAGATTTTATATTTTATCTATTGACTTTTCAAAAATCTTGTTAATATTTGAACATTCATTTTCAAAATATATTATTTAAGTTAGCTGGTCACAGTATTTTCTATAAATGTTGTTGTTGTTATGTGCCCTCAAGTCAGACCTGACTTGTAGCAACCCCTCCTTGGGTTTCTATAGATAGGAGTATTTTAAAACACTGAATATTGAAGTTACATATATGATTATTTCTTAACATAAAACAAAAACTATTCAAAATTATTTCTGTACATCTTTTTATGTAAATGTAGTTCACAATTGAGCAGATAATGCTAAAAACAACTTAAAAATTACTTTAGTATATAATATTAACAGTACCAAAACAACCAAACTCAGTGCCTTTGATTCGGTCCTGAGTCATAGCAACCCTTCCTTGGGTTTCCAAGACAGTATCTCTATGGAAGTAGATTGCCCAATCTTCCTTCTGAGGAGTGGCTGGTGGGTTTGAACCGCCAGCCTTCTGTTTAGCAGTCAAATGCCTTAGGCACTATGCCACCAGATGTACTAATGTACATTATCAATGTACTATTAATATATATTAACATATTATTTGTAAAAAAAACTTCTGAATTATGTGATTTGTTTAATGGCACTTAGTTTTCTAATTTCTTTTTTAGGTGCAGATGAATCGGAATTCATCTAGTAAGTTTAACACTTAAATTGATTATTTTATGTATTTAATTTATTAGGCAGTTGTTAATCTTTCAGTCTATGCAACTGTAGAAATAATTTGTCTTTTCATCATGGTCCTTAAAGACAGAATAGAGGGATGTTATTTCAAATAATTTAGGAGTGAATGCACAGACACTCAAGCTGAACAGAGATGGAAGGTGAATGGGACTACAGCCATGAGTATATACAGGTTTGACAGAGTCTATCTCTATCTATATATTTATATGTGCTGCAAATATATCCGTGAATGTCGTAGAGCATATGAGGGAAAAGTTATGAAAACATCTTAGTTATAACCAAACACCATGAGAGAATGAGTTGTTGGGTGTGGTTGCTCAGGACCATAGTCTTGGGAGACACTGCGATCAATTGGCAAAACATAGTACACAAAGACAGTGTTCTACATCCTATCTTGGTGAGTAGCAACTGGAGTCTTAAAAGCTTGTGAGCAGCCATGTAAGATGCAACTATTGGTCTCTTCCCATTTGGAGCAAAGAAGAAAGAAGAAAATCAAAGACATGGGAAATAATTAGTCCAAAGAACTTATGGAATATGCGAACCCCAAACTCCACGATGCTGAGGACAGAATTAGATGGTGTTCAGGTACCACTGATGACTACTCTGAAAGGGATCACAGTTAGAAGTCCTGGATAGAGTGGGGAAAAATGTAGAACAAAACTCAAAATCATGAAAAAAGACCAGGCTTTCTGGTCTGATAAAGAATGCTGGAATCCCCAAGACTATGGACCTTAGGTACCTCCAAGCTAGAAACTAAACTTGGCCCCTGTTACTCAACTGGCAGCCAAACAGCAGACAGACCTATACGGTGAACAGTAATATCAGGAGGGTGTGTGCTTATTATAACAATCAAGCATATGAGATGAAGAGGAGAGCATTTGCCCAGGGATAGAGCTAGGAAGGTGGGAAGGGATGGGAAGAAAGAACAAAGGAGAGGGGTGGGCATAGGGAGAAAGTGGGAAGAATGCTGTTAACAGTGTGGGGATTGCAGTAAACATCACAAAACAGAATGTGTACAGATTGTTGAACGGAAAACCAGTTTACCCAAATCACAATTTAAAAAAAAAAAAAAAGATGTTATTTTAAATAGAAGGCAGTTATGTATGTTTTTCCATGTAGCATTAAGAAACATGCCTTAAACTTCATTACAAGAATCATGCATTAAAAATAATAAAGTTTATAGGAAAATAAGGTTGTGGTAGCTCACTCCAAACCTATGCAATTTTGTAAAGGAAACATTTAATAAAATCTGCAATGTCAGTCATAATAAAAGGTCTAGCACAATTAAAAATACTTTTACTAAGTTCATAACTGCCAAAATATAACATTTTTACCTTTAAAAAAAGGAATGATGATAGTATTTCAATTATAAGGGGAAGTGAAGAACATGAGGATAAAAAGAGGCAGCCTGGGTTATGGACATGAGGGGTAAATACGCAAAGATGGAGGAGAATAGCACAATAAGCACTTTGAGGCAGAACAGATGGCCAAACTAAGCCAAAAGAAGGAATGTGGTGTGAATGAGCATTCTGTAAAGTATAATGTTCATAGTTTATTGCAGTTACTCATCTTGGTGTACTTTGCATTCATCAGCTATTTGGTGTTATAAAACAGTAATATGTTAGGAAAATTGCTCGTGAGCTAACAAGACTTTCACATTACTGATCCTATTCACCTTTCTATCAATTGCTTATGAAATAATTCATGTTACATATGCAGGAGGATCTGTCAGTTTGTTGTGCTGTGATGGGTTGCTTGTTCCTGTGATGCTGGCATCTATACCATCATTACACTGGTGGTATACCACCTTAACAGTAAGGTGACCCATGGTGGACAGGTCTCACATACCTTGGACATGCTATCAGGAGGGACCAGTCCTAGAGAAGGAAATCATGTTGGGTAAAGTAGAGGGTCAGTGAAAAAGAGGAAGATCCTCAACAAGAAGAATTGACACAATGGCTGCAGTAGTGGTCTCAAACATAGGAATGATTGTGAGGATGGTGTAGGACCAGTCAGTGTTTCATTCTATTGTAAATAGGGTCGCTGTGAGTTGGATCCAACCATATGGTACCTAATAGCGGTAACAACATGTGAAAAGTAGCAAAACATGAGAGACAGCCTACGGAATGGGAGACCATATTCTGGAACCATATATTTGACAAGGGTTAGTATCCAGAATATATTGAAAATTCTCCTACTCAGTAAAAAAATCTCAATTAAAAAATGGGTAAAGGATTTGAATACACGTTTAATAAGAGAAGATATACAAATGGCCACTAAGTACATGAAAAGGTGCTAAGATGCTCAACATCATTAGTCATTAAGGAAATGTAAATCCAAATCACAATGAACTACTTCTTTACCCTCATTGGAATAGATTATCAGAAAAATGGAAAATAAAAATGTTGGGGAGCATATAGAGAAATTGGAACACTCATCCATTGCTGATGGGAATGTAAAATGTTATGGCTATTGTAGAAAACAGGTTAGCAGTTCCTGAAAAACTTAAAAATAGAATTTCCATGTGACCCAGCAATTCCACTACTACATGTTGTTGTTGTTAAGTGCCGTCGAGTCATTTTCGACTCATAGTAACCCCATGCACAGAAGAATGAAACACTGCCTATCCCATGCCAGCCCCACAATCCCTGCTATACTTGAGCTCATCGTTGCAGCCACTGTATCAATCCATCTCGTTGAGGGCCTCCCCCGCTTTCGTTGACCTCCACCCTACCAAGCATGACATCCTTCTCCAGGGAATGGTCCCTCCTTACAACATGACCAAAATAGGTGAGACGAAGTCTGGCCATTCTTGCTT
>NW_006921691.1:3741766-3755248 GCF_000298275.1 Orycteropus afer afer
TGCTCTTCCGGCCTGCTACTCTGGCGTCCCTGCGTTGTCTCTCCTCACGCAGGGATGCCAGAGTAGCAGGCCGGAAGAGCAGGGAAGGGGATAAAAGCCTTGAGCCCCAGGCTTACAGGTGAGGAGAGACAACATTACTACATATATACCCAAAAGACTGGAAACAAGAGACTCAAACAGATACTTTTACACCAGTGTTCATTGCAGCATTATTCACATTATTCCCTCACAGAAGAGTAGATAAGCAAAATATAGTCTATACATACAGTGGAATATTGTTGTTAGGTTCTATCAAGTCAGTTTCAGTTCATAATGACCAAATGTACAGCCGAACAAAACACTGCATGATCCTGTGCCATCATCACTATCTTTGGCTATGCTTGAGCACATTGTTGCAGCCACTGTGTCAATCTATCTCATTGGTGGTCTTCCTCTTTTTTGTTGCTCATCCACTTTACCAAGCATGGTATCCTCCAGGGACTGGTCTTTCCTGACAACATGACCAAAGTATTAGAGGCAAAGTTTTGCCATCCTTGCTTCTAAGGGACATTCTGACTATATGTCACGTAGGACGATTTGTTTGTTCTTCAGGCAGTCCATGGTATGTTCAGTATTCTTTGCCAACACCATGATTCAGTGCATCAGTTTTTCTTCAGTCTTCCTTATTTGTTGTCTAGTTTTTGCATGCATATGAGGCAATTGAAAATACTATAGCTTGGGTCAGGTGCACCTTAGTTTTCAAAGTCAAGAAAGGTATGCATCAGGGTTGTATCCTTTTGCCATACATAATCAATCTGTGTGCTGAACAGATAATCCAAGAAGTTGGAATCTGAAGAAGAATGTGGCATTACGATTGAAGGAAGACAACTTTGTAGTGGCTAAGGCATTTGACCACCACTTGTCTGTCAGTTTGTCGTAATGTGGTGGCTTGTATGTTGCTATGAGGCTGGAGGCTATGGCACCAGTATTTCAAATACCAGCAGGGACACCCATGGTGGAGGCGTTTCAGTGGAACTTCAAGACTAAGGCAGACTTGGAAGAAAGAAGGGGCCATCAACTTCTTAAAGAATTGGCCAGTGAAAACCTTATGAATAGCAGTGAAACACTGTCTGATACATTACAAAATGTATGATTTCGTATGAAGCAAATTGGCATCTCTTTTGTAGTCCATACACTATGATAGTTCCCTCTGGCATCTTAATGCCTGAAAAACTAGGTGCAGCAGTTTGGAATGGTGATTCTGGTGCTCTGAACAGCTCATTTAATTACTGGAAAACTTTATGAATAGCCCTGAAACATTGTTCGATACAGTGCTGGAAGATGGACCCCTCACATCAGAAAGCACTCAAAATATGACTGGGGAAGAGCTGCCTCCTCAGAGTACAGCTGACCTTAATGATGTGGATGGAATTTAGCTTTCAGTACCTCCATTTGCTGATGTGGCACAAGTCAAAATGGGAAGAAACAACTGTCAACATCCATTAATAATTGGAACACGGAATGTACAAAGTATGAATCTAGGAAAATTGGAAGTTGTCAAAAATGAAATGGAATGTACAAAGATCAAGATCCTAGGCATTAATGAGCTAAAATGGACTGGTTTTGGCCATTTTGAATAAGACAACCATATGATCTACTATGCTTGGAAATGACAAATTGAAAAGGAATAGTGTGGCATTCATCATATAAAGAATGTTTAAGATCTATTCTGAAGTACAGTGCTGTCAGTGATAAGATCATATCCATATGCTTACAAAGAAGACCAGATAATACTACTACTATTCAAATTTATGCACCAGCCACCAAAGCCAAAGATGAGGAAATTGAAGATTTTTACCAACTTCTACAGACTGAAATTGACCGAACATGCAATCAAGACGTGTTGATTGCACACTGGTGATTGGAATGCAGAAGTTGGAAACAAAAAAGAATCACCAGTAGTTGGAAAATATGGAAAATGCCAAGAATAAAAATGATGCTGGAGATCACATGATAGAATTTTGCAAGACCAATGAATGACTTGTTCATTGCAAATACCTTTTTTCAACAACACAAATGGCAGCTATATACATGGACTTTGCCTGATGGAGTACACAGGAATCAGATCAACTACATCTGTGTAAAGAGGTGATAGAGAAGCTCAGTATCTACAGCCAAAACAAGGCCAGGAAGAGAAGCAAAATGGCATCTCTTTTGTAGTCCGTACACTACGTAGTTCCCTCTAGCATCTTAGTGCCTGAAAAACTAGGTGCAGCAGTTTGGAATGGGGATTCTGGTGCTCTGAACAGCTCATTCAATCAGAGTATGCAAAACTCAGGGGAGTAGGATTAGAAAGAAGAAAGGGGCAGTGTAATTACCTGGAGGGGGAAAAAAATAACAAAAACAGGTGAACCTGCCCTGTGGAGCACCAACCAGCAGGAGAGAAAGGCCACCGGAGACTTCCCTGGGGCAGTGGAGAGAAAGCACCACACCAGAGAACCAGTGGCCACTCCACAGATCTACCTTCAGCACCTGCTTTTATCAGTAAACTTGGGACGGCTCGGTAGGAGCAGAGATTTCTCTGGCTCCAGTACTGCTGAAGCCCAACCAAGAGAACATTAATGCTGCAAGTGAGTGGGCCCTGGGAGGAACTCCCATTGCGGATCACAGATCACGAATCGGGGCAGTTATCCTAAGGTAGCTTTTTGGCACAGAGGGGCCAGCACCTACGTTTATTGGTAAACTTGAGACTGCTGAGTGCAAGCAGAGATTTCTCTGGCTGTGGTATTGCTGAAGCCCGAGCAGAGAGAACATTAATGCCAGAAGTGAGTGGGCCCTGGGAGGAACTTCCATCACGGATTGTGGATCAGGGCAGTTATCCTGGGTCAGATTTTTGGCAAATAGGGGCCTGGAGAGGGGTTTTTGCATGTGTCTGAACCTGGCAGAAAGTGGTGGTTCCCCTAACAATTGGAGTCTTTGCTGAACTTGAGCTGCGGGCCTGTGAATACCAGTATAACGTCATCATTAGCAACTGCTCAAAGCCTTAGAAACTGCTCCTGGCATCTTGGAACCTTTCTTCATTCTCTCTTCTCCTCCCACTGCCTCTGCCTCTTCCCTGCCTTATCCAATAGAAAAACCATATTCAGCCACCATAACACCTGCCAGCTTGAATCCTAAACTCCCTTTATGACAAACAGAGACCTGCATCCACATTCCACACAGCTGTTCCATCATCACAAAGAAAACTGCAGAGCAAGCTAGCACACCTGAATCAGTAGCCAAAAAATTAAAATACACCAGCTCCATCTTTTCACAATAGTAAACCATAAAGCCAAGACAGAACGAATCAATATATAACTAACAGTTAAAGAAAATCTCAAAATGTCTAGGAAACAACAGGCGACCTCAAATAAAACGAACAAAGACAGGATAAGACATTAGAAGTAAAATCCCAAACAAAAGTCTCATTAAACATGGAGGAAGAGGAGGCAGTAGAATTACCCAAGAAGGAATTTAGAAGGTATGTTTATAGAGTTGTATAGGAGCCTAACGAAACTCCTAACAGAAGCAAGGAGAACACAGACAGTTCCCTGGAAGAACTCAGGAAACCATTCAAGAACAAAATAACAAGATTATCGCAGAACCAGAACTCATACAAAAACAGCAGGTAGAAGTCCAGAAGATAAATACCAAAATTACAGAATTACACAGTACAGTGGAAGCACAAAAGAGTAGGGTAGAACTGGCCGAAGAATGCATATCCCAACTAGAAGACAAATCCCTGGACACCAGACTATATGAAGAAAAATCAGAACAAAGATTAAGAGGAATGAAGAGAACCTAAGAGTTACATGGGACGACATGAGAAGAAACAACATATGCCTCATTGGAATTCCAGAACAAGAAGAGGCAAAAAAAAAATCCACTGAGAAAATTATGGAAGACTAACAAACAGAAAACTTCACTCATATCAGGAAGGAAGAAAAGGTATTTGTCCAAGAAGCTCATAGAACCCCATACAGGATAGATCCCAAGAGAAAAACACCAAGGCATATTATAATTAAACTCTCCAAAACCAAAGACAAAGAAAGAATATTGCAAGCTGCCCAGGACAAAAGAAATATTACTTATAATAATCAAACAGTTAGGCTGAGCTCTGATTACTCAGCAGAAGCCATGCAGGCAAGAAGGCATGGGACGGCATATATAAAACATTGAAGGAAAAGAACTTCCAACCAAGAATCCTATATCCAGACAAACTGTCCATGAAATATAAGGGTAAAATCAAGGCATTCTCAGACAAACAGAAATTAAGGGATTTTGTGAAAACCAGACCAAGCCTACAAGAAATGCTTAAGGAAGTCTGTCTAACAGAGAACAGCAAAATCAGGGTATGTGGCATCAACACTAAAACCAAATCAGAAATAGAAACTCTTAATAAAACCATAAAACATTGTACACTAAAAATCAAGGAAGCCAGTCTGCATACAACCACAGCAACTAACCAAATAGAATGAAAGTTCTAGGTACAAACTTCCAAATGGAGAGGAAAACAGGACAGTGTCCTCATAGAAAAGGCTGTTCTAAAAATGTAGAGACAAGAATTCACTCCAGGGTAACCACAGAGAAAATTAACAATCTGCCTAAGCAAATCCAGAAGGAAGGGAACCATATGGGTTTAATAAGCACAAAAGCAACAATAAAGAAGAAAAGAGAGGAAGAACTTGACAACAAACTCAGCACAGAAAAGTATGTTGTTGTTATGTGCCATTCAGTCGGCTCCAACTCATAGCGACCCGAGGCATTATCACTACAGAAGTAGGATTGCCCAACCTTCCTTCCGAGGAGTGGCTGGTGGGTTTGAACTGCCAGGCTTCTGGTTAGCAGTCAAGTGCTTTAGCCACTATGCTACCAGAGCTTCTACAGAAAAGTGTATGGACCAGGAAACACCAACAAAAACCATGACAAAAAAACACAATAGAATGACAGCAATCAATTCATACCTATCACTAATTACACTCATGTGAATAGACTAAATGCACTAATCAAGAGAAAGAGAGTGGCAGACTGGATAAGAAAAGAAGACCCATTAATATGCTACCTACAAGAGACCACCTTAGACACAAAGGTAAAAAAAAAAAAAAAATTAAGAGTTAAGGGGTGGAAAAAAATATACCAAGCCAACGGTAACCAAAAAAGAGCAGGAGTGGCAATATTAATTACTGATAAAATAGACTTTAAGGTGAAAAACAACATAAGAGATGCTATGTGATGCTGAAAAGGTCAATTGACAAAGAAGAAGTTATGATAATAAATATTTATGCACCCAGTAATAATAATAATAATAATAATAATAATAGCAAAGTTAACAGAATGGCAGAATCCTGCCACTCCTGTGGTCCCTGGACACTCTGCTCCCTCCCTTTCCTGGCTTTAAGGGGCATTTCCTTAAAAAACTGAAAATAGAAATACCATTTGACCCAGCAATTCGATACTAGGAATATGTCCTAAAGAGGTGAAAGGCAGTGCAGGAACAGACATATGCACACCTATGTTCATTGCAGTACAATTCACTATAGCAAAGAGATGAAAATAACCTAAATTCCCATCAGCAGATGAATGGATAACCAAATTATGGTACATTCACACAGTGGAATACTATGCTACATTAAAGAACAATGAAGAATAGGCGAATCATCTCACAATGTGGATGAGCCTGGAGGACATTATGCTGAGTGAAATAAGTCAGTCACAGAAGGACAAGTACTGTATGAGCCCATTACTGTAAAAAGACAAAGAAAGGTTTGCTGGGGCAAGGGAACTCACTTTGTAGGTTACCAGGGTGGGGAACAAGAGGAGGGATTAATTTTGGGCTAGTTGGGGCCCACATGCTGGTGTTTATAAGGGGAGGGATATATGGAAAGAGTCTGTGACCACCATGATAACATTAGGAAAAGGGAGGACACCAATTTGTGCCCATAGGAGATAGATGACACATGCTAATACCAACTAGTGTGCCCATAATGCTGCATTACCATTAACACCAAACACCAGGCTACAGATAAACACATAAACAGCTGAGGATCAGACGGGGGTCAGTGAACGGGAGTATACTCTAGACCAAGGATAGATTCAGCACAGGCTAACCCTGCACAGATACCGGTGATACAAAATACCTGCAATCCTTACAGAAACAACAAACCACAGACATAGAGTGATCCCTTACAGACACCCAGACACTGTGGAAGAGAGATCTAACAGATCTACCATCTCAAGACCATAGTACTGGGGGACACCAGACTCAATTGGCACAATAAAATATATAAAAGCCTCATTCCTCACATTGGTGAGCAGCGCTTGGGGTCTTAAAAGCTTTCAAGCAGCCATCTAAAATGCAGCTAATGGTCTCCTATTGTTGGAAGTGAAGAGAGCAAAAAAGGGCATTTGAAAGCAATCAGCCCTAGGACACGACGGCCCTCAAGACCAGAACTAGATGGTGCCCAGCTACCAATGCCAACCACTCAGGAAAGGATCAAATCTGTAGATCCTGGATAGAATGGGAGGAAAAACATGAAACAAAATTCAAAAACTCAGTAATGACCAGAATTACTGGTCGGATCAAGTCTGGTGAGACCACCAATACTGTGGTCCTGGGATACATTCTGGGCCTGGAATAAAGCTCACCCCCAGGGGCTGGCTCTCAGCCCAATAGTAAATAAAGTGTACATGCAGACCACTAAACCCAGGGTGACACACCCACATACTCTGTGGAAATGCATCCTTTGGAGCAATCGAACACAGGGCACCAGAGGGGTAACATTCACACAGAGGAAATACAGGACAAACAGGAGTGCATAACTATGAGGGGCACAGTGGTTGGGTTACTGGGCAGGGAGGGGAGGAGACTGAGTTAGTGTTGGACATGGTAAATGAGAGTGAAACTAAATGCACACGTAATGCTGAATGTAAAACAAACTCTTAAAAATAAAAAATTTTAAAAAACAAGGCCAGGAGCTGACTGTGGAACAGACCATCAGTTCATATGCAAATTCAAATTGAAACTGAAGACAATGAGAGCCAAAATATGGCCTTGATTAGATCCCTGCTGAATTTAGAGACCATCTAAAGAATAGATTTGATGCATTAAACACCAGTAACTGAAAACCAGAGGAATTGTGGGATCACATCAAAAACATCATCCATAATGAAAGCAAAGGTCATTAAAAAAATGGGAAAGGAAGAAAAGACCACAGTGGTTGTTGGAAGAGACTCTGAAACTTGCCTTTGAATGGAGAGTAGCTAAAGCAAATGGAACAATTGACAAGGTAGAAGAGCTGAACAGAACATTTCAAAGAGCAACTCAAGAAGACATAGTTATGATAATGAAATGTGCAAAGGACTGAAGTTAGAAACCAAAAGGGAAGAACATGCTTAACATTTCTCAACCTGAAAGAACTGAGGAAAAAAAATTAAGCTTTGAGTTGCAATATTGGAAGATTCCATGGGCCAAATGTTGTAAGATGGAGGAAACATCAAAAGAAGATGGACTTACTATACCAAAAAGAATTGTTCGATGTTCATCCATTTCAAGAGGTGGCATATGGTCAAGTACCAGTGGTATTGAAGGAAGAAGTCGAAGCTGCATTGAAGGAACTGGCAAAGAACAAGGCTCCAGGAACTGACAGAATACCTATTGAGATGTTTCATCCAAATCATCCAGATGCCACATTGGAGATTTGGAAGGCAGCTACCTGGCCAATTGACTGGAAGAGATCCATATTTGTACACATTCCAAAGAAAAGTGATCACATAGAATGTGGAAATTATCAAACAATATCATTAATACCACACACAAGTAAAATCTTGCTGAAGATAATTCAAAAACAGTTGCAGAAGTATATTGACAGAGAACTTCCAGACATGCAGTGTTGTTGTTGTTGTTATGTGCCATCAAGTCGGACCTGACTCATAACGACCCCTCCTTGGGTTTCCAAGGTGGTATCACTACGGAAGTAGATTGCCCAACCTTCCTTCCGAGGAGTGGCTCGTGGGTTTGAACTGCCAGCCTTCTGGTTAGCAGTCAAGTGCCTTAGGCACTATGCTACAGAGCTCTTCCAGAGATGCAAGCTGGATTCAAAAGAGAGTGTGGAACAAGGGATATCATTGCTGATGTCAGATGGATCTTAGTGAAAGCAAGGAATACCAGAAAGATGTTTAATTGTGTTTTTTGACTACGCAAAAGCATTTGATTGTGTGGATGATAACCAATTATCTATAGCATAGTGAAGAATGGAATCCCACAACACTTAATTGTGCTGTTGAGGAACTTGTACATAGACCAAGAGGCTCTGTTCAAACAGAACAAGGGGATACTGCATGGTTTAAATCAGGAAGGGTTTGCATCAGAGTTGTATCCTTTCACCATATTTATTCAATCTGTGTGCTGAACAAATAATCTGAGAAGCTGGACTTCATGAAGAACATGACATCAGGATTGGAGGAAGACTCATTAACAATCTGAGATATGTACATGACACAACTTTGCTTGCTAAAAGTGAGGAAGACTTGAAACATTTACTGATGAAGATTAAAGACTTCAGTCTGAGTATGGATTACATCTCCAACATAAAACAAAAATCCTCACAAGTAGACCGATAAACAGCATCACAATAAATGGAGAATAGATTGAAGTTGTTAAAGATTTCATATTACTTAGTTCCACAATCAACACCAATGGAAGTAGCAGTCAAGACATCAGACACTGTATTGCACTGGGCAAATACTGCTGCACAATACCTCTTTCAGGTGCTGAAGAGCAAAGATATCTCTTTGAAGACTAAGATGTGCCCAACCCAAGCCGTGGTATTTTCATTAGCCTCATATGCCTTTGAGAGCTGGACAGTGAACAAGGAAGACCGAAGGACAGTTGATGCTTTTGAGTTGTGGTGTTGGCAGAGAATACTGAAAATACCATGGACTGCCAAAAGGACAAACAAATCTGTCCTGGAAGAAGTGCAGCTGGAATGCTCCATGGAAGCAAGAATGGCCAGACTTTGACCTACTTTGGTCGTGTTATCAAAAGGGACCATTCCCTGGAGAAGGATATTATGCTGGGTAAAGTGGAGGGTCAGGGAGTAAGTGCTTCAGGTAATTATGGGGAAGCCCTCACCAAGGTGAATTGACACAGTAGCTGCAAAGATGGGCTCAGGCATAGCAAAGATTGTGAGGCTAGCACCTGAGTGGGCAGTGTTTTGTTCTGATGTTCATAGGGTTGCTGTAAGTTGGAGCTGACTCGACGACACCTAACAACAACAAGGCATTTGACTGCTAACCAGAAGGTTGATAGTTCAAACCCACCAGGTACTCCGTGGAAGGAGGACTGGGCGATCTACTTGCATAAAGATTTACAGCCTTGGAAACTCAAAGGGAGTCGCTGTTAGTGGGAATTGACTTGATGGCAGTGAGTTTGGTTTTGGTTTTATATGCAGATGACACAACCTTGCTTGCTGAATGTGAAGATTACTTGAAGCACTTACTGATGAAGAACAAAGTCTACAGCCTTCAGTATGGATTATATATAAACATAAAGAAAGCAAGAATTTTCACAACTGGACCAGTAAGCAGCAGCATGATAAATGGAGAAAAGATTGAAGTTGTCAAGGATTTCATTTGACTTGAATCCACAATCAACACCCATGAAAGCAGCAGTTGAAAAATCAGACCCAGCATAGTGGTCTTTTGCAGATTTGCCCAGTGCAATACATCGTTTGATTTCTTGTTCCATGTCCTTTGCTGAATTCTGTATTTCTGGTAGTTCTTGTCTATATACTGCTGCTACTATTCTTATTTAAATTATTTTCAACAAAATTTTACTTGTGTGTAATATTAATGATATTGTTTGATAATTTCCACATTGTGTTGGATCACCTTTCTTTGAATGGGCACACATATGAATCTCTTCCAGTCAGCTGACCAGGTTCCAAATTTCTTGGCTTAGATAGGTGAGTGCTGCCAGTGCTTCATCCATTTGTTGGAATATCTAAATTAGTATCCTGTCAATTTCTGGTGCCTTGTTTTTCACCAGTTCCTTTAGTGCATCTTGGACTTCTTCCTTCAATACTGTCAATTCTTGATCAGATGCTGCCTTGTGAAATGATTGAATGTTGACCAATTCTTTTTGGTACAGTAACTCTCTGTGTGTATTATTTCTTCCATCTTCTTTTGGTGCTTCATATATCATTCAGTATTTTGCCCATAGCATCTTTAAGTATTGTGATTTGAGGCTTAAATTTTTTCTTCACTTCTTTTAGCATTTGAGAAATGCTAAGTGTGTTCTTCCCTTTTGATTTTCTAGCTCCAGTTCTTTGCACATTACATTATGATGCTTTATTTTGTCTTCTTGAGCCACCCTTTGAAATCTTTTGTTCAACTCTTATATTTTATCATTTCTTCCATTTGCTTTTAGCTCCTCCCCTTTCAAGGGCAAGTTTCAGACTCTCTTCTGACATCCATTTTGGACTTTTCTTTTTCCCTATCTTTTTGCATTCTTTATGTATAATGTCCTTGATGTCACCCCACAGCTTGTCTAGTCTCTGGTCATTGGTGTTCAATGTGTGAAATCTAGACATGGTCGCTAAATTTAGGTAAGATAGAGTCAAGGTCATATTTTGGCTCTTACAGACTTGTTTTCATGTTATATACCTTCAACTTAACTTGCACATGAACAATTAATGGTCTCTTCCACACTCAGACCCTGGCTTTGTTCTGATTGATGATATTGAGCTTCTCCATTATCTCTTTCCACAGATGTAGTTGATTTGATTCTTGTGCATTCTATCTGGCAAGGTTAAGGTGTATAATTTCCATTCATGTTGTTGAAAAAAAGGTATTTGCAATGAACAAGTTGTTGGTCTTTGAAATTCTACCATATGATCTTTGGTGCCATTTCTGTCATGTCAGCCATGTTTTCCAAGTTCTGGCTCTTCTTTGTTTCCAACGTTTACATTTCATTCACCAGCAGGTATCAGTACATCATGATTGCAGGTTTGGTCAATTTCAGAAGTTGATAAAAATCTTCAATTTCTTCATCTTTGGCTTTAATGGTTTGTGTGTAAATTTAAGTAATAGTCTATTATCTGGTCTCCCTTGTATGCAATTGGATATTATCCCATCACTGGTAGCATTGTACTTCAAGATTAATCTTAAAACTTCTTTTTGACAATAAATGTGATGCTATTCCTCTTCAGTTTGTCATTCCTAGGACGGTAGACCATATGAGTGTCTGATTCAAAGTGTCCAATACCAGTCCATTTCAGCTCACAAATGCCTAGGATATAATTCTTTATGCATTCCATTTCATTTTTGACAACTTCCAATTTTCCTAGATTCATACTTCCTACGTTCCATGTTCTGATTATTAAAGGATATTTGTAGTTGTTTCTTCTCATTTTGAGTGGTGCCACATCAACAAATGAAGGTCCCAAAAGTTTACTCTATCCACATCATTAAGGTCAACTCTATTTTCAAGATGCAGCTCTAACACAGTCATATTTTGGTTGCTTTCTAACCTGAGGGGCTCATTTTCCAGTACTATATCAGATAGTGTTCCACTGGTATTCATAAGGTTTTCAGTAGCCAGTTTTTTCACAAGTAGACTGCCACGTCCTTTTTCCTAGTTTGTGTTAGTCTGGATGCTCTGCATGGGTAACTCTGCTGATATTTGAAATGCCAGTGGGATAGCTTCCACCATCATAGCAACACACAAGCTGCCATCACAGTATGATAAATTGATGAATGAGTGATAGAATGGAGTATTGTCCAGCCGTGAAGAGAAATGAAGTCCTGATATGTGTTATAATATGGATGAAATTAGAAACGTTTTGCTAAATGAAATGTCAGACATGAAACAACAAATGTGGTGTGTTCCTTCTTGTATGAAATATCTAGAATAGGCAAATCCACAGAGACCCAAGTTTATTAGTGTTACCCTGGGGGCTGGTGGGAGGAGAAATTGGGGAGGAGTTGTTCAAGGAGTACTTAGTTCATTTAAAACTTAGTTCATTTTAAACCTGATAAAAAATTGGTTCTCCTTTATCCAAAGGAGGTAGTTGCACAACATCTTGAATGTGATTAATGTCACTGAATTGTAAAAATAGTTGATATGGCATATATTTTATTACATATTTTTTACCATAAAATTTAAAAAAAACAAAAAACAGCAAAACAGAGACTGTTGCTCTAAGTTGGTATAAAATTTTTAATTTTCCAAATTAAGGCATTTTTTAGGAGTCTTATTATAAGTTTGGTCAGTAAAATGATCACTAATAATATTCTTAGAATTTGAAAAAAGCTTTCATATTTCATGTCAATAAAATTATTGAGTCAAATTTACATAAATATTTTTAACATTTCTTGTAAGTTTTAAAGTTTAACCCATATTTTCTCTTTTCTAAGCAATAATTATTCTAACAAATATTATGATTCAGTTAAGTAATTTCTTATGAAAGATGTTAGGATAAATCAAAATTTATTATTTTAATAGTCTTAAACACAATAGAAAACTTGTTAATAGCTATTTTTCTTTTCTTCATAATTGTTTAAGTTATATTTATGTGTAATTCCAGAATTTTTTGATTGTTCATAGTACTGATGTGTGTGTAGTGTTTCATCTTACATTAATTTATTACTCATATTATGAACTTTTTCATAATACAATTTCTTAATTAGGTGAAGAGTTAACAAAATCAAAGCCATCTGCTCCATCCACTGAGTAAGTTCTACTTTAAATTTTAAATATCCTCCTTTTATTCTATTTTCTAAAGTGTTTTTGTACTTGTGTGGTTTCTATTCCTGTAAAGTGTGGCTAATCATTCTTTCTTCTAAGCAGTAAAATGCCATGGTGGAGTGTTTGGATGTTTTGAATTATTTCTCACTTGACAGTATTTCTTTTTACAGTAGTTTAAAAAAAAAAAAAAAAAATCCATTGAACTGTAATTGACCTTGGTATCCTGACTGGCTCTACAGAAATGATGATATCCTGAGTTCATACATGTCTGTATTTCCCCTAGTTATTCTCATGGAAATTTTGTCCTTTCTTGCACTTCAAGTTTGGCTATGACCTTGTAAAATGCCTCTGTACTTCATGAATCTTCAAAAATGAGGAAGTGCCTCAATTAAGTGGAAAAGGGAGAGGGCTAGAAGGCAAGTTGCCAGCTCTTCTTAAAAATAAAAAATTTAAGCCAGTATTGCATGGACACTCTTTCACTTCTATGTCTATCAATAAGAATTATAATATTTTCAAGTTATTTTTTTTTAATATGAGTAAAAGTAGATTTAATTAAATACATACTTTAAGATTATTCCAGTTTTTTTTTTTAATTGTGATTTGGGTGAAGATTTACAAAACAAATTCACTTTCCATACAGCAGTTCACATATACTTTATCTCATGTCATTGACCACAGTTTACCACAATGCAACAGCTCCCCTCCCACTTCCTCCCCAT
>NW_006921691.1:3757126-3815675 GCF_000298275.1 Orycteropus afer afer
ATTTTCCTTGAGGAACTGTATAGTTTTAGGTTTCACATATAAGTCTTTGATCCATCTGGAGTTTGTTTTTGTGTATGGTGTGAGGTACAGATCTTGTTTCATTTTTCTGCAAATGGATCTCCAGTTTTGCCAGCACCATTTAAGATTATTCCATATTTTTTAAGGTAGGCACTACTTGAACACAGTGGTGATTATTTATTCATTTGATTGATAGTTTTTTAAAGTAAGTTATTTAATGTTTAAAAACTTTGTTTTTAAAAATCATTTATACAATTGTAATATGTTTTATTATACAAGATATAGATCCTAGGTATGTAATATTTTTGTTACAGCAAGCCTGCAATTTAAGATGTATTATATATTTTTTAATAATTGAATTTGGATATGTTAACATATTTAGACCATCATTCTGTACTTCAGAAGTAATTATCTATACACACAAACACCTGTTTTCAACATGTCCCTGGTGGTGCAGCAGTTAAGCGCTGTGGTAGTTAAGTTTGTGTGTCAACTTGGCTAGGTCTGGTTGAATGGCTGGGCAGCTGGATGTAATTATTCCCCATGGTAAGATTGGTAATTAACTCCATGGTGGAATGTATTGGAGCAGCTAGTAGCTGCTTTAGGGATGTGGTCTGCTTCCCATATATAAGAAGCAGCTTTGGGAATGGTCTCTCGCTTATGGTACGCTTGGACCCTGCATGTAGCTGTGTCATTGTTCAGCAGCCTGCCATGCTCTGCTGACCTTGGGACTTTCAATAGACTTCAATTAAAGGCCTGCCCTGTGGTTTGGTAACATCGGGACTGTGCCTTTTCACTTGTCAACTTTGGGTTTGTCAGCCTCAGCAGCCAGCAACTGTCAGTGAAGAAAAGCCTCTAGCTCTAGAGCGCCGGGAACAGGAGGCAGAGCTGAAGCCCAAGGTTAAGGCGCTTTCACCCAGCCCCTGGAGCCTGGCACTTTAAAATCAGACTTAAAACCTCCAAACTGAGAAAATAAACTCCTGTTTGTTCAAGCATCCCATTTGTGGTATATTTCTGCCAGAGCGGCACTAGGTAACCAGAACAAGCGCTCATTTGCTGCCCAAAGTCAGCAATGTGAACCCACCAGCCTGTTTCTAGAAAGATTTACAGCCTTGGAAACCCCATGGGACATTTCTGCTCTATACAGTTGCTATGAGTTGGAATTGACTTGCCAGCAATGAGTTTATCCTTTTTCTTCTTCTTTGAAAATATATGTACATATATTCTTTACCCATTTTCTTTATCTTTGAAAATAAATATAGCCTTATGAAAATACCCACCCAATTTTTACATAAATTAAGAAATGTTCTATGCAAGACTGGGTACCAAGTTGTGAATCAGCCAGCTATTAGAATTGTGTGTCCTGGAGCAGTTCATTTCAGCTTTGTGCTGCTTTTCTTCATCTGAAAAGCTGAAAATATTATTCCAATTCTTACATCCCTTAATGTTATTCGATCAATGGGGATGAGTCTTCCTGATTCTACCCTACCAATTTCATATACACTGACTTCTCACTCATCAACATGATTAGGTTTCAAAGACCACGTTATTATATGAAAATTGGCATTAGGCAAAAATGGAGGATAACTACATCAGATCACAAAATGTAGGATGACAACATAGCTATAAAACTGCCAAATTTTATTTGGTATTAAATGCTATCAAGTCAATTTGACTCATAGTGAACCTGTATAGAGCAGAACAAAAACATTGCCTGAACTGCGCCATTGTCACAATCATTGCTATGCTTGAGCCCATCGTTGCAGTCACTGTGTCAATGCATCTTTTTGAAAAGCTTTCCCCTTGTCACTGACTCTTTTACCAAGCATAATATCTTTTTCCAGGGATTTTTCCCTTCTGACAATATGACCAAAGTATACAAGACACAAGTCTGGCCATTTTCACTTCTAAGGAGCATTCCGGCTGTTCTTCCTCCAAGACAGATTTGTTCATTCTTTTAGCAGTCAGTACTCTGTTAGCTCAACAACAACAGCTCTTTTAGTATATTCAATACTCTTCACCAACACCACAGTTCAAATTCATCAATTCTTTTGCAGTCTTCCTTCTGCACTGTCCAGCTTTCACATGGATATGAGGCAATGGAGAATACCATGGCTTGGGTCAGGTGCACCTTAGTCTTCAAAGCAACATCTTTGCTCTTTAATACTTTAAAGAGGTATTTTGCAGCAGATTTGCCCATGTAATAATGTTTGATTTTTTTGATTGCTGCTTCCATGGATGTTGATTATGGATCCAAGTTGAATGAAATCCCTGACAACTTCAATCTTTCCTCCATTTATCTTAATGTTGCTTACTGGTCTACTTGAAAGGATTTTTGTTTTCTTTATGTTGAGGTATAATCCATACTGAAGTCTTTGATCTTCATCAATAAATGCTTCAAGTCCTTTTCATTTTCAGCAAGCAAGATGATGCTCTCTGCACATCTCAGTTTGTTAATGAGTCTTCCTCCAATCTTGATACTGCATTCTTCTTCATATAGTCTCCCTTCTCAGATTATTTGTTCAGCATACAGACTGAATAAGTATGGCAAAATGATACAACCCTGACACACACCCTTCCTAGTTTTAAACCATGCAATACACCCTTGTTTTGTTTGAGCCACTGCCTCTTGGTCTATTTACAGGTTCCTCATGAGCATAATTAAGTGTTCTGGAATTCACATTCTTCAAAGTATTATCCATAATTTCTTATGATTCACAGTCAAAAGCCTTTGCATAGTGTATAAAACACAGATAAACATCTTTCTGGTATTCTTTGTTTTCAGCTAAGATCCATCTGACATCAGCAATGATATCCCTTGTCCCATACCATCTTCCAATTCCACCTTGAATTGCTGGCAGTTCCCTATTGATGTACTGCTGCAACCATTTTTCAGTTATCTTCAACAAAATTTTACTTACCAAATTTTAAAATTTTTAACTGGCAAATTATATCATTACATAACTGCCAAATGTCATCATATAATTGCCAAACCACTGAGAATCATGGCCCCACCAAATTGACACATACCTTAACCATCACTACTTAAAGCCAGCATTACTTTTAGCTTGTATGTTGGCATTCATTACTGCCATATGTATGTTGTCAATGTGAAAAATTGTCAAATTGTTATTTTTTTTTACTTCGTTGTAAATGCAGAATGTCATATAATGAGATAGTAAGTGAGGAGAAGTATAATATTATTGTAGATTCTGCTTGTAGCACTTACCAAGTAATTGTTTATTAAATCTGTTAAGTTTCTCCAGATGCTGGTGGAAGATTATCCATCATCTTAATCATGTGTTTTGGGCTGTTATAATTCCTTTTATGAAATAAAGTGACTAGATTTTATACTAGTGAAATAGTCCTTTGTTAAAATTCTTGTCTTTTAAATGTTATGATAGAAAAGGGACCAGTGATTTACTGGCTTGGGACCCTCTGTTTGGACCATCTCTTGATTCATCATCTTCAACTCCACTAACTTCATCATCATCAGGTAAATATGTATGTGTGTGTATATATTTATTTTATTGTTGTTCTTAACTGAGGAAGACAATAGTTAAATTTTAAAATAAATTTATTTATATACCACTTGTTTATTGTGCTTAATGATAAAAAAAAAAAAAAATTATTAACTTGTCCTTGGATGATATTGCCAGATACAAGGCAGTTTTTGTTAAGTTAGCTTAAGAACCTCATGGCTTAAACAGAAATTTATCAAACACCAAGGATGCTTTTTCATTTATATATTTATTTATTGCTAGATATCATTCTGTATCATACCAATTTTTTTAATTATTTGTAGAGAATTCAGATGCGTAGACATGCATTAATGTTCTTTTTTTGATGGACATTCAAGTTGTATCTAATTTTTAAATATTATAAACATCCATGGATATTATAAATTTTACTCATGTCTTATCCTTATAATAATTAATCAGTATAAAATTAATGGGTCTCACTATCTGTCCATAGATGTTTATTGCCAAACTGCTTTCCAGAAAGGCTTTCATGCTATCTAAGCAATGTATGGAAGAACTTGATGGTTTTTTGGTTGTTTTAGTAAGAATATGTTAGTGTGGTAGTTAAATTTGTGTATCATCTTGGTTGGGCATGGTTGAGTAGCTGGGCAACTGGATATAATATTCCCTCCCCATGATGAGACTGATAGTCAGCTCCATGGTGGAATCTACTGTGAGCAGCTTGGTAGCTGCCTTAGGGATATGGTCTGCTTCCTGTATATAAGGAGAAGCCTTGGGAAACAGTCTCTAGCTTATGGCACGCTTGAACCCTGCATGTGGTAGCCGTGTTATTGTTCAGCAGCCTGCCATGCTCTGCAGGCATGGGAACTTTAATGAACTTGAATTAATGGCCTGCCTTATGGTTTGGTAACATCGGGACTGTGCCTTATTACTTGTTAACCTTGGGTTTGTTAGCCTCAATAGCCAACAGCTGAGTGAAGAAAAGCCTCCAGCTTCAGTGGGCTGGGAGCAGGAGGCAGAGCTAAAGCCCACAGTTGAGGGCTTGGACTTAAAGCCTCCAAACTGTAAGAGAATAAATTCCTGTTTGTTCAAGCCATCCCATTTGTGTTATATTCTTGTCAGAGCAGCACTACGTAACCAAAACAGAGTATGGTACCGACAGAGTGGAGTGCTGCTCTCACAGATACCTAAAATGTGGAAACAGGAGTACATTACATCCTACACCTGAGACCCAGGCAGAGAGACCCTGGGATATGGCATGAGAGATGGGAGGAGCAGAGCCAAGAGACCGGCATGAGAGATGGCAGGAGCAGAGTCGAGAGACCAGCATGAGAGATGGCAGAAGCAGAGCCAGAGAGATGGACATGAAGACAGCGACAGCCTTACCAGCCCATGGAGGAGAAAGCACAGGTGGCTTCCTGGTGGAGTGGGTTGCCTTCAGGCATTAATTGGTAGAAGAGACCAGCATGAATGGGAATAGCAGGTTGGCCAGCCCACGGAGCAAGACAGCTGAGTGCTTTTGGGGCAGGAAGATTCCAGCAGAGTAGGTTGCCTTTGGCATTAATTGGCAGAAGTGGAGAGACTAAGCTAAGGAAACGAGAAGCAGAGCTACTTCAGCCTCAAAGGGTAGGACCATGGCCTCTGGGGGTAGAACCACCATAGCCCCCTAGGTTTAAAAGAGTTAGACCTTCACCAACTTGGTTCTGGAGTGTAGGGCTTCTTGTTCATGTGAGCCAGTGGGATGGAGCCATATCCGCTGCCCAAGAGGGAGAGGAACGGCGCCCACCAGGCCAAGGGGGTGAAGTCACCACTCAGGGACTAGGTGATTAGAGCCACCTAGTGAAGGAGATCTGTACAGATGCTACCTATTGAAGATCTGTACTGGTGCCAAGTTGACAAGGGGTGGAATTGTGGTTAAGTTTGTGGTAGTTAAGTGTAGTAGTTAAGAGCAGCACTAGGTAACCGAAACAGTTAGTTAAGTTTCTTTTTCTTCAAAATATAAAATTACCCATTAGCTGGTAATCAAAGCAGGCATCAAAAATGCATGTTTAATAAAGCCCCTGCATCCTCAGAATAAGAAAATAAAATCACTTTAAATTGATCTTTAAGCTCCTTCTCTTCTCTGGGGTTTTAGAATTGCAATACACTATTTGGGGTTATGGAACTCCTAGAACTGGAAGGGATGGGAATTACATCTATTGTGTTCCTGCTGTGTCACTCTGCTAGGACTATATACTTTCTATTTCATTTTATCTAATTAACAGCTGCATAATGTCCTTAGTTATTATCTCTATTTTATAAATGAGTATACTAAAGCTAAGTAAGAGATATACTAAGTAATTTCTCCAAGATCATATAGCTAGGAAATGATGGTACCTCTGTTCAAACTTTGATTTTGCTAATTGTAATTTTTTTCTGTATTCATTATACCCTGGCAGATTAACAAAAAACAAAGCCATGTTGAAACATTTTACTACTAGTAATAAAATAAATACCATATTTAAAATTAGACTCTTTAGAGACTAAATGTTTTTTAAATAAATTGTGAATGGATTATAGGCAACGTTAACCCTAAACTGAAATTTTTAAGGGAGCGCAATCTGTACCTAAACCAAAAAAAAAAACCAGACTCCCTGCCATTGAGTCGATTCTGACTCATAGTGACTCCCATTGGGTTTCTGAGGTGGTAAATCTTTATGGAAGCAGATTGCCCAGTCTTCCTTCTGTGGAAGAGCTGGCAGGTTTGAATTGCCAACTTTCTGGTTAGCAAATGCCTTAGTACTATGCCACCAGATCTGTACCTAATACTTGTAAAATAGCAAGAAACAGGTCAGTAGATAGATGAACATTTTCTGAAGTGATGATACAGCTTTTTTAATGGGCGTTTACTACCACTGAGCTTTATAAAGAGGGCAGCGTGCCTTAAGTGGATCCACCACCATCTGGAGGTTAGTTGCTGTGATGCTGGACGGGTTTCAGCAGAGCTTCCAGACTAGCAGACGAGGAACAAAGTCCTGGTTATCTGCTTCCAGAAAATCAGCCAGTGAAAACCTGTGGCTCACAATAGTCCTATTCCATTGTGCTTGGGATTGACATGAGTCAGGAGCCAAACTGATGGCAGCTAACCAGTTTTATAAAACTAAACTATCAAATAAATTGTATAAGGGAAGTAATGGTACAGGAAAAACTCAAGCTATTAAGTAAGGTCTTAGTTTTGTTTACAAAAATGTCAGATGGTGTTTGTATTTAGCATGAAGAGGATTCCAGGTATCATATTTAAATTGTATTAATATTATTTAATGCATTACTTATTCAAATAGTTAATATAAAATTTTTAAATGTCGTGACAGAGGCTTTGATTATATAGGAATTTCTTTATAATTCTGTGCTTTGTTTCTTGCTATTTTCTTTAGTACAGTCTCTTCTTTTTCAAAAACCTTCTCTCTCTTCCTCTTGTTACCTGTCTAACGAGTGTTTCACCCATATTACCTTCACTTCAGGTTAAAAAAGACACATTTTCATTCAGTGGTCATTTGATTTTAACAACCAGAAAATGTTAAAATATTTGTTAAGCTTTTACTAGTTTTTAAATTCACTTCACTGTGCATTTTCAAACCTCCCCATATATTCTGAAAAATAATGTCATAAATTATTTTGCCCTTCAAAAAATATTAGTGATGTTGAAAAAAATAATTATCCTATTATATAGTAATTATTTGAAATTCTTCACTTGAACTGAATATAATTATTGCTCAAATAGAATTACATTATTGATCTTATTCTGTTTTGCAAGTCTGGCCCTACTTAAAATTATGAAATAGACATTTTGTTTCACATTTTGTGCTACCTCTTTTTGCAGTGTAGTGCACCTTTTCCCCATGTTAACATCCTCTACTCAGTTACCTTTTTTCACATTTTAACAAGATCCAAGTTGTCTGGTAATTTCCTACCCTCCTTTGCTTCTTTCAAAATGTTCATTTATCAGTGACCTGATCTCAGGTAAATTATTAGAAAGCAATGTAAGAAACAATTCCAACCCACCAGTTAATAACTACCAGGCAAAAGTAATTTTTTGCTTCTATAATAACTGATGTATTAATCCTCCTAGTGTTGTAACATGTTTTAAAGAGGATATTTAGAGCTTGGCAAATGATTTAGTTGCCTCCTCTACCATGTAGCCTACTATTTCTAAGACATTTTTAATACACGCACCTCTTTATTTCACGTAAATATCTCATACTTCCCTTCCCTTTGATAAGACTTATTAGACTTACATTTCTTCCCTGTCCAAGAATTAAAAGAGCTCTTGTGCTTTGCAGAAACTCCTTAAAACTATCATTTGAAAAATATTAGGCTGTTTTTTTTTATATTAATTTGTTAGCTTGAACACTGATTTAGTCTAACTTACCTCCTGAGACACTTTTATCATTAGTCAGGAACTTTTATGAATACCATATATTCATAGAACTATCACTTTGCCACTTTGTCACCTTTTTAGATGTTGTACCAACTGTTACCTTTGTTCTTCTGGGAAAACAGAAATGACTCTGGCTTTATATATTTCTGGACATTCATTTTTATTCAAATGTATTTTAAATTTCTTATGCTCATACCTGCTTTCCTCAGTTAATAAAGTTTGAGCTCATGCTGTTGTTGTTGTTGTTATGTGCCGTCGAGTCGGAACTGACTCAGCGACCCCTCCTTGGGTTTCCGAGGCAGTATCACTACAGAAGTAGATTGCCCCATCTTCCTTCGAGGAGTGGCTGGTGGATTTGAATGCCAGCCTTATGGTTAGCAGTCAAGTGCCTTAGGCACTAAGCTACCAGAGCTCCTGAGCTCATGTTAGTGTTCCATTATTAAATTTTTCTAGTTTCTGGTAATAAGAATAACATTAAGTGAAACAAGAGAATCATTATCTGTGTAGATTTATATTTCAGTTCCAGAATCTTCCTGTTCTAGTTTTCAATTGTTTTCTTTTCCTTCAGTTGTCCTTAAAGATCCAAATAGGAACTTCTCTTCCACTGATTTAATTGAGTGTGTACTAACTGAGTCTTTTCCTTGAAACCAGGTCAGATTCTGGGGCTAGAAGCCCATCACCCTAACCCTCTATGCTATCCTGCTGTAACAGCACTAGCAGAGAGTGCAGATATGCTTCCTTTTGCTTCATGGTCAAAGTCAGTGGATTTTCCTTAATGATGAGCCTTTTAACAGTTAATCACTCCGGTGCAGCTCAGAAGGCATTCCAGAGATTGTATTGTAAAGCTGAAAATACCTTCAGGTTACCTGATGATTGGAGGTCTTAAACAGCTCATCTCTGAGGATCAAAGTGACCTTTGTTCTGAAAAGTTACTGACCGAAGAAGTTACCCATGCTGTTGATAATTCTTCTACATCATCACCATTGCTTCTGGTTTCTAGATTAGTCTCTGCCTTTGTTCAGATAAAGAATGGCATGGCAAACATGTCTTCTTAGGTAATGTCAGAGGACAGGTATAAATTAACCCATATGAGTGATCTACTTCCATAGTGATATCTCCTTGGAAACCCAAGGAGGGGTGGCTATGAGTTGGATACAACTCTGTAGCTATGGGTTTGGTTTTGGGTTTTTTCTGTGTTTTACACGTCACTTCATATTTCTTGAAATACTACATTTAATTGATATTTCTTAGCAGTGAACTGCCACCACCAAATATCAAAACACAATTAGGACACTTAAAAATGTAAACAGTTGTAGTCATTTCCTCCAGAGGCTTCTAGAAGCAGTTGTTAATTGATAGCAGATGTAATAAAAGATTCAGTGCAGTGTGTCTAAGTACTGTTATTAGCTGCCCCTCAAAAACTTCTGGTTTGTTTGAAGAAGTTAAATGTAAATACTTCTACCAACCTTGGTTTGAGGCCATTTAAATGTCATGAGTATAGACCACTTGGTAAATAATAAAGCTCTAGGTGAAAATGCTGCTCTATTAAGCTGTCTTACAAACTTGAAATAATAGTACAGGTCAGTGCTGGTTTCATTGATAATGAACATACTTTTAAAGTGGACATGTTGTAGCACAGGGAAGTGTTCTTTTCCTCAGGTTGGTGCACATTTCTTCCAGTGTATAGCTTTAAGTATGAGTGCATCATGAGAGAGTGGCGCTGACTAAAAGAAAATGGCAGCGTTATAATCTAAATTTGGTATCTTGCTAGCTTTTTACTGTTTTCTTCAAGCCACCTGAATTGTCCTTGTATCTTTCATTTCCTCATATGTTTTCTAATTGACTCCCCACCCCCAACGCATTCACTTTTACACCTACGTGATAAGTCTTTTTTTTTTGTTCTCCTCCTACCACTTCCATGTTTCTTCCTTTCTTGCCTCCTTTCTCTATCATTATTCAAGGGGCACATAACTTTACTGTTTGTTTCCCCATGTGTATAATTAGGCCCATAAATGGATTGAAGTTGTCAAAGATTTCATTTTACTTGGATCCACAGTCAGTACCATAGAAGCAGCAATAATTAGATGTCATAATGCACTGGGCAAATCTGCTGCAAAAGAACTCTTTTAAGTGCTGAAGAGCAAAGATGTGACTTTGAAGACTAAGGTGAGCCTAACCCAAGCCATGGTATTTTCAGTTGCCTCCTATGCATGTGAAAGCTGGACAGTGAATAAGGAAGACTGAAGAAGAATTGATGCTTCTGAATTATGGTGAAGAATACTGAAAATACCATGGACTGCCAGAAGAATGAACAAATCTGTTCTGGAAGAAGTACAGCTGGAATGTACCTTAGAAGTGAGAATGGCCAGATTTTGACTCACCAGTTTTGGTCATGTTTTCAGAAGAGACTATCTCCTGGAGAAGAATATCATGCTTGGTAAAGTGGAGGGTCAGCAAAAAATTGGAAGACCCTCAACAAGATGAATTGACAGTGGCTGCACCAGTGGGCTCAAGTCTAACAAGGATTGTGAGGCTGTTGCACAACGAGGCAGTGTTTCATTCTGCTGTTGTACATAGATAGGGTCACTGTCAATCAGAGCTGACTCGAAGGCACCTAACAACAACATACTTAGGCCCATGCATATACTTTTAATTTTGTCCATCTGCAAACTTAACTGACTCAAAACAAAAATTTTTTTTTGAGTCAGTTAAGTTTGCAGGTGGACAAAGTTAAAATATATTTTTTCCCATCCATGTTATATTCTATTCTTCAGTTCTAAATTATAGCCCCATAGTTTGGAATGGATGGGAGGGATTTGAAAATCATTCTGATTAATTTATTTTAAGATGATTTAAGCTTATTTCTCTTTATTCTTCATTTTTGCTTTAATGCTAAAATTTGTGACTTTTTATGTTGTATTTTTCATTTTCATTTGGTTATTTCTACTATAGAAGGAATTATTTTTAGTTAGGACTACTGAGGTTAGTATTCCTAATTCGTAAAACTGTAAAAACCCAAATGACATTGAAAAACAATGAATATTAAATTTGTATGTTGTTGTTGTTGCTATGTGCTGTGGAGTTGTACCCGACTCAAAGCGATCCCTCCTTGGGTTTCCAAGGCAGTATGACTACGGCAGTAGATTGCCCAACCTTCCTTCCGAGGAGTAGCTGGTGGCGTTGAACCACCAGCCTTCTGGTTAGCAGTCAAGTGCCTTAGGCACTAAGCTAGCAGAGCTCCTTAAATTTGTATAGGATTTAAGAAAATTGAAGATGATATTCTAAACACTTACCAAAAATTAATTGAATTGATTTTAGGCAATTTTTGATAAACTATTACAAATTTTGTTTTTCCTTTAATGCTTTTGATTATCAAAAAAAAAAAAAGTGTTACAACATTATTCAACTTAAAAGTCAAATTAATAAGTTTAATTAAGGTAAGTGTCATATTTAGCATTCTGTTAACTATTTCGAATATACTGCTTCAAGGGCTTGGTCTTGCATTACTGTCTGTAAAGTAGATGTATTGGCAATAGACTAAAGACCTTAGGCCTTAAATTTTGTTTATTTTTACCAGCTAATTTATGAGATTGAATTTTTTATATGTATGCATGATTAAAACAATAAAATTTATATTATGTTTATTAGTTTTATTAAAAGGTTAACTTTTTTTTCAGGAATATTATTGGTAACTTTAAAAAAAAAAAGCATATTTGATAAATTCCCAATATTTCAGCAAATACCTATAATTACCTTTAAAAAAAACTCATGAAAAATAAACTTTGAATCCTAACAGTTCTTCTATAGTAGAATATCTTTACATAAGGATTGCTACATACTAATGATTTTCTTCAAATTCTCTTTTTTCCCCCACCAGCCAGGCCCACAACTCCTCTTTCTGTAGGCACCATTGTCCCACCTCCAAGGCCTGCTTCCAGACCAAAGCTTACTTCAGGCAAACTCAGTGGGATTAATGAAATAGTATGTACTCAGGTGTTTTTTTTTTTTTTTTTAAATTATTTAACTGTTTTAGTTTAAGATGCAAATGATATTTTTCTGTATGCCCCTTTATAGTTAAATGCTTGAAGTGTTCTTCTCAAGTCAGTGAAATATAGAAAAAATTTCCCAACCAGCAGCACCCTTGACTCCCCAGTATTTATTACCTCAGTGATCCTACCTGTGGAGCAGGATATTTATTGTTCAGGAGCCAAAAGATTTCCTGAGAAAGTTGACAAATTACATCCAGAACCTACTGCTTCACAATGAAGAAGCAATTTTCATATAATTCTGCTTAAGTCAAATATTAAGGAAGAAGCTGGCGGCTTGTTTCTTTAGCCTTGGAAGGATACTGCCAGGAGGGTTCTAGATGGAGTCTAGTCCAGCTTTGTTTATTTTACACATTAGGAGCTCACATAAGTTAAATAACTTATATAAATATGTGTGTCTGTGTATGTTTTTTTTTTTTAAAAAAAACACTGGTCTCCAGAAGTCATCAGATGATGAAAGAAAACCTATGGACTCAATTCCCAGGAGGCTCTCCCAAACCAGTCTTCTTGTTTCCAATCCATTCTGTTCTGACCTATCTTCTACATTGTTGCCAAAAGGAAAATTTAAATTTATAAAAGTCAAACTTGATCTTATTTTTTTCCCTTGATAGCACAGATGGTTCCCCATAATTTGCAAGGTTGAGTATTGTAGCTGAGTATTAAGGTTAAGTAATGTAGGCTTTTTATAAAGTTGCCTCAGCAATCTACATTACCAGATTAACTGCCCAGCTTTCTCCTCTTTGCAACCATAGTAGCTTCAGCTGCTTGGAACTTTACAGTGTTCTCCAGGCACATCATGCTCTCTTACATATGCATGTCTTCTTTTTCTGTTCCTTCTGTCTACAATATCCTTTAGTTTTCTCTGTAGCAAACTGACATCTTTCTTTAAGACCTCGCTAAATATCACCACCTAGGTAAAGCCCTCTTTGATCATCCCATCACTTCTCCCTCAGTGGGTCTAATCATTCTCTTCCTTATGTCTGATAATGCTTTGCTCATATTTCCATTAGTGCACATATCACAATATGTATACTTTGTGTTTGTGTTCCCTTCACTAGACTATGAGACAATTTCATATCCTTAGTACTGTGCACAATGCCTATCACATGGTACATAGGAAATGTTCAGGGATGTTGAAATAATGTCATCTTTTATCCCAGTGAACAAATTTAGTAGAAGTGAAATGAAAGATTAGAGGCAAGCTACCAAGGAGATGGTTATTTAAATAGTATAAAAGTTACTACATCTAAGTAACTTTTTTCCCTAATTATAAAAGCAGTGCATGATTATGTAAAATTTGGAAAACATAAATAATACAGAGAGAAAATAAATTCCTCTAAATTTTACCTTACAAAGATAACCACTGTTAAATTTTTACATATATCCTTTCATTATTTTTAATGCATAAATATTTATTTATCTAGAACTTGTTAAATGTGGTGGTTAAAAGCACAGGCTTATTAGCTACTTACTAGCAGAGCAACCTTAGGCAAGTTAGTTATTCAGATTCTCAGTTTCCTCATGGGAAAAATGAGAATAATAATACTTAACAGGGTGCTATGAGACTTAAATGAGCTAATACATATAAAACACTTAAAAAATTGTCAGGTGCATAGTAATTTTTAAATGACTTCCTCTTCTAGACTGTTGCCAGAATTGAATTTCTAAAAGTTTGTAGTTTCTGAAAATTTGTTTGACATTTAGTTTATTTCTACATTTTCATTATTATAAACAATGCCTTAATGAATATCCTTGCACTCACTTCTTTGTAGACATTTGTTATTTGCTTAGTAAAAAAAATTTAAGTGAAATTCATAAACTAAAGGGTGTGCACATTTTTAAGACTCTTTGACAATTGCCCATCAAAAAGGTCATACTGATTTCAGTTCTCTCCAGCTGTACCTTGGAATGCTTTTTCCTTGCACGAGTATGTGTGCGCTTTTCTGATAGGGCTCATAGCTTTCACTGGCTACTCAGAACATTTTGTAACACCCCTTGCTAGCCCCTGGTGAGACTGCCTCATTGCTCTAGATCAGTGGTTCTCAAAATATGGTCCCCAGACCAGCAGCATTAGCATCACTTGGGAACTTGGTAGAAATTCATTTTTCTCTAGCTGCACCCCAAACAGTCAGAAATTTGAGCAGAGGAGGTCCAGCAATTTGTGTTTTATTAACAAGCCCTCCAAGTGATTCTACTGCATGCTCATGTTTCAGAACTACTCTTTTAAAGTGGTGGTGTAGTGCCTAAGGCGTTTGACTGCTAACCAGAAGGCTGGCAGTTCAAACCCACCAGCCAATCCTCAGAAGGAAGGTTGGGCAATCTACTTCCGTAGTGATACCACCTCCGAAACCCAAGGAGGGGTTGCTATGAGTTGGATCTGACCCAATGGCAGTGCATTTGGTTTTTTGGTTTGGTATAATAGAAACAGAATGCAAGCAACATACGTAATTTTAAATTTTCTAGTAACCACATTAAAAAAAATAACCCTGAAATTAATTTTACTTTGTCTAGTAATAAAAATAGTATTATTTTGGTATGTAATAAATATAAAAATGATCAGCTATTTTGTATATATTTTTTGGTGCTAAATCTTTGAAATCTAGTGTGTATTTTATACTTACAGCTCAATCTCCATTTGGTCTTAGCCACATTTCAAGTTCTCAGCCACATGTGGCTAACAGCTACTGTACTACACAGTGCTTTTTTTTTTTTTTTTGCCTTTTTCTGAAAAATTATAAAATGCACTGTAAAAAATGCAGCCATGTTACATTGCCCATGAGGAAAAATGTCCCTCACAGTAGCTGAGTTCAAGACTTTTCCAAGCATGTAAGCTTCAGATGTGCTGATGAATTCCGCAGCCACTACTAGGAAGGAATATTTGGCAATCTACTTCTGTAGAGATACTGCCTCAGAAACCCAAGGAGGGTCACTGTGAGTCACATCTGACTCGGCAGTGAGTTTGTTTTGTTTTGTTTTGTTTTACCTTCATCTGCCTACGTAGCTGCATAATGTTGAGTCATAAAAAGGCCATACTTTGGAAAAATAGTTAAAGAGTAGTTAAATATGGAGGGAGGTACAGACTTTAAAACATTATATGCAGTATTAATCTAATTTTTTAAATATATATATCTGTAAGCTCATAATCATATAGTGAAGGGTAGATTGGTTTCAGTATGTGAATGCTTGTGGAGTTTTATTTTTGCCTTTTGTTTTTTATGTTCCTCAAATAAATGAGGACAGTAACAGTGTCTCTCTGGTTCACTGCTTTGTCTCTTAAGTACGTAACCCAGATCCTGATACATAATAGAACACTAAATAAATACGTGTTGTATTCACTTAATACTTTTAAAAGTACAGTATGAAAAAGTTATTTTAAAATTAAGCTAAGTATACCTAATTTTAAAAAGTGAAACACCTCATAAAGTGTTGCTAATGCATTATTTGAATAATTAGGCATTTTGAAGGGAAAAAAACCTATGCGCCAAAGTAAAAGATGAATGAATTGGAGTTAATATTTTTCATAATTGTTTTCAAACTTTTGTGTATTGAAGGTGTACCTTCTCAATGAGAAAGCATTACAAGAAATTACAAAAGAAAGTATAGACAGATTTGTGAACACCAAACGTAAAAAGCAAGCGATATTTAGGGAGGAGATATATGTAGCAAATAAAACAAAGGGTTAGTTAAATCTCAGGTAAGACTAAGACCTCCCAAAACTAAACTAGACAAAGCTAATGTAGACAATTCATAAAAGAGAAGATGCAAATTGTTTTTAATCTATCAAATTAGCTGAGTGGTTGATTGTTTGTTTTGTTTTAATTATTTTTGCTGCTTCTGAGGCTTACCCATTCATTTCTGGCAAGGATGTTGAGAAATAGTTATACTCATATATTTAAGTATCTTATGGGCAGTAGGGTACAGTGAATAATCCTTTTGGGAAGCAGTTTGGTAGTATGTATAAGAACCTTAATATTGTTTAATAATTTAACTTCTTAGAGTCTGTATTAAGCCAAATTTTGATATACAGAAAATGTTTTATGAATAAAGACTGCTAACCAGAAGGCTGGCGGTTCAAACCCACCAGCCACTCCTCAGAAGGAAGATTGGGCAATCTACTTTCATAGTGATACCACCTTGGAAACCCAAGGAGCAGCATCGCTATGAGTTGGATCCAACTCGATGGCAGTGAGTTTGATTTTGGTCACAGCATTATTATAAAACTGCCTTTTTTTCAACTTAAAATATATTTTCAAAAATGACTTGACCTATACATCTCTGAGATCTGAGACTCTCACACACTAAATTTGGTTTGGTATATTAAAATTAAACTTTTTGGGTACCTAAAATCTTTTCTGACAGTGGAGGCGTTATTTTAGCATTTTGATAAATAACTGTTTGTTTTTTTAAGCCCAGGCCATTCAGTCCACCTATAACTTCTAACACCAGCCCACCTCCTGCTGCTCCCTTAGCCCGGGCAGAAAGTTCTTCCTCTATTTCATCATCTGCTTCATTGAGTGCGGCCAATACTCCAACAGTAGGTAAGTGATTATCATCAACTGCTTGTGAAATTTAGAGTCAAAGTATAATCAGGATTATTATTATTATTATTTTAATGGTTAGTAAAGAATTCAACATTAGAAATAGTGTTTATTTGGAAACATATTTTCAAACTAGTCACATTTTCCTTTCCTCTTTCACAGTCTGTATTATCTCGATAGGAGAATTTTGATCATAGCATTAAATCATTAAATTTATCAACTGGTGATAAATATTAATAGTTGGAGGCAAAATGTAATGCAGTTCTTTGTGCTGTGAACTGATAGTTGCATTCCTAAGAAAGTTTGTGCTTTAAAAACAATTGATTTAATGAAGGAAAGGGTTTTGTGCTTGCAATGAATTTTGTTTTCCTGTAAGAATTTAAATAATAAAGGTTTTAAAATAACTATTTGGGCATAGCAATGTGAGCTCTGGTAGCATAGTGCCTAAGGCACTTGACTGCTAACCAGAAGACCAGCGGTTCAAACACACCAGCCACTCCTTGGAATGAAGATTGGGCAATCTACTTCTGCAGTGATAATGCCTCGGAAACCCAAGGAAGGGTTGCTATGAGTTGGGTCCTACTCCACGGCACATAACAACAACAACAATGTAAAACTGAACCTCACCAAATAAATCCAGTATTTTATTACATCTAGATTTTGCTTAAGAATTTTTTCTGTTACCACTTTTAACCCATTCTTTCTACAAATTCTTATTACCTTCCTCACCCATTGTTAGTATAATAAATCACAAGACCACTTAAACAAAGCATCTATGTTTTGGGAGCAGTAGCTTCTCATCAAAATTATAATGACTCATCCTTGTTGCTGCTGGTTCTAGGTTGTGATGGTAGTGATGTAATACAGTACATTTGTATTGTATATCATTGGTTCCCACTCCTTGAGCACCAATTGAGTAATACTCAGAGTGTGGTCCTTACAACTGCAGCATCTGTATCACCTGAGAATTTATTAGAAATCCAGACCTTTTAATTTGTAAACTGTGGGGATGATCTAGCAGTCTATTTTAAGAAGCTTTTCAGGTGATTCTGATATATTTTAAGTTTGAGAATCACTGCCCTAATTAGTTGATTAAATTAGATTTCAATTTATCAGAACTTAGGAGAAATATATCTCATGTGTGTGGTCTTGTAAAAATGGCTTAAATAACATAGGCTAGAATGAAACATCAACTAGTTTAGTTTCTAAATGTCTGAACATACGCCCTGAAAGGGATTACAATAGAAGGTCCTGGATAGAGAGGGAGAAAAATGTGGACCAAAACTCAAAGTCATTAAAAAGGCCAGGCTTACTGGTCTGACAGAAACTGGTGGAACCCCTGAGACCGTGACCCTTAGTCATCCTTCAAGCCTGAACTCACCCCAGTGGCTCAACTTTCAGCCAAGCAGTAGACAGGCCTATGAGGTGAACAATAACACAAGAGGGGTTAGGCACTCCTTAGCAGCCATACAAAATCAAAAGAGCAGCTGTTGCCCAGGAATAAAGCCCAGAAGTCTGGAAGGGACAGGAAAAAGGATGAACAGAAGTGGGAAACACAGTGAGGAAGTGGGAAGCATGTTACATTGTGGGGATTGCAATCAATGTCATGAAACAAAATGAATATGAATTGTTGAACCGAAAACTTATTTGTTCTGTACACTTCCATTCAAATCACAATAAAAAGTTAAAAAATAAGTGAGATAAACAAATGTCTGAACATGATGTCACCAACTTATTTTACATTACCTTTGTGAATATAGTGATTTTTTTTTTCTGTTTTTAAGTTAATGTAATATGAATATATCCAATTTTTTTCTTTTATTTGCTTTAATGAAAACAGCATTCTCACTTTTTGTTCATATGGTTTTGTTAATTTTGTTTTCACATGTGTATTTTTACACATAAAAATGTAGCTGATCCTACTGGAAATTGGGCAGGCAGTATTCTTGGTAACCAAAATATACTTTACTTCTTTTTCAGTATCTCTATTATTCAAAGGTTTTCTCTTTGTGATGGAAACTTCACATTAATTTTGATGGAGTTAGTACGTACTTGCTCACAGTTTGAGCCAAAGCTGGCAATAGGAGAACCAAAAGTAGGTGACAGTAATGGTACAAGCAGGCAGAGTATATACGGATTTTGTACAACAATGTTCTTTAAATCTACTTGTTCTTTTTTTTTGTCATGATGCTTACTAAGCTTTCTTCTTAGATTTAAAATTTTGATACTTCTTGTTTCTTGAAAATGTTCTCTTTTCCTGCAATATTTTGTTTTATTTAAATATGATAGAAGATGATAATTTGATTGGGACACTCTCTGAAATTGAAAAGCACTGTGAGACGTCACCAGGTATTGTATCAGAAGGAAATGTATATGTTGACTAATGATCCTAAAGTGTATCTAAAATACTTTGTGTCCTAACTTTTCCTTTTCCAGCAAGTATGATGTCTCAGAAATCAAGAATAACTTTAAAGTTTAACTATCTCAATATGATACTAATTATTTTCAGTGATTATGTAAGAATCCATTGGAATCAAATCCCCTGTTCATTAAAAAATGATATATTTTTGCATTTTCTTCCATCTTCCTGTTCTTCCTGTAACATTAAGAAGTATCAATAAATCTTAATTCTAAAGCTGCAAGAACCAGAGAAAAAGTGATTAAAAAAAAAAAAAAAGATAAAGAGTGAGTCAGTTAAAAGAAAATTCCTAATACAGTAAGCAGAAATCAGAGGCCAGATGTAGAATGGTTAAGAGTGAACCTCTTTTGGACTCCTGAGCTGAAAGGAATTGCACATGAATATCCATTGGTTATTACAGGAGGGTACCTCTGTACACACCCTTGCTTATCTCAAATGCTCTTTGTTGCATTTTCAAAGCAGACAGTTACCTAAATATAAAACAAATAAGCCAAATTGGAAAAATACTATCCCTATAAAGAATATTTTTAAAAAATATTTATTCCAAATGATATAGTATAACTTTAGATATTTTAGGAACTTGGGTACAAATTTCCTGTGTCAATGAGTTTTTTTAACGTATGCATGTGCCATATGATTTTAAAAGAAAAATAAAAATACAAAAGGGATATGCCAAATGTTTATGTGGATTTTGAGTTTTTCCCCTACTTGCTAACACTTTTCTGTACTTGACAATAGTCTAGTAATGGACATGACAGTTTACAGGGGACCTGTTTCACGAATTCTGATGTTGTATGCCCAAATCACATAATTAAAAAGAATAGCTAACTTTGTAGATATCTTTTCATTTTTAATGTCAAAGTAGTACCTTTGACTTTGTGGAGGTATGCATTTGAATGGGCTATTCAAGGGAAAATATAAATTTCATATAATTTTCTTTAGTAAAGAAAGATTATTATAGTCTTTATCTTTCTCTGAAAATTTGCATTCCTGAATTTCTGATGACCTCATAGTTTAGAACAATATATTAGAAAAAAATTTTGAAGTAATTTAGATTTACAGTGACTTTTTCCCAGTGCACAAATATGTATTTGCATAGTTATAATCAATTAATTTATATTTAGTCTGCTTTGTCCACTTCACATTTCACATCTTTCACCTAATCATCTCTCACCTGATCCAAAGTTGAATCTTTGCCAAGTCACTGTTCCCTTCACTGTAGGCTCCACTTTGCTCAGAGTGACCTTAATAAATGGAAGAACCTAACAGTGTTTCTCTTCAACATTTTCAGTGGTTTTTAGTGCCAAGAGGATAAAATCAGAGGGTCCTCCATGCTGCAATCTGTATCATAAACACTTCTCTAGCCTCATTTTCATGTCCTTTCATCATTCCAGCCCATCCTTCACCCACAAAGCGTGCTTCTGCTTTTCAAAACTACCTCTGGTTTAGAAAGGCACCTTCTCCTCCCCTCTTCATTACCTCTTTAACAAAGTACCTGGCACATATTACCAAGAAAACCAAACCCACTGCCATGAAGTCAATTCCGACTCATAGCAACCCCCATTGGGTTTTCAAAGCTGTGAATCTTTACAGAGGTAGATTGCCTCATCTTCCTCCTGCAGAGCAGCTGGTAGGTTTGAACCACTGACATTCTGGTTAGTAGTCAAATGCCTTACCCACTGTGCTACTAGTTGTTGTTGTTGTTGTTATTTGCCATCGAGTCGGCCCTACTAGAGCACCTTGAAAAAAAAAAAAAACTCACTGCCATCGAGTCAATTCTGACTCATAGCAACCCCCATTGGGTTTCCATGGCTGTAAATCTTTATGGAAGCAGACTGCCCCATCTTTCTTCCACAGAGCACCTGGTGAGTTCAAACCACCAACCTTTTGGTTAGCAGCCAAGTGCCCTAACTACTATACCACCAGAGCTCCTTTGTAGTTAGAAAATCATAGGTTTTTCTTTTTTTTTTTTCCCCCCAATCATTTTATGAATAACATTTCATATTCTTGAGTTATTTATTTTCACATGAAGTTAATGTTTTTTTTGGGGGGGTGGTGGTTTCCTAATGGCCTTGAAGCAGTAGTTCTTATCTATGTATTTGTAACACTGAACTGTTTTTCCAGCAATTTGCTGACCTCCAGTTGCTCCGTGGAAGGAAGATGAGGCAATCTACTTGTGTAAAGATTTACTGCCTTGGACACCCAATGTGGAGTCTCTATGAGTTAACATTGACTTGGTGGCAGTGGGTTTGGTGTTTTTTTGTTTGTTTGTTTGTTTAAAAAAAGAAAGCCAGTACTGATTTTTATCACAACTAATAGTCTTGTTATCTCAAAGGTAACTCAGGCTTTCATTGTAGTAATCACACCTGAAATAACAACATCTGATGGCTATAAACATTGTGTAACATAAGCATATACCATTCATTGTTTTCCTCAAATGAGAATAAATAATTTCATGGACGCCGGTGGTGGTTTAGTGGTAGAGTTCTTGCCTACCGTGCTGGAGCCTCTGGTTCGGTTCCTGACCAGTGCATCACAAGCATAGCTACCACTCAGCTGTCATTCGGAAGCTTGCCTGTGCCTGGGATGCTGAACGGGTTTGAGTGGAGCATCAGACTAAGACAGACTAGGAAGAAAGACGTGATGGTGATCTACTTCCAAAAAAATCAGACAGTGAAAATCCTGTTGATCACAGTAGTCCAGTCCTGTTACACATGGGGTTGCCTTGAGCTGCAGCTGACAGTAGCAATACTTGGGAGGCTAAGAGAATTGTAGTAATAATGAATTGTGTATACAAATTACTGCTTGGATAGAAATAGCTTAAATACTAAACTCCGGTTTCATGATGTAAACTCTGTAATTGTTAGAAGCTAAAAGAATTTAGTATTTGAATGTTATGGCAGCCATATTTTAATAATATTAGTTCTTCAAGTTAAAGCCTTTTTCCTTCTGACATTATTTAACCCTTCTGTGTTATTCCATTAAAAACAAAAGTCAGTGTGACATGTTTTCTAATTTTTGGGGGTGTGGGGGTGGTCCTTCTTGTATTATGTTCCAGTTTGTTTTACACTATATTTGTTAGTTTTTGGGCATCAATGAAACCAGTAATAGGGTGATTTGTGACAACCTAACATTGTGACTCTACCTGTCTTGATATTTAATATGTTTTTCTGAAGGATTTAACTAATGAACTGTATGTATTCTAGGTGTGTCACGAGGTCCCAGCCCTGTCAGCCTTGGAAATCAGGACACTTTACCTGTGGCAATCGCCCTTACAGAATCTGTTAATGCCTACTTTAAAGGAGCAGATCCCACCAAGTTAGTTTTTAAAATATGCATGCACACTGTGTGTGTGGGGTGTGAGTGTGTGTGTGGTGTGTGTGTGTGGTGTGTTTTGGGGGCTTGGTAAAATTTTAAGGGTTGTGTTTTGGTCAGAGTTTTCTGTTGTTTGCCTGTCTGCTGTTTGTTCTCTGGTATTATCGTTTGTGGATTGTCTTTCAAATTAAAATATTTGCTGTAATCAACAGTAGTGATGGCTGTTCCCCCTATTCATCATCATTCGTGTCTAGGCTTTATGATCAGTATGACTTATCTGTTTGGCATATCTGTAGCAGGATGGTAGCAGCTGGCCCAGGCAGAGGTGGAACTTTGAACCTTGGTCTAATGTACATTATTGGTGAAAGTGTGACATTTCCAAGGGAGATCTAGAATACATGTTTAATACATGAGACTCTGAAAGACCAGGTATAGCCTCTTTCTTTAAAGATAATTATATTTGTGTGAATGATCACCCCTACTTTTCTTATATAACATTATTATTTAACCTTAAAATATTTGAGTGCTTATTGTATGTCAGGCTCGATTATACTTTAGTGAACAAAACAAAGTTCTTCTCTCCTGAGCTTACATTATAATGAAGGAAAAACAATAATCAAAGAAACAGACCCAAAAGGTCAGTGGTTTGAACCTACCAGTCACTCCATAGAAGGAAGATGTGACAGTCTGCTACCATAAAGATTACAGCCTTAGAAACCCTATAGGGCAGTTCTAGTCTGTCTTATAGGGTCACTGTAAATCAGAATTGACTTGATGGCAGTGAGTTCGGTTTTTTGTTTGTTTGGTTATAAGATACTGATATATACTATGAAGAAAAATAAAGCAGAGTAAGGGGATAGAGGACTTCTATTTTAGATAGAATGATCAGGGAAAACCTACTGGATGAGGTTAATTTTAAGCAGCTGCTTGATAGACATGGAGGAGCAAGCAATGTAGGTATCTGAGGGAAGAGCATCCCAGAAAGAGGAAACTGGTGAGGGTGAGGAACTTAAGTTTAAAGGATGCTTTGCATATTTAAGAAACCACAAAGAATGCTGCGTCACTAGGTAGAATATGAATCCAGAAAGATACTAGATCCAGTTGGCAACACGTAGTCCACGATGAGAAATTTTTAATCTATTTTGAGTGAGATGGGAAGTCAGTGGAGGCTTTAAGTAGAGAAGTGATGAGCTTGCTTACATTTTTGAAGGCATGGTAGTAAATGCAGAGAGAATTAGAAGGGTAACTATAGAAGTCCTAGTGAGAAAGGATAGTGGCTTGGATAAGGGTATTGGTAGAGGAGTGGTGAGTAATAGTGAGATTCTGAATATATTTAGAAAACTGAGTTGTCAGTATTTCCTGAGGGATTAGAGTGCTAAATTTGAAGTACTTATTATGACATCTTTGTGCAGAAGTTGGATTGATAGTGAGATACGTGATTCTGGACTTCAGGAGACAGGTCTAGGTTAAAGATAAAAAAATTTCTTAGTTATTAGTTTGCATATAATACTTAAAACAGTGAGCCATAGGGAATAGACAGACAAAAAGTTTGAGAACTATACCCTGGGGCCCTGTTTTAGTTCTCTAGTGCTACTCTAACAGAAAATACCATGAGTGGATGGCTTTATCAAGCAGGGGTTTATTCTCTTATAGGTTAGGAGGCTAGATGTGTGAGTTCAAAGTGTCAGCTCTCAGGCTGAGTGAAGGCCCCTCGACTTTGGGCTTCAGCTCTGCCTCTTGCACCTGGTCTCCTGGAGCTCAAGGTGTCTCTTTAACTCAAGCAGCCGCTGCCTGCGGAGGCTGACAAACCCCAGGTCGACAAGTAAAATGGCACAATCCCAAGATTATCAAACAACACAGCAGGCCACTAGCCCAGAAACAGTCCCAAGATCGGCAAAGCAACATGCAGGCAGCTGAATGACGACTCAGCTACATGCAAGATCCAAGCATGCCAAAAGCTCAAGACCTTTCTCAAAGCATCTTCTTACATACTGGAAGCAGACCACATCCCTAAGGCTACTCAGCTGCTCACAGTAGATTCCCTCATGGAGCTGATTACCAATCTCATCATGGAAAATAACTACATCCAGCTGCCCAGCCACTCAAAACCAGAGCCAGCCAAGTTGACACATAACCTTAAATACCATATGCTCTCTAGGATTTTAAAAGCAGGAAGATGAGAATGATACAGCAGAGAAGTTTAAGATAGTAAGCAGCAAGAGAGGTGAAGAGAGTACCAGTAGAGTAGTGATTTAGAAATGAATTGAATACTATTCCAAGGAAGAAGGTGCGAAGCTATATCTGTTGTTACTAACAGGTCGATAAAAATTTACCATAGGCAATAGAGAAGTTATTGGTGACTTTCAAAAGACCAAAATTCAGGAGAAGGAAGGGCTGCTTATGCACAGGGAGATAGCTCAGGGTGCAGAAGAGTATGAAGGGATGGACACTGGGAGGAGGTAACTATGGGGAGGAAGTGGGAGGGGAGCTGCTGCATTGTAAATTTTGGTCAATGACATGAGACAAAGTATATGTGAACTGCTGTATAAAAAGTGAATTTACTCTGTAAACCTTCACCCAAATCCTAATTAAAAAAAAAAAAAAAAGACCAAAATTCAGTGGGGTAATAGAAATGAAAACCTCCTTGGAGAATATTCAAGAGCAGGAGATGATGCAAATATAAACAACTCTATTTGGAGACCACCCACTCCTCAGAAGGAAGATGGGGCAATCTACTTCCATAGTGATACTGCCTTGGAAGCTCAAGGAGGGGTCACTGTGAGTCTGGTCCGACTCGATGGCACATAACAACAACAACAGTATTTGGAGAGAGCAAATATAGACAACTCTTTTCAAGATATTTTGTCCTAAGTGGGAGCAGAGAAATAGAGCAGTATCAAGAGTGAAATGGTACAATTAGAGGAAGGTTTTCTGTATTTTAGTGGTTGGGTCTTTATTTCATACATGTGTGTGTGTGTATACATACACACACATACATATTTCATTATGTCTGTATGCTGATGAAGGAGCTATGGTAGCATAGTGCCTAAAGCATTTGATTGCTAACCAGAAGGTTGGCGGTTCAAACCCACAAACCACTCCATGGAAGGAAGACAGGGCAATCTAATTCTGTAAAGATTTACCACCTTGGAAACCCAAAGGGGGTCACTATGAGTCAGATTCGACTCAATGGCAGTGAGTTTGGTTTGGTTTTTGGTATGCTAATGGGAAAGATCCAGTATTTGGGGGGGAGGGGAATGGTGCTGTAGGAAAAAGAAGGGATAGTTGCATGAGTAAAGTCCTTTAGTATGTAATAGGTAGGAGGTGAGATCCAGTGCACAAGTGGTGAAATTGGCCTTAGGTGCATAGACTGATCATCTATTGAAACAGGAGAGAAAGCAGAGAATATGGGTACAGATGGGTAGGTTAGGAGTTTAGTAGGGAGCACATAAGGAAATTCTGTTCTCATTTTATTTCCTAAAATAAAAATTAAAAGTAAGGTTACCAGCTGAGCGTGTGAGAGGAAATATTACAGGTTAGAGAGAAAGGAGAAGGTATGAAAAGAACAGAAGAGTAAATGGATGAAGGAATGTAGTAGGACTGCCAGGTAACACTAGGGGGGCCCAGTTGAAGGTTTTGGAGATATATAGATATATATATACATACATATATATATATATATTTATGTTTATGTTTATATCTGTATATCTGTCTGTATAGGCACAAACATATGCTTATGTATGCACACACGTATACACAGACGTACATATGCATATATACTGAAACCAGTTAGCATGGTTTTATGTTTTTCTCCAGTGTGTACATTTTATATACATTTAGCTGTATGTAAGAAGCTGGATTTAGCCAAGATTTTGTTTTGCCATGTGAGCACAGTCATGTGAAAGAGGAATAAAGGAGTGTATATAATGACGGACCAGAAAATCTAAAGATGGGAGGAAAATGAGGACATGGAGGAGTAAGTGAAGATTAGCCGAAGGTCTGTTGGGATTGGAGAATTGCTGGAGATGGATACTAGATGGAATAGGTTGGAAAAATAGGAAGTGCTACTTAGATGAGTGGGGAGTCTGAAGTTGAGGTTATGGAAGGAGCTGCATTGTGGCTGAGGTAAGCTGGAAGACAATATCATTGGAGGTAAGTGGATGAAAAATAGATGGCCAAGGTATTGGAAGAGTCATCTCTGAATACTGAAATCACTAAAAGTTATAATAGAAATAGTGGTGCAGAAAAATGGACAACCTAGAGCTACTATTGTCAGAAAAATGAAGTGTTGAAGATGGGCATAGGGTAGCAAGTAGTATATAGTTCAATGGCATGGGTTTCAAAAGAGTTGGAAGAGGCAATGAGGAGCAAGAATGCCATCTGCTACCACCATCAGGCCTAGCACTTTGTGGGGTCTGGCAGGGAGACATAGTTACAACTAGGGATTGTTATTGAGGCAGCAGCAGTATCTTTAGGGGATAGCCAGGGAATGGTTACCACAGAAAAGTAAAGTGTCACCTGTGCATTTGTCTCAGGAGTTTAATTTCAGTAAAAGATAAGCTAGATGTGTATGCTATTTTATTTTTTATAATTAAGTTGAAAAAATATTTCACCCATAGTTATGATGAAAGATGTCTATATACACCCACACAATATGTTATTTATCTTTTAAAACCAGATATACTTAGAATTGAGATTGAAGCATTTTATTTAAATACTTTTCAAAATCCCTAACTTTAGGTGTATTGTGAAGATCACTGGTGACATGACAATATCATTTCCAAGCGGAGTTATTAAAGTCTTCACTAGCAATCCATCTCCAGCTGTGCTGTGCTTCAGGGTGAAAAATATCAGCAGACTAGAGCAAATTCTTCCAAATGCACAACTTGTGTTCAGGTTTGTGTACTTTTAATTACTTTAAGAGTGTTTTTGGTTTTTTTCCCTCCTGTATATTCCTTCCTCCCTAGCTTTACTCCCTGCACTAATGTCCTTCTGATCTTTCTTGGTTCAGCTCGTAGGCCTGTTTATGGTTTGGCTGAGAGTTAAGCCACAGGAGTGAGTTCAGTTCCAGGCCCAAAGGGTGACTAGGGACCATAGTCTTGGGGGTTTCACCAGCCTCTGTCTGACCAGTAATCCTCATCTTTTTTGCATTTTTGAATTTTGTTCCACATTTTTCTCCCACTCTATCCAGGATCTCCAATTTTGATCTCTTTCCAAGTGGTTGGCTTTGGTAGCTGGGCACCATCTAGTTCATCTGGTCTCAGGTTCCTGTGGCCTGAGGTTCCCATGGTCCATTAGTCACTGGGACTAATTGTTCCCATGCATCTTTGATTTTCTTCACTCTTCTTTGCTCTGGATGAGGAGAGACCAATAGTTGCATTTTAGATGGTCACTCGCCAGTTTTTAAGACCCCAGTGGCTCCTCACCAAGGTGGGAGGTAGAACAGTATTTTTGTATACTGTTGTGCCAGTTGAGCTAGATGTCCCCTGTGACCGTGGTCCTAAGCCTGCAGGTCTAGCAACTTACTCTCTCAAGGTGCTTGAATGTGGTTATGAAATTAACTTAGAGTTAAGTTTTGAAGGTGAGGTCCTTTTTTAAGCAATTGTTTTTTTCTTTGAAACACCAGGATGCAGTTTGAAGACCATAGCAGAATTACTGATTATTAAACAGCCTTTTGTGTCTTTGTTTTGTTTTAAATTGATGATGGTAGTTGTTAGATCCTCTCTGTCTCTCCTCCATCTTTTCTTCTTTCAGGCAAACTTCTGCTGTATTCTGTTTTTTAGTCCCTAATGTTACTTTTCCTTCATCCTACCATTGGTTCATTTCTATTAGTCTTTCATAGGTCACCAAATTAACAAGAGGTAAAGGATAAAGACAAAATAACAAAAATATTTCTTCTATATATAGTGATCCATCACAATGTGATTCTAACACAAAAGATTTTTGGATGAACATGCAAGCTGTTACTGTCTACCTCAAGAAGTTATCAGAGCAAAATCCAGCTGCTTCTTATTATAATGTAGATGTATTAAAGTATCAGGTGAGTTTCATATCAATGTTAAAATTCCTAATGAAAATATTAACCAATACAATATAGCTGATTATTAAATAATCTATCATAGCCAAATGAGACTCATTACAGTAATGCAAAGATATTTCTAAATTAGAAAATCTGTTCATCGATTAATGGACATTTCCATCAATTTGATAAAATTCACACCATCTCCTCCTGATTAAAATATTGAGTAAATAAGTACATGAATGCTTCCTTTAGCTGAAAAAATATATCTCAAATAAAGACCAGCAATATCAGTCTAAACAGTGAAACACCAAAAGCAGTCAATTAAAGTTAGGAGTGTCTAAAACACCCATTATTCCTGTTAGTATGTAAGTTTTTTTCTGGATGTATTAGCCAGTGCAATTAGATAAGAGAATAAAATAATCAGTGATAAATATTGGATAAGAGGAACCAAAATTATTATTTACAGGTGATAACTGTATTCCTGGAAAACCCAAGAGAATCACCTGAAAGAGGTTGCAAAAACGGCGAGAAGGCCACATGTTCTGACCTCCTCTAATCCCACAAGAGGAAGACAGGATTACCAGCAGTAACCCAAGGCCTATTACTGCAAGGCCAGACATGCTGCCTCCCTCCAGCCCTTTCTCCAACCATTCCTCCCAAAGCACCACCACCTCTCTCCTGGGTTCAATAATTCGCTGCAGTGGCCACACAGAACTCACGGATTATGGGGTTTATTAGGGAAGCACCAGGCTACAACTCAAGTTCAGGAAGAATGCTCAGTCTCTCTCCCAGCCCACTGTCCCTCAGCCAACAGTCTCTCACAGTCTCTTTCCCAGCAGTGCTGGTCCCTCGGTGTCTCACTCAGCAATGCGTGTCTCTTGCGTCTCTTTCCCAGAAGCATGTGTCTCGTTCAGGAGCATGGGTCTCTTTCGGCAGCACGTCTTCCTCAACCAGCAGTCAGAGAAAGTTCTTCCTCCAGGAGGCCTCCTTTTGAGCCCGGCAGAGTGGTCAAACTAGCCAATTATAGCATCAGAACTCTAAGTACCTGAGAGTGGGCACCTCCCAGAACACTGTTTTGTGCCACTCCCAACAGAAATACTCCAGGTGGACACTTTCAGCAATCAGGAGCTCCTCAGTTGCTCATAGCAAATCCCACCTTGGAGTTTACAAAGACTTATGGGTAGAAAAGCCACACTAAGTAATTTACTACACCGCAGAGGTATATGATACAGGTGAATTTAGTAATTTTCATAGTTTTCAGCTTAAAAACTAATAGCTTTTAAAACAGCCAGTTAGAAAAACTTAATAGAGAACAGTATTTACAGTAAGTAAAAACAATTAGGAAGAAACATAACAAAATCAGTACTGACTTTTGAATATAGTTAGAAAAGTTACTTTGTTCATTGAAAGGAAGGCTCAATATAAAATGTTAGCTGTTTCTAAATTAACCTATAAATTTAATTAGAAACCTAGTAAAGGTATGTGTATGCATGTGTGTTTGTAAATTTGACAATCATTTTTAAGTTCTGTGGAAGAATAAAGCTTCGGAGAATAAGTCAGAAAATGTCTTAAAGAATAATGAGGAATAATATTTTAGCTGTATGGGAATACTTACTATAAAACAAACCTACTACCATTGAGTCGATTCCAACTCATCGCAACCCTGTAGGACAGAGTAGAGCTGCCCCATAGGGTTTCCAAGGCTGTAATCTTCATGGAACCAAAATGCCACATCTTTCTCCCGCTGACTGACTGGTGGGTTTCAAATGCTGACCTTTTGGTTAGCAGCTGAGCACTTAACCAGTGCATCACCAGGGCTCCTCTATACTTACTATAAGGCAACGGTATTTTAAATAGTTTGGAATTGGCACAGCAGTAGATGGCCAGATGAATAGAATAGATGAGATTATCAAGAAATATATCTAAGAATAAATGGAACATTGTTTATATGGCAAAGCATTTGAAGATAAAGTGGAAAAGGTGAATTGTTAAATACATGATATAGGGTAGGACAACAGTCTAGACATTTGAGAAAAATTAACCTGAATCTTTAACTCACACTTTTAACCAAATTAAATCCACATACATGAAAGATTTAATAGTAAGAAATGAAATCATAAAGGTACTAAAATAAATTATAGGTAAATATATATTGTTCAAACAGACTGGTCAGAAGGAAGACTGGGCAATCTACTTCCGTAGTGATACTGCCTCGTAAACCCAAGGAGGAGTCGCTATGAGTCGTAATCGACTCGACGGCAGTGAGTTTGGGTTTTTTGGTATATATGTATGTGTATATGTGTGTGTGTGACATATATTTATTATATATTCTTATTTTGAAGTGTAGAAGACCTTTCTAAGTAAAATTAAAAAACCCAAAAGCCATTCAAGAAGAGATTATTTGACACCGAAATATAAATAAGTGTGTGTGTATAATAAAATATTTGGTTAAAACAAATCCTTAAACACAGTGTTTAGTCTAAGGGAAAAGTATTTGTAACACATAAGATAGACCAAGGACTTGCCCCTGCTAAAGGGTCAAGAAGGCAGCATTTTCTGAAACTCACCTAACTACACAAAAGGATACTAGAATCACCATAAGCAGCCCAAGGCCTGTTCATATGAGGCCAGACAGGCCACCACCGTCCAGCCCTCTTACCAACCTTGATACCACCATCTCTCTCACGGCACCCACCACCTCTCTGCTGGGTTCAATAATTCGCTGCAGTGGCCACACAGAACTCACAGATTATGGGGTTTATTAGGGAAGCAACAGGCTACAAATCAAGTTGAGGAACATGTTCAGTCTCTCTCATCTGGCAGTCTCTCTCAGCAGCACATTTCTCTCAGCTAGCAGAGAGAGATTCTTCTGCCTCTTGTTACATGCCATCAAGTTGTCTCCGACTTATAGTGACCTTATGTACAACGGAACAAAACACTGCTCAGTCCTGTGCCAGCCGCATGATCCCTCCTATACCTGAGCCCACCGCTGCAGCCACTGTCAATCCATCTTGTCAAGGGCCTTCTCCTTTTTCATTGACCCTCCACTTTACCAAGCATGACATCCCTCTGTAGAGAGTGGTCCCTTCTTACAACATGACCAAAGGAGGTGGGATGAAGTCTGGCCATTCTTACTTCCAAGGAGTGTTCCACCTGCACTTCTTCCAGGACAGATTTGTTAGTTCTTTTAGCAGTACACGGTACTTTCAGCATTCTTCTCCAACACCACAACTCAGAAGCATTAACTCTTCTTTGGCCTGCCTTATTGATTGTCCATTGCTCACATGCATATGAGGTGATTGAAAATACCATGGCTTGGGTTAGTGCATCTTAGTCTTCAAGGAGGTATCTTTGCTCTTCAGCACATGAAAGGTCTTTTGCAGCAGATTTGCCCAATGTAGTACATCTTTTGATGTGTGGACTGCTGCTTCCATTGGTGTTTATTGTAGAAGCAAGCAATATGAAATCTTTGACAAGTTCAATCTTTTCTCCATTTATTGTGATGCTACTTATTGGTCCAGTTGTGAGAATTTTTGTTTTCTGTATATTGAAGTGTAATCCATACTGATAGTCCTTAATCTTCATCAGTAAGTGTTTCAAGTCATCCTCACTTTCACCAGGCAGAGTTGTGTCATCTGTGTATCTCAGGTTGTTAATGAGCCTTCCTCCAATCCTGATGCCACATTCTTCTTCATATAGTCCAGCTTCTTGGATTATTTGCTCAGCATACATATTGAATAGGTGTGGTGAAAGGATACAACCCTGACACGCTCCCTTACTGATTTTAAACCATGCAGATCCCCTTGTTCTGTTTGAACAACAGCCTCCTAGTCTATGTACAGGTTCCTCATGAGTACAATTAAGTATTCTAGAATTCCCATTCTTCACAATGTTATCCACAATTTGTTATGATCCACATGGTTGAATACCTTTGCACAGTCGATAAAACACAAGTAAACATCTTTCTGGTATTCTTTGCTTATAGCCAAGATCCATCTGACATCAGCAGTGGTATCCCTTGCTCCATGTCCCCTTCTGAATCTAGCTTGCATTTTTGGAAGTTCTCTGTCAGTATACTACTGCTGACAGTATACTACTGCAACTGTTTTTGAATTACCTTCAGCAAGATTTTACTTGCATGTGATATCAGTGATATTGTTCAATAATTTTCATTCTGTGGCATCACTTTTCTTTGGAATGGGTACAAATATGGATCTCTTCCAGTCAGTTGGCCAGGTAGCTAGCTGTCTTCCAAATCTCTTGGCATAGCCGAGTGGGTACATCGAGTGTGGCATCCATTTGTTGAAACATCTTAACGAGTATTCCATCAATTCCTGGAGCCTTGTTTTTCACCAATTCCTTCAGTGCAGCTTCGACTTCTTCCTTCAGTATCATTGTTTCTTGATCATATGCCACCTCCTGGAATGGATGTTCATTTGCCAATTCTTTTTCTACAAAGTGGGATACTGAGCTTCTCCATTGCCTCTTTCCATAGATACAGTCGATCTGAGGCCTGTGTACTCGGTCTGGCAAAGTCCATGTGTATAGCCACAATTTGTGTTGTTGAAAAAAGGTATTTACAACAATTAAGTCATTGGTCTTACAAAATTCTATCATGTAGTCTCCAGCGTCATTTCTATCACCAAGGCCATATTTTCCAACTACTGGTGATTCTTTGTTTCAAGCTTTTGAATTCCAATCACCAGTGATAATTAACACATCTTGATTGCATGTTCAGTCAATTCTAGACTGCAGAAGATGGTAAAAATCTTCAATTTCTTCATCTTTGGCTTTAGTGATTGGTGCATAAATTTGAATGATAATAGTATTAACTAGTCTTCCTTACAGGCATATGGATATTATCCTATTACTGACAGCATCGTACTTCAGGATAGATCTTGATACATTCTTTGTGATGATGAATGCCATGCCATTCCTCTTCAATTTGTCATTCCAGCATAGTAGATCATATGATTGTTTGATTCAGAATGGCCACGACTGGTCCATTTTAGCTCACTAATGCCTAGGATGGGAGCTCTGGTAGCATAGTGCCTAAGGCATACCCACCAGCCACTCCTCGGAAGGAAGGTTAGGCAATCTACTTCCATAGTGATACTGCCTCGGAAACCCAAGGAGGGGTTGCTATGAGTCAGGTCCGACTCAATGGCACATAACAACAGCAGCAACAACAACAATGCCTAGGATATTGATCTTTACGCATTCCATTTCATTTTTGACAACTTCCAGTTTTTCTAGATTCATACTTCATACATCACGTGTTTTGGTTATTAATGGATGTTTGCATCTGTTTCTTCTCATCTTGAGATGTGTGGCATCAGTAAATGAAGGTCCCAAAAGTTTTACTTTTTCCACATCATTAAGGTCAACTCTACCCTGAGGAGGCAGATCTTCCCCAGTCATATTTTGAGTGCCTTCTGACTGAGGGGCTTTCTTCTGGCACTGTATTGGACAGTGTTTCAGGGCTATTCATAAAGTTTTCCAATAATTTACCAGACAGAGTTTCACTGCTGTTTATAAGGTTTTTACTGGACAATTCTTTGAGAAGTGGATGACTTCTTCATTCTTCTGAGTCTGTCTTAGTCTGGAAGCTCCATTGAAACCTGTCCGCCGTGGGTGAACCCTGCTGGTATTTGAAACACCAGTGGCATAGCCTTCAGCCTCACGGCAACACACAAGCCATCACTGTAAGACAAACTGACAGACAAGTGTGTCTCCTTTAGCTGTTACAAACTGCTCTGCTCACCTGTAGGAGGATTCCTTTTGAACCTGGCATAGTGGTAAAACCAACTAATCTCAACATCAGAGCTCTACACAGCTGAGAGAGAGTGAATTTTCCCAGGAAATTACTCTGTGCTGCCCCAGGTAGATGACTTTAACAAGTGGCTGCTCAGCTGCTCACAGCAAAGTGGGAATTACAGACTATGGTGGAAAAGGGAGCTCTGGTGGCACAGTGCCTAAGGCATATGACTGCTAACTAGGAGGCTGGAAGTTCAAACCCACCAGCTGCTCCTCAGAAGGAAGACCGGGTAATATACTTCCGTGGAGATGCTGCTTCAGAAACCTAAGGAGGGGTCACTATGAGTCAGAATCAACTTGACTGGCAGTGAGTGATGGCTAGTAAAGCTATACCATGCAATTCACTACACCACAGACCACCTCCTGGCTTTTCTAGCCATTATCCCTTTTATAATTCAGAAATGAACATCCCCTTCACCATTAGTTTAAGAATAACCACACATAATGAAAGCATGTAAGCCAGCCACTTCATGCCTTTATCTTCCCCCATTTTACATAACAATTTCTCATTTGCTTATCCATATCAGACCAGTATTGTAAGGAGACAAGCATGTTCCTTTCTCTCTGGAGAATCTTCTGTTCTGCTTGGAAACTTTGGCCATCTGCATCCATAAACAAGCAAAGTCCAGCCCAGCACAAGCCATCAAATTACAGCAACTTAATACCAGCTCAGTGTCAAACATTTTCCTCTTCATTTGGTCAGCTCAGCCCACGCTATCCCAGTTAGGTCATGGATACCAACTGCCAAGTTTTGGGAGTCACACTCTTCCCTTTACTTCAGATAACCAAAAACCAAACCAAACTCACTGCCACTGCATTGGATCTGATTCATAGCAACCCCTCCTTGGGTTTCCATGGTGGTATCACTACGGAAGTAGATTGTCCAACCTTCCTTCCAAGGAGTGGTTGGTGGGTTTGAACTGCCAGCCTTCTGGTTAGCAGTCAAATGCCTTAGGCACTACACCACGAGCGCTCCCTACTTGAAACAAGCCAGCACTTTTTCTCTCTCATCCTTAGTCTTCAGGGACTAGTTCCACATATCTCCTTCTACTTCAGACCAGCCAGCCCTTCCTCTAATCCCCAGCCTCCATGGCCTAGGTCAGAGAGTACCAAACTCAGCCCATTTCTTCATTGCTGCACTTCCCCCATTTCCACTCCTCAAGTGGACCCAGGTGATCACAAGGAAGGAGCATGCATGTCTACTACTTGCTGGTTTCCTTTAACTTGCAGTCCTGGGAATGGGATTCTCTCCTGGACCATGCTTTTTCCTGCCTCCATACACCCAAAGCCTAATTGTTTGCTTTAAATTCAGGTCTTTTCTTCAAATGCAGACCTTCTGTTCTCTCAGTAGTTCTGGGTTGGTCTTTTCAAATGCAAATTTCCTCACTAAGCAGGTTCTGAGTAGGGCTCAGGTTTTCTACCTGATCCCCCTGTACTTTGCATGCAGGGTTTGAAACAAAAGCCTGTGTTTCTTCTGGGCAAATTCTGTTTCCCTTGTTAAACGTATCCAATCAAGTACTGGCTGATGGCAGACTTACCCACTCTCTGTTATCCATACCCCATAATCATTTCTAACATACAAGTAGAAACCAAACCAGTTGTTTGGCAAAACTAACCAATCCCAGCATCGCAGTTCTACACACCTGAGAGAGAGAGTGAACTTTCCCAGAACGTTACTTCGTGCTTCCCCAGGTGGGTGACTTTAACAAACCCACCAGTCACTCCTGGGAAGGAAGGTTGGGCAATCTACTTCCGTAGTGATACTGCCTTGGAAACCCAAAGAGGGGTCGCTATGAGTTGGATCTGACTCACCAAACGGCAATGAGTTTGGTTTTTGATTTTGTACTCAGTTGTTCACGGCAAAGTGGGAATTACAAAGAGCTCTGGTAGCATAGTGCCTAAGGCACTTGACTGCTGACCAGAAGGCTGGCGGTTCAAACCCACCAGCCACTCCTTGGAAGGAAGGTTGGTCAATCTACTCTTGTAGTGATACTGCCTCGGAAATCCAAGGAGGGGTCGCTATGAGTCGGGTCAGACTCAACGGCACATAACAACAACAACAACAACAAGAAAAGCCATACCGTGTAATTCAGTACACCATACCCCCAAAGAGCTCTTACATATCAGTAAGTAAAATGAGTAACACAATGTTGTTGTTATGTGCCGTCCAACTCGTAGCGACCCCTCCTTGGGTTTCCGAGGCAGTATCACTACGGAAGTAGATTGCCCAACCTTCCTTCTGAGGAGTGGCTGGTGGGTTTGAACCTCCAGCTTTCTGGTTAGTAGTCAAGTGCCTTAGGCACTATGCCACCAGAGCTCCTCAATAATACAATAGAGAGACAGTATATGGAAAGATGCTCCATACAGTATTAATCAGCAATGCATATTAAGACAACAGTGAGTTACCAGTTTCAGATTAGTAAAAATGAGAAAAAGACTGCTCTATCTAGTTTTAGGAGGGGTGTGACCACTGTGTTACTATGAGCACAAATTAATAGAACCTCTTAGAAGGCAATTCTGTTACATTGTTAAACTTTAATTTAGATGTAAACTTTAAACAGTTCTACTTCTAAAAATCTGTTCTTAAGAAATCATGCAAGTGGACAAAGATAAAGATACAAAGGATATTTATACGCTGCTGCAGTGCTTAGAAACCACCTAAGTACACACCAGTGGAGGAGGAGATTGATTAAATAAGTTATTGCAGACATTGAAAAAAAAAATTAGGTAGATCCATATTTGCATATGGTTAGAAATTCTAGAATAATATGTACCACAATGTTAACAATGAAAGTAAGATTGCCAACATTTTCTATTCTATATACTTCTATACTGTTTGACCATCACCTATCTGTTTGTCCTACTGTGGTGGCTTGCATGTTGTTATTATGATAGAAGCCATTCCACTGGTGTTTCACGTACTAGAAGGGTCACCCGTAGTGGACAGATTTCCCCAGAGCTTCCAGACCAAGATAGGCTAGTAAAAAAGGCCTGGCAGTCTACTGCTGATCCTCAGCCAGTGAAAACCTAATGGACCACAGCAGAATGTTGGCTGGCTTCCTGCTAGAGAAGAACATCCTGTTTAGGGAAGTGGAGGGACAGCGAGAGCATGAGAGACCCTCAGTGAGATGGAGTGGCACAGTATCCACCACGATGGACTCAGAAATGCTGGTGATTATGAGGATAATAGGGCAAGGCAGTGTTTTGTTGTCTTGTTCATAAGATGACCGTGAGTCAGAGTTGACTTGATGGCAGCAAACACCAACATATTTGAATTTTTAGTTGGACAATTGTATTAAAATGATCTCTGCTTCTAGGAAATAAATACTTAAAGAAATGCTGCCACTTAAATTGGCTTAAAGTTTATTCCAGTTATTCATTTGCTCATTCATTCAACAAATATTTATTCAGTGCTTGCTAATAGCCAGGACTGTGATGGGGTGACAGTAAATAAAACAAGTAAATAGTTCTATGTTAGAAAAGTGTAGAGTGAGGTAAGGAAGATTGAAAATGCGATTTTCAATGTAAATTTAAACAGGGTAGTCAGAAAAAGAGCTGTTAGCGGAGGGTGGGGGCGAAATGGAAAGCTTCGAAGGAATTGCACTGCTTACTGTGGGTATATGATTCAAGTGGGTCATATGATTCAACATTTGAAGTTGGAAGCATTCTAACTCCAGTCTTGAGGAACTGCGTGGTGACCCTTTTTTCTCACCTTTTATTTATTTATTTATTTTTTATTGTGCTTTTGGTGCAAGTTTATAGATCAGAGTTTGTTTTACATTCAACATTTCATGTACATTTGGTTCACTCCCCAATTACCATCCCCAACCCTAACCCAGTCTCCTTCCCTCCCTGCCCAGTAACTCCCCCCGCCAATGCCCCTCATAGTTACACACTCCTGTGCGTCCTGCATTTCCTCCATGCAAATGTTGCCTCTCTGGTGTCCCACACGGTCGATCGCTCCAAGGGATGCATCTCCATATATAGTATGTGAGTCCGTCACTTTGGGCTGAGTGATCTGCATGTACATCTTGTTTACTATTGGGCTGAGAGCCAAGCCCTCGGAGTGAGTTTTATTCCAGGCCCAAAACCTATCCCAGGGCCATAGTATTGGGGGTCCCACCAGACTCCATCTGACCAATAATTCTGGTAATTACTGTGTTTTTGGGATTTTGTTCCATGTTTTTCCTCTCACTCTATCCAGGATCTCCAGTTTTGATCCCTTCCCAAGTGGTTGGCATTGGGAGCTGGCACCATCTAGTTCTTCTGGTCTCAAGGTCTATCATGTCCTAGGACTGATTGCTTCCAAATGTCCTTGGCTTTTTTTTTTTTTTTTTTTCCTCCTTCTGTTGCACTCTTCTTTGCTTCCTATGATAGGAGACCATTAGCTGCATCATAGATGGCTACTTGAGAGCTTTTAAGACCCTAGTTGCTACTCACCAACGTAGATTGTGGAACAAGATTTTTATGGATTTTCTTGTGCCAATTGAGTCTGGTGTCCCCCACTACTATGGTCCTGAGTTGGTAGATCTGTTGGATCTGTCTTCCACAATGTCTGTCTGTTTGTCAGGGATTGCTCTATGTCTGTCTTCTGTTGTTTCTATAAGGATTGAGGGTATTTTGTATCATTGGTATCTGTGCAAGATTAGCCTCAGCTGACTCTGTCCTTGGTCTAGAGTATAATCCTGTTTACTGACCCCCATCTGATCCTCTCAGATGGTTATGTGTTTATCTATAGCCTGGTGTTTGGTGTTAATGGTAATGCAGCATTGTGGACATACTGGTATTTGCCTCTGCCGTTTATATCTTATGTGCACAATTCAGTGTCCTCCCTTTTCCTAATGTTATCATGGCAGTACAGATTCTTTCCATACCATCCCTCCCCTTACCCACATCAGCGTTTTCTCACCTTTTAAAATCTAAATTCTTAAAATTTGTAACAAATTACAGAATTCTATGTTGAGTGTTGAGGTTCTCAAATTTTACATGTATAAATAAGAATAATAAGCTCATTTCTGGTCTCTGAACCCACACTGTTGAATCAGATCTTCTGCCATTAGAGCCATGGGAATACACATTTTTAAGTACCACTACTAAACTTTTTATATGGGTAGTCCCAGGTCCACACTTTGACAACAATCTTTACTCCTTTGTTAGGAGTCTGCTTTACTCTGCCTAGCAGCAGATAGCCCCCCACACGTTCAAGTATACATGTCATTACTATGACTTACTTACTTTTCAAATCAAAGATAATGGTTTGTTTGTTTTTCCTCTGTAAAGGTATCATCAAACGGTATTCAGTCTACTCCTCTGAATCTTGCAACATACTGGAAATGTACTGTTGGCACCACAGATCTCAGGGTGGATTACAAATACAACCCAGAAGCTATGGTGGCGCCAAGTGTGCTTTCCAACATACAGGTGGTGGTACCAGTGGATGGAGGAGTCACAAACATGCAGTCCCTTCCCACTGCAATATGGTAAATTAAGTACATTTCTGAATTATGGCCAAATTTCTGTTGTAGCTCCCACCTTTTAGAACCCAGCTTCTGAAAGTTACTTCATAAGTTTGAACAATTTTACTGCATTTACCCATACAAACCATTGCTATAAAAGATGCTTTTGTACTTGTTAAGCCACAGTAACCTCAATCCAAAATGAACAAAACTAGCTTTGCTGTCATCACCGTACTAACTTCCCTTGGGCAAATTGTTCACATCTGTAAGCTTCCCTTTTCCCCCCTTTTAAAATATAAGAATAATAATACTTATTTTACAGAACTGAATACTTCATCTGGCATTGATTAGATGTTTCAATAGTATTAGTTACTCCAGTCCTTTAATCACTTTTCTTGTCTCTATAATTGGTAGTGGGAGCTCTGGTAGCATAGTGGCTAAGGCACTTGACTGCTAACCAGAAGGCTGGCGGTTCAAACCCACCAGCCCCTCCTCAGAAGGAAGATGGGTCAATCTACCATCTGTAGTGATACTGCCTCGGAAACCCAAGGAGGGATTGCTATGAGTCGGGTCCGACTCGACCGCAAACAACAACAATTGTTGGTAGTACAGACTCTAACCATTCTTCTCTATTTAATAATAATAGTTTGTTTTCTTTGATCATGAGGGTACTAAACCACCTATAAACATCAGTTTTCCTTTTTCTGACCAGTAGAAAAATTACGTAATTTGGTAAACTTCCATTAATTGAGAAACATGGAACATTATATTATACTGTAAACACGTTTTCACAATGTAATACTAGTTAAAGTAACTTTAGGACTTATATTTAGGACTAGTTGTTCTAGGAAAAATTTTAAAAATTTATGTATTGAATGCTCATCCATGTATAAGAGACATCTTATCTTAGACATTTAATCTAAAGAAATTTTCTTATTACAGGAATGCAGAACAGATGAAAGCCCTTTGGAAATTGTCTGGTATTTCAGAGAAATCAGAAAATGGAGGTCAGTATGTACACACTTTTTTTTTGATAATGTGATGTGACTGGAAATTGATTTTTTAAGGTATGTTTATTGAAAGTTCCTTGGAATTTCATTTCTGGTCAGTTCCAGAATTGGCCACTAGGTGGAAGTTAATACCCTATATAAGAGCAAACCACCTGAGAGTGAGAACACATTTTTTTATCTCTAGATTGAATATGCTTTTGAAAAATAATTTGCTTTCCTGTAACTTTATAAATATTATGTAAAGGATTCTGTGCTACAAAATAACATTAAAAGAAAATACCTAATAAATTATGCTAAATAAGTTTAGTTCATTCTGTTAATGGAGTCTTCTGGCCTCCCAGAAATCATATAGAAGCTTCCAGGCCTTAAAAAGCCCCCATGCCTACTTCATCTTTCTAAGAGAACCTTTCCTGGTCATTTTATCCCATTAAAACTAACCATCAGTTGCTTTCAATTCTCTGATGATTATTTAAGGAAAAACAAGGCAATGTCCTTTTCCCACTAAATCTGTCCCTGTGGTCACAGTGAAAAGGAAAGGTCTCTGCTGGCTGATCACTCCTAGTATCTCCCCTGCCAACTCAGCTCAACTTATAATTAGGATATAGTTCCCAGACAATCAAGCCTTTAATATCAGATATTCTCATTTTTTCTTAATCAAAGGAGAATTCCCCTGCCCACTTTTGAATACCTAATTAAGTACGAATAACTTATTGACTATTCTTTTTGCTTCTCAAGTTTTGCTCATATTTTTCTTTTTGAACTTTTTAAGCACATTGTTATCAAAATATAAAACGTACCAGCTTTCTACATAGGTACTTTTTAGCGTGAACATGGTGGTGTTGGTTCACATGCATTTCATCAGAATCTGACTTTTTTACTGGAGAGCCACACATTGAGTGGAATCAGTTTCCTTGCTGCTGTTTGGTACTTCTTTTCTCAGGTGACCAGCTGCACTGAATTTTACCCTAATTAAATGACTTCTTTGGGGGCTAAACTGAAATTCCTAGTTTAAACTAAAAGTAAACCAGAAGTCCTACTTGAATTGAGGGCTTACAACCATTTAGCAAAGAAGGGATATATTTTCCTCTTTAATGAAACTATGCTATTGTAAATACACCTACTTCTCACTTACCAATGTGGTTAGTTTCCAAAGACCAGATCACTATGTAAAAATCAGCATTATGTAAAAATGGAGGATGACCACATTAGGTCATGAAATGGAAGATGACTGTCTCATTACATAACTGCAAAACCACTGAGAATCATTGCCCAGATAAGGTGACATATAACTTTAACCATCACAGCCAAAATCACTCTCACCCAAGCACCTTGGTGTCTGTTCCTGCCACACATACATCGCTAATATGCAAAATAGTTAGATAGTAGATTTTTGACTATTGTTGTAAAAGTGAAATGTCAGATAATGAGGTAGATGATAAGTGAGGAGTAGGTGTACTTACCACCTATTTTCAAAAACAGAAACAACTTTTCTTAGCCAGGTATTTTAATCTGTTATTCAGGTATCAGAGGGTCTGTAAGAAGAAATGGGAAAATCTTAGAAATGTGGTTCTGATTTTGTATTAGGCAAGCCTTTAAAAAGAAATATTCAAATTAAAACAGTATAAAATAGAAATATTTGTTTTTGGCTCTACGTCCAGAAGAGGGAAAGGAAGTAATTCTAAAGTTTAAGGATCACTGAGGTGGCTACTCTTAGCCTATGGTGGAACTTTCACAGATAAGAATTGCGTATCAAAAACTGTAAAAGTTTAAGAGGACGTGGACAATGAGTAAGAATTAGGCATCGATTCCTCTCCTCTACTGATCTGTACCACCAGACATTAATAGTGCAGTTAGGAGCATTGTTTCTCTTTGTAGTGAAGATTTTGCTAAACTTCTGTTCAAGGAGTCACAGCACTTCACTTTACCCAGCAATTCCATCCACTTGTCCTGATCAGAAACCTGGGAACCCTCTTTAGACTCCTTCTCCTTCCCTACCTCTGGATTCTAACCCCTCAATATCTTTCAAATGCATTCCTTTCTTTATTTCCCCTTAATCCCAGTTCACATCTCACTTTTCTGTCATCTAGAGTGCTAGGCTATTTGTTGACTTTCAGTTGGTCTCCCTACCTTCTGTCTTGCTTCCCTCCTTCTACAACTCAAACCTGAAATGTTATAACATGTGAAATTATCTATAGAATGCTTCTTGCTTTCAGTTTAGTCTCACCTTCTGCCAGTCTCCTCCTGCTTGTACCCTGTTCTCTAGCTACTCTGTTGTATATGCAGTTTCCTAAAGGCAGTGTACCCATAGTTTACTCTGCCTGTAATGCATCATCACTACCACTATCTGTAAATTCGGGCAGAGATATGTGCTTGTGGGCCCATATCTCCTGTGAGCTCCTGTACAACATTTCTCTCATTCATTGCATTTATTAGTTTACTGTTTCTGTCATACTGTAAGACTGAAGTATATTGAACAAATGGTCATATCAAAAAGAAAACACCTGAGAAATAATCTATTTGGCATGACATTAGACTAGTAAAATTCTTAAAGGTGAATAGAAAATACTAATTTTAAGACAACTCTTCCTAATCTTAGCTACTTTTCCTTCTTTACCTCTCCATTCCCATGATATGGGTAACCTGCAGTCATTTTCTTCTTACTTTATCCCACTCATATCCCTCCAAGGGCTTCCCTCTGTGCTGTCCTCAGTGGCTGGCTGGCTGACTTCTCTGTTGGCTCACTTTAATATGCTTGTAGCATGGGCATCTCAGTAGTAAACCTCTCTGAAGATGTCTTTTGTCAAAGAAAAGTATGAATTAAGTTAGTTCAAATTCACTGAATAAACTCTGATTTGGAAATGGGACAATGATTTCTTTATTGTCCACAACTTATGAATTTGGTGAATTTGATGTTGTTTACCTTACATGCTCATTTAATTTTATTTGATATGAAATGTGTTATACCCTGTGTAAGTTCTTTATTCTTTTCCTTGTAGGTTCTGGGTCCCTCAGAGCAAAATTTGATCTTTCAGAAGGACCCAGTAAACCCACAACACTTGCAGTGCAATTTCTCAGCGAGGGAAGTACCCTCTCAGGAGTAGATATTGAACTTATAGGCACTGGCTATAGGCTTTCCTTAGTAAAGAAGCGGTTTGCCACTGGTAAGTTGGGAGATTTCAAGGTTTTTACTATACATGGGAAACATTTGTTTTCTGACAGTTACTAAACAACTGTCAAGCAGTTTACAATCTAAAGACATGGAAGTTTTTTCTTTGACCCTTGGTACAAAGTGCCAGGTAGGAACACACCTGGGAGATAGAATACCTATGGTCAGGATAGTTGAACACCTTTGATCTCATTTTCATATGTTGTAAACAGCAGATGGGAACTGGGGTTCTGTATCTATAACAACAATGGAAAGTGTCCTCCTTTGAGTTCATTTGGAATAATAATTACAAAGGTCTGCTTGGTGTTTTTCAGGACGATACCTTGCAGATTGTTGATGGACCTGGGAAAGTAGTTGGCTCAAAGAAGTAGTGTGAACCTGCCATTCTGCATTATACGTTCTTTTCAAATACTATTCTAACTTGTATTATGTCTTTTAAACTTAAGACATATTTGAGAACTAACTACACACATTAAATTGCACTTTTAAAGTCAGTCATTCAAAGAAGTACCACTGAGATGATTTTCAATGCTATAAATGATAAACTGCAATATTCAGGAAGCACGTTATTCAGAATCTCAGCAAAATGAAGTTTTAATAGTGAAATTTACAATTATCTTCATTGTCTATGTTGAAAACAGATTATGGTGGAAACATCAGATCTAAAGTTTCAGAAGAACAACCATAAAATAATTTTAGCTTTCCGTAAATTTTTAGTGTCAGAGATAGCTTGGAAATTTCATAAGTTTGATATTAAATGGATACAAACAGAACATGAAATTTAAGTTTTGGATAATGGTTACTCAGAATACTCAATCAAATTGAGTGATGTGCCATAAAATAATCAAACTAGAGTCCTAGTTGTACGCAAAAAATTTAAAATTTGATTCTCATATGAGCATATTAATAAAGTGTAAATGGTGTTTTATATGATTTTTGTTAATCCTCAAGTGCAATGTGTTTTAAAATAAGCTTGCAAAAGACAGCAGAGATACTTACTTCTGCAGTTAGTTAACTTTATTAGAAGTTGTGATTGTTTTGATGAATTAATGCTATAGATTTAATTTATTTTTATATGGATTGCATAATGTGTGCCTTTTAAAACAATAACAAAAACCAGAAATGTGCCTATCCAAGTTTGTGTTTGTTAATGTATCTTACTTATTTTCTCACAGGCTGAATTTTCTATTGAGAATCTTAGAGTGGTCAAGCAGCTTTATAAGATATTTACAATCTTAGTAAATATTTGTAGCTGCCTTTGGGAAGGGATTTCAGAATAACTAAAAGATAATTTATACTTAAGAGATTTCTGGCTCATTTCCTTAGTAATACACTGTAGCCACTAGAAAGGAAACTATACCTAATGGCATATATTTATAGGGAAAAGAAATTAACTTCAAATATTTGATCTTAACTTTATCAAAAGTATGAATTTTTAGACATAAACTCTGAAACACTATAATGGTAAAATGGCAATTGGAATTTTTACTCTCAATTTAGCATTTTCTTAATTACTCCATTTATCATTGAAAATGTACCCATTTATTCACTGATTATATTGTGAGCATGAATTTTGTAGTATTTTTGTGAGGAATAGCATTTTGGATAAGATGAATTTTGACAACAGAAGGAGAAATACTGCCATTTGTTTTGTTTTCGACAACTGGAAAAGTAATCAGTCTGTACATTATTTCATCATCACCTGTTAAAAATAGAGAATGTATATGAAGTGATATTTTGGGGTTATCATTTTTTAAGCTACTAATGTTAAATAGAAATCTAACTTTATAACAAATCCTAATTGCAGAAATGAAATATTTTGGACAAATTTTCATGCTTTACAAGTGGGAATTTATTTATAATGATAAATGCCAGTGTCTTTCACTTTGCATAGAAGTAGTAAGTTGTGTTTAGATGATAATTTATATAAAACCACTAATTGTTCTGTTAAGCTTACAGAAGAAAAAAAAAAAACCCTTTCACTAAATATTTCTTTAAAATTGTGCTATATTAAATACAGCAGAAAATCTACTTTAGCAATATATAACACACTATGTGCTTTTATGTATATTCAGTGTTAACCCAATTCTAAATTTAGATTTGACTGAAACAACACATGACAATTTGCTAACATGTTAATCTTTACTAAGTAGTGAGCAAAACTAGAATTTCTAACTCTTATATTGTGCTTTTTAATACCAATTACGGTCGTTTATAGGAAACGTAACTGTAATCCGCTTTGCAATCAAACTGCTTTTATTGAGCAGTTAATATTTTGTTATTGAAATCCAGACATTATTATACTCACTGTTTTTGTTTTAAATCAAGTATTACCTTCAGATGTACAAATTAGTGAAATGGCTGAACTTCTGCACTTTCTTATTACCATGGTCTTCATGCCAGATGTTGATATATATAAATTTCTACTCAGTGCAGGTTACAATTTTGAAGCCATATACGTTTATATTGACTTTTTTTTTTTTTTCTTTTTTAAAAAAATCCACTAATGGTGTAAAACAGACCAGTAGATTTTCAATGGGGAATGTATTAGCAAGCTGGTTCTTGCTTATGTATAGTTACAAACTTGTAGCTTCTCTTTAACCAAGAATTTGTAAACACAGAACTCTAACAAATGTGCATTTTGAGGGTTGTTATTTACTACTTTGGGTTGTAATTAGAACAGTGCAAATCTATCTTAAAATTTTGTACATATTTTTGATTTTTTTCATAAAATGTAAATTTTACATAAAAGTTGCACCCTTAATAAACATGTAATATATAATTTATCACTTGGTTTTTGTGTCTTTGTATTCCTATTGAGAGTAATAACTGTGCCATAGATGTTAGGGGAATGCAAGGCAGCCAGGAATTGAATCATTACCTTGATCTTTGTATCACCACTTGAACAGGTATATAAAGTAAACTGCTATTTAATTTTATTGATTGTATAGAAAAACTTCATTTGGAGATTTCCCCAAAAATATAAAAATTCTTTAAAAAGAGCTTTTATGTGTGTGTTTTGAAATATGTTGTTAAGCTTCAGCACAGACTTTCATCCTGACCAGTGGCTCTGGAGCACAGTCTTACACAACTTTAGAATCATTTTGTTCTGAAGAAATAATTAAGAACAAGAAGATCCTCTCAAAACAATGAGTTTAGAAATGTACAAAAAAAAATGAAAATGAAACAAAGAAGAATTCATCTTAAATATACAAACTTATGTTATAAAAAGAAGCACTTGAGTGAATCTAAATCAGGGCTGGGGAACTTATGGAAACAGTAGGTAGCACTGTTACTATTCTTACCATATGCCCATTATGTTCCCCTTCATTTTCTTTTTCTCCTTCCCCCACTTCCATTCTTATTAGGGTAAGTGGTGCTAGCTGCTGTAATAAGGAACTCCAGCATCTCAGGATGAAATCTTAATACTATATTGATCATATCACAGTCTGATGTAAGTTTGAGGAGGAACTTTGTTCCATACAGTAATTCAGGGCTCCAGGCTCATTGCATTTTCTGATTTCTCCTCAGAAGCTTCTCCATTTGGCTGTCAGAGGGGAAAGAGAACAAAGGTTATATGGGTGTTTTTTTATGGGCCAGAGCCAGAACTGGCATCAGCACTTCTGCCCACATTCTATTAACCAGAACTTGATTTTGTGGCCCCAGCTAACTGCAGGGGAAGCTGGGACATATAGTTTGGTTGTGTGCATAGGAGGAAAAGAAAACAACATTTTGATAAACAGAGTGGTTCTTTTACCAAGAATTCCTCGGTGGTGCAAAAGGTCAATGTACTTGGCTGCTAACCAAAATGGTGGTGGTTCAGACTTGGAAGAAAGGCCTCCCAATGTGCTTTTTGAAGGTAAAAACCATGGAGTGCAGTCTCCTTTGTAACATGAGGTGACCTGACCATGAGTTGGAATCCATGGCAGATGATTTAGTTGTTGGTTTTTGTGTTTTTTTAATTTTTATTCTGATATGGGTGATAGTTTACAGAGCAAATTCATTTCCCATACAGCAGTTCATAAACATTTTTGTCTCAGGACATTGACTGCAATTCCCTACAGTGTAACAGCTCTCTTCCTACTTCCTCCCTGTAGTTACCTCTTCCCTGTGCCCTTCCCTCCCATATACTACACCCACCCCCCCAGCTGTCTCCCTGTGCAAACACTGCCCTTCTGTTCTTCCATGATTGATCGTTCCAAGGAGTGTATCTACCTGATATAAATGTTCACCCTATATGCCTGTCTGTTGTTTGGCTGGAAGCCACAGGATTGAGTTCAGTTCCAGACCTGAAAGGTCATTAGAGCCTCATGGATCTTACCAGGTTTGATCAGACCAGCAAATCTGGTCTTTTTTTTTTTTTTTTTTTTTATGATTTTGAGTTTTGTTCCATATCTATCCAGGATCTCCTGCACTGATCTTGGTCTGAATGGTTGACAGTGGTAGCCAGCCAGGCACCACCTAGTTCTTCTGGTCTTATGGTCTTATAGCCTAAGGATCACATGATCTATAAGTCCCTTGGACTAATTGTTTCCATGCATCTTTGGTTTTCTTCATTATTCTTTGGACAAGGAGAGACCCATCATTGCATCTAGAGGGCCACTTGCAAGCTTTTAAGACCCCAGTCACTATTCACCAAAGTAGGATGTAGAACAGTGTTTTTGTATGGTATGATATGCACAACTGGTTTAGTTTTAATAGCTAATGATGTTGAGCATCTTTTCTTGTCCTTGTTGGCCATTTCTGTTTCTTCTTCTGGAAATTCTATCTATTCAGGTCCTTTGCCTCTTTAAAAAAAAAAATTGCATTGTTTGTCCTTTTTTTAAGTTGTAGAAGTCCTTTATATATTCTGGACATTACACCATCATTCGATATGTGATTCCCAAAATTTTCTTCCAGTGTAGGTTGTCTCTTCACTTTTTTCTTAAAGTCCATTGAACTTCTTGATGATTAGACTGTGTGCTTCAGAATCCTGTTAGTGCATAACTACACCTGCTTCACTTCCTTGTAATCCCAACTGGTGGCATCCACAGTATTTAATGGATGTGGGGTCTTTGACCTCAGGCAGTTCCCCTGTCTGAGATGGTGTCTTTATTAGGAAGAATCCTCTCAAAATGCCAACTCATTAGGACAGAATTCAGTGAACAATTCAAAACATACACATTTCCCACATCTGCACAGTAATGATGGTCAGTTTTCAGAAACTGAAGAGCTTGGCAGTCAAACATGGAAGAGCTACTTCTTTCCATTACGAGGACGATACAAACTAGATTGATATGTAAGAACAATTTTTTTTTCCTCCTGGAAGGAAACAAGTTGTCATTTGAAAAATGTAAAATATAAAGAATTCCTCATAATTACTGAAAAATGGGAGGTTGATTTGTAAGCAAACTATGAGATAAGACATACTTATGTACTTCCTGAAACCTTTAAGCAACAAATACCATGTGGGAATTTTAAAACAAAAGTATTTTAAAGTTCAGTAATTAACCAAAAGTAATACTGTAGTCTGTCAAACATTCCAAAGCATGCATATTTTATAGGGCTTCAACAAATTTTCAAGATACTATCTACTTGGCTGTAAAAGTCCTGGAAATGTCAACCTTTTTTTTTTTTTAAATGTGAATAACTGCAAAACATCTGTTATCACCTAGAAGTGCTTAGAGCAATCAAGGAAAAATACCTCAATACCTGCTCTAACATTGTCTCTCAAGTCAGCTTCTCAAAGGAAGCCTTGGAGAATGAGTATCTGTTTTTCCTAATGAAGTGTTAAACTGCCAGCAGCCAGTGAGACTGACTCCCACAGATAAGCCACTGCCTTTTAAGCTGGAAAATAGTGGGTGAGACCCCTTGGAGATTTTTAACTGAAAAGAGTTATATTGAACTGTTAAGCGAGCTTGTCAGTTCATCTTCTTGAGTGTTTCTCTTGTTTTTGCTGACCCTCTGTTTTACCAAACATGCTTTTCTAGTGAAATATAGCACGTCTCACCACTAGTCATCCTAAGTGGGATTGGTAAGAGTGAGGAACCAGCTCTGAGGGGTAGGCCTGTTACTGGGTCATTTACAATTTGGGTGTGTGAACACTTTTTCTTTGCCTACTTTGTTTGGTGCTAAATGTAAAATTAGTTCTAAAGTGCTAACTTGTACAGACACACCTTTTGTGAATCTCCTATCCTAAGGAAGTCAGAGCAGAGTATTCCCCTTGAAAAAGCCAGGAAGCAGCCTTGCAGGTTGCAGGGGCAGGACTAGCTTGGGGTATGCAAGGCCTTCTGGGGGTCAGCCCAGCACAGATTTAGAGGACAGCTATGATGCAATTATTCTCTTCTCACCATCTACTTTTTTATTATTATTTATTTATTTGTTTATTTATTTATTGTCTATCTCCTGTCCCGTAGGGCTAGGTCCTGTCTTATTAAAGGAATGGGTTAATTTTTCCTCCCCTTCAGAAACAAGTCATTTTTTGGGATTACTCTTAATGGATTAAAGAAGTTCTGGAAATGTTATCAAATTCAAAGAGAGTTCAGCAACATTTTACAAGTAGACAGTGTTGAAGAGGAATTTCTAACATCTCGAGAAAGCGCAGTGGCAGAAAAGAAACTCCTAAAGAGTGTGTACGCTAGGATTCCATTTTTGTTTTCAAATGTGACATATAGGAGTCAGAATTATGATTGCTTTCCATTTTCCTCCTTTTGCTCATCTGCATTTAAAGCTTTTTCCACAGTGAAGTGTTATTTTAACACTTGGAAGGAATATTCAGAATTAGAAGGCTGCAGGGGCTTTAAGGGGAGAAAAAAAGATGAAGCTTAGAATGGGGAGTAAATGAAAATTGAAGTCCTGGTGTTCCTAAGAAAACAATGTGGTGAGTGTGTCTAGAAATGTTATGGTTAGTTGGAGAAAAGTAAACATGTCAAACATTTTCAGAATAGAAATACAAAACAAACTAGAATTTAAGGCATTGTTAAAAGATGAAAGTTGTAATAACTTTACTCTTTTCAGTCTCCTGAATTTGCACTTGGGGGACACAAAAAGTCTTCTACTTGGAGAGTTTTTTAAAGAAAGCACTCTAAATTAAATCATATCTGTGTGAGGGTAGTCACAGTCCAAGAACCCTGACTGGAAGGGGGTCTGGCTGTCCCCCATGGGCAGAGCTGCGTTGATGGGGAAAGCTGAGCTACTGTGTTTCCTACCACCAGTCCCCTTTCAAAGAGGCTTATGATGCCATCCCCATTCCCCTCCTTTTCCTAGGGGTATCACTTTCCTCCTTGCTCATCCCTGGCATCTCATCTTTCTGCATTCCCGTTTCTCCATCTTGTCCTGAAATCCATCTTTAACAGGAGAGAAATACTCCAGACTTGTTCTGGCTTTGTCATGGATTATCAGAGGGACCCTAAGTGAGCACTGATTTCTCTGGACCTCTATTTCCTCAGGTGTAAAATGAGGAAGAACTGTGTTCTAAGGAAGTCTAGCCAAAGATTTGATTTACGTATGGGCTTCCTTGGTAAGATTGGATTTGGGAGTCTAAAAAATGGTTGTAAACTACTGGGCTTCCTGAGCTCTAAGGCCCCGTCTTACCTCCACACCCTGATAGAGTTAAATGTGGATGCCTCCAGAGCCTCTGCCGCTTTCTGCTCACTGTCTGCACAACCTTTGCCCTCTGTTCTTTCCCTAACATGAGCTCCACTTATCAGCTGGCTGGACTAAGGTCCAGCTCTCAAGGTCTCTTGACTTGCAGGCCAGTGATCTTTCTGCACAGTTCCTCTTGGGCTGCCCTCAAGGACCTACCACAGGTTGAAGTCCCTTCCCATCTTGTTGGCTTGGGGCTCAGGTCCCTGGCTCTGCACCTCAGCACGTCCTGCAGGTATCATGAAAAGATCACAGAAAAGATGGACAAGAAGAGTGGACTCGCTGTGCCTGAGGGAAGATGAGGGAGCAATTGCTATAGGGAGTCATGGGAAATGGACCATCCTGTCAAATCTCATCTTGGAGCAAGCTCATTGGGTGGATGTGAAAAATGATATAGCTGCTTTTCCCCACACCTCACATAACCAGAGGCCCTTGATCCTCATGGCAATTTTCAGACCTTTTCTCCTTCCCTCACAAATCCTCCCCCCACCCATTGAATACACCAACCACAGTCTCTCCTTGTTGCTGTCATTTACTAACTGTGCTAGTTAAGGTTGTGTGTCAGCTTGGCTGGGCCATGGTTTTGAGTGCTTGGCTGCTGGATGTAGTTACTCTCCGTTACAAGATTGTGGTCACCTCCATGGTGGAATCTGCTGTGAGCAGCTAAGTAGTTGGAGAAGCTCTGAGGAAGTATCTGTTTGAGTCCCTGGTTTCAAAGTCTTTTGGGTATATACCTAGGAGTGGAATTACTCAGTCATAAGGTAATTCTGTTCAAAATATTGAATATACATCTTGGTCTATGAACACGTTCCAAATTAGCACAATTACGTGTTCTTGAATTCCCATTCTTCTCAGTGTTATCCATAATTTGTTATGATCCATACAGTTCAGTACCTCAACTGTGAGTCAATAAAACACAGGTACATATCCAGACAGGTGTGTGCCAGGGTTCTATCCTTTCAGCACACTTATTCAATCTGTATGCTGGGTAAATAGCCTGAGACTGATTTCTTAAGGAGCTTTGGTGATGCAGTGCCTAAGACATTTGACTGCTAACCAGAAGATTGATGGTTTAAGCCCACTAGCTGCTGTGCAGAAAGAAGATGAGGCAATCTTATTTCTGTAAAGATTTACTGCCTCAGAAGACTGTGAGTTGGAATCAACTTGGTGGCAATGAGTTTTTTTTGTTTTTTTGTTTTGTATTATTTCTCAATGGCTTGTAGCAGATACATATTTTATTGTCACAGGACTATGCAGAGAAAGAATTGGCATACGACCTCCTGTTAGACTAATTCTTCCTTTCCTTCATTCATTCTTATGGATCCTCCTTTCATAGGAAAGGATAAAGACATACAAGATACATTCAGAGAACTCAAGATCAATTAGGAGAGACAGACAAGATTCTATTCTACCCACTGCCATTGAGTGAAATCCTGACTCACAGCAACCCTTCAGGACAAAGTCAGAATACCCCATAGGATTTCTGAGGCTATAAATCTTTAAGGAAGCAGACTGCCTCATCTTTTTCCCATGGAGTGGCTGATGTGTTTGAACCAATGACCTTTTGTTTAGCAGCCAGATGCCTTAACCACTGTACCACCAGACCTCCTGGATTCCACTATAGCATGGCATTTGTTGTTTCACTTTAGATAGCGACCCCTCCTTGGGTTTCCGAGACAGTAGCACTACAGAAGTAGACTGCCCAACCTTCCTTCTGAGGAGTGGCTGGTGGGTTTGAACTGCTTCTGGTGTATTGTATAGACCAGCTTAAATCTTTTTTGAACTATGTAGTATGTTCAATTAAGTTATGAGAGAGAGAGAGAGAGAGAGAGAGAGTGTTGGGGGTGGTGGTGAATATAACATAGGTATAATAATTAAAATGATGGAGAGCTGTTTTGGTTATCTGCAGTGCTGCTCTAACAGGAATACTACAAGTGGGATGGCTTGAACAAACAGGAGTTTATTCTTTTACAGTTTAGGAGACTAGAAGTCCGAATTCAAAGTGCCATCTCTAGGGACTGGTTGAAAGCCCCTCAACCTTGGGCTTCAGCTCTGCCTCTTGCTCCCGGGCCACTGAAGCTAGAGACTTCTCTTAACTCAGGCAGTTGCTGGCTGCTGAGGCTAACAAACTTCAACAGGTAAATTAGCATAGTCCCAAGATTACCAAACAACATGGCAGGCCACTAGTTCAAGTCCAGAGACAGTCCCCCAAGATTCCCAAACAACACAGCAGGCCACTAGTTCAAGTCCAGAGACAGTCTCAAGATCAGCAGGAAACATGGCGGGCTGCTGAATGAAGACTCAGCTATATGCAGGATCCAAGTGTGCCAAAAAGCTGCAGAGACCTTTCTCAGTGCTTCTCCTTATATACTGGAAGCAGACCGCATCCCTAAGGTAGTTACTCAGCTGCTCACAGTGGCTTCCACCATGGAGCTGATTACCAGTCTCATCATGGGGAACAAGTACATCTAGCTGCCTACCCACTCAAAACCAGGTCCAGCCACGCTGACACACAAGTCAACTACTACAGAAGCCAAAAGTGCTGTGAACAGGCAGAAGAGGTGCATGACCCAACCTGAATGGGAAAGGCACTGGGAGTCAATGGGCAGTGGATGTCAGGGCAGGATCATTTGAGAAGATGTCTTGAATCGTGAAGAAACAGCAGGAGTTTTGATAATTGAATCTTAATGGCTATAGGTTAGAAGTACGGTGGCAGGGCCGGGACCAGTGAGGCCAAAGAGATGCCATGACACCAAATTTAAGGGAACATTCATTCTCAGGTGCTGATCCTGTCTTGCATGACCCTGACAGTAAGTGACGTGCACTCAGCAAAGTGGGTAAAAGCAGGTTGGCAGACCAGAGTGTTGAAAAGACACAAGCTTGGAAATTTAGGGTATCAGAAAGAGTGCTACTTAATTGATGGGCCAGGGAGCTCTGGTAGCGTAGTGCCTATGGCACTTGACTGATAACCAGAAGGCTGGCGGTTCAAACCCACCAGCCACTCCTCGGAAGGAAGATGGGGCAATCTCCTTCCACAGTGATACTGCCTCGGAAACCCAAGGAGGGGTCGCTATGAGTCGGGTCCGACTCGACGGCACATAACAACAACAACAACAGAATCTAAACCACAAAGAAAGAAGTGAAGAAAGAAGAGAGTCAATTGGCAGCAAATACAGGTCCAGTTGGGATGACAGGCAGTGGTAGTAGGAGTGGTTGGATGAGTGGGATATGAGGAGGAGCCATTCTGGTCATCACAGGATCTAATGTAAGATGGTAGAGCCTGTGGTGGGTGGAATAGGAAGGATTTAGAGATAAGAAGTCCTGGATGGCAGATGGTCATCCAGGTGGATGTTAAAAGCCTCCAGGATTAAGACAGGATTTATAGTGGAAGGTAACCTGTGCTGAGTGATGGAAGACCTAGAAAGTCAGTAGATGACAGTGCCAGGAAAGGCAGAGGGTGATGTAGTAGTTTAAATATATCTGAAAGGGATAATAGATAACTACTGTTGTGATAGTAGCCTGAGTGAAAAACACTAGGTACTCAGAATAACAAGGGAGCGTGGGAGACAGGAGCTAGTTTAGATTAGGGGGTTAAGGGAGACCTCTCTGGGGAAATGACATTTGATTGGAGATTTAAAGAATGAATAGGAGTTTGTTAGCTTGCCCCTGAATGACTCAAAACTGACACTGAATCCCATCCCCCTGCAAAGTGGGGTTAAAATGAGTACTAGAGTATTGTCAGGCTCACCCGGAGAGGTGAGAAGCATGGAATTACAAACCTAGCTCTGTCTGAGAATAGGATTAAAATAGTGCTGACTCCATACAGTTGTTAAGAAATGCCAATGAGTTAGTGCACATGTAAATCACCAAAAACACAGTAGGTTTTATATATGAGTGAGAAGTGAGGATGGTGAGACTTCACCTTCCTTACTTTGGACACGCCCTCAGGAAAGACTTATCCCTAGCAAATGACATCATGCTTGGTAAGTAGAGGGCCAGTGTAAATGGGGGAGACTCTCACTTGACTCCTCGGAAGAAAGATGGGGCAATCTGCTTCCATAGTGATACTGCCTCAGAAACCCAAGGAGGGGTCGCTATGAGTCGGTTCGACTCCACGGCAAACAACAACTCACTGAGATGGGCGGAGTCCACAATGGACTCAAAACATACCGTGATCATGAAGACGGTGAGGACGGTGGGCAGCACTGTATTCTGGTATGCCTGCGTGTCATGAGCCAGAGCCCACTGGGTTGAAACTCACAGTAAAGTACAGTGAAGCCTGTGAGAGCCGGAACTCCACCCGCTGCCTTGTTTTTCTGGGTCTTGAAAGTGTTCCACCTTTGACAGGATGCAGCTTACCACTTCTCTATTGCTCTCTATTGGTGGAAATATTTGCATTTTCCTTTTTTGATAAGGTTCCACCTTCCACGGGTTCCTGCTTTCACAGGTTTTACTGTATAATTTAGGTGAAAATATTTCTCCTGGAATTACAGCTGAGCATTTAATTCTTTCAACAACCCTATGAGACAGGTTAAAAAGAAAAAACCTCAAAAGCCATTTTCTTTTCCTCCTCCCTCCTGAATCAACACTGCCCTGAGGCCTGTTAACTTCACCTGCATTCTGCTGCTACAAAGGGCCTTTTGTGAAAATCTGGGGCATTCAGGAGGTGGTGTCCTGCCAAACTGCCTTTTAATTTGGCAAAGATGCCCAGCTCTCAGGTGTTCAGATTCTTACTGCTTAATTTTTAAGCCAGAAGTTGCTGCGGAAAGAAGCCAAGGGATTCACGTTGTGAGTGTGAGGAGATGACCAGGCCTGGAGGGGACCACACCCGCTCCCCTGCCCGTCCAAGGGTCTCCCAGTCAGTTGTCAGGTGCTGCGTGCCCTAGCAGCACCCAGGACAGTCAGAGGCCGGCTCGGGTGTTTCTTGTGTCAGCCCGTTTTGAAGGCAATTGCCGAATGTCTCAGACAACTTTCCACATCTGACCCTAAAATAGTTTAGTCTGAATAACATCAAAATGATTCCAACTTCACACTGCCCATTACCAACAAGCTAGTTAAAAGAGGCAAGAAATACAGTAAAAAAAAAAAAAAAAACAAAAAACACTTTATGTTACTCATTTGTTTTTAGATTTATTTCACTTTCCTATATATTTGGAGCACTGTAAATGGGATTGAATCCTTTTCAGAATTATCAGTGGTAACCCAGAGGTGAATCAGATAGAACATGCGTATGGACATACAGATGGATCCAGTAGGTATGGAGATGGTTGTTGCTGGTAGTGGTGTTAGTTGCTCGGGAGTGAATTCTGACTCATGGTGACCCCTTGTGTTCTCAGAACTGCTCCCTAGGATCTTCTTGGCTGTCATCGTTACAGAAGCAGTTGATCACCTGGCCTTTTATATTGTGGAGATGCGGGTTAGCAGTCCATAGAAAACGCCTTGTGCCACCTTGAGTACTCCAGTAGGTATTCAAAACCAAAAACCAAACTCACTGCCATCGAGTCAAATCTGACTCATAGTATGCCTCCTTGGGTTTCCGAGGCAATATCACTATGGAAGTAGATTGCCCAACCTTCTTTCTGAAGAGTGGCTGGTGGGTTTAAACCACCAGCCTTCTGGTTAGCTGTCAAATGCCTTAGGGAAGTAGAATCACTAGTACTGGCTCTGATTGGCTGGAGGATTACCCTTCACAGGCCACCATGCATCCTCCCAAGGACATTAGCAACAGTGAGATACCTTCAGGAAGGTTTGACATCAGCAGTCATTTTATGGGGAGCGAGAGCAGAACAACATGGCAGATACCACAAGGAGCATTTGGGTAGGCTGGTTTGTGAGGACATGCAATGAGCTCCTTTGGAAAAGACCAGTTGTGGTTTAGTGGACCCTGACTCATGGCAACCCCTTGTGTGTCAGAGTAGAACTAGGCTCCACAGGGTTGTTAATGGCTGAATTGTTTTAAGTAGGTTGCCAGGCCCTTCCTCAGAGGCATTGCTGAGTGCACTCAAACTTTCGGTTAGCAGCGGAACACAGTAATCATGTGCACCACCCAGGGACTCCTGTGAAGACACGTAGAAATAACTGGGGGACAAGCTGCAGAGAGAAGTGGTTGAGTTGGTGGGGGCTCAAACCATTGCAGCGTGTGCATTAGGAGTCAATGTGATCTCATTTTGGTCTCAGAGCAGTGAACTCTGAGCATTCTGATCTCCCTCTTCTTTTATCTTTTCACTGTCTCCATGGGTTCAGTCCCATCAACTTTCCCGAAAGTTGTGAGGAAGGGGCCACAGATGGAAGACAGGTGAGTAACTGGAAAGGATGAAGAGAAATACATTTATTGATGGTCTGCCATGTACTAGATATTTACTCTTCAAGATGCCCTTTGAGGTAGATTTGCTCTGGTGGTGTAGTGCCTGAGGCACCTAACTGCTAACCAGAAGGCTGGCGGTTCAAACCCACCAGCCACTCCTCGGAAGGAAGGTTGGGCAATCTACTTCTGTAGTGATACCACCTCAGAAACCCAAGGAAGGGTCACTATGAGTCTGATCCGACTCGATGGCAGTGAGTTTTGAGTTAAAAAACAGGAGTTTATTCTCTTATGATTTTGGAGGCTTTAAGTCCAAGTTCAAAGTGCCAGGCTCTAGGCATTGAGTGAAAGCCCCTCAGCCTTGGGCTTCAGCTCTGCCTCCTACTCCTGGCCCACTGAAGCTGGAGGCTTTTCTTTGCTCAGGCAGCTGCTGGCTGCTGAGGCTGACAAACCCAAGGTCGACATGTAAAAAGGCACAGTCTCAATGTTACCAAACAACATGGTGGGTCACTAATTTAAATCCAGAAGAAATCCCAAGATAGGCAAGGTATGGCAGGCTGTTGAACAACAACTTGGCTACATGCAGGGTTCAAGTGTGCCAAAAAGCTAGAGACCTTCCTCAAAGCTGCTTCTTATATATTGGAAGCAGCCCACATCCCTAAAGCAGCTACTCAGCTGCTTCAATAGATTCCACTATGGAGTTAATTACCAATCTCACCATGGGGAATAACTACATCCAGTTGCCCAGCCACTCAACCAGGCCCAGCCAAGTTGACACACAAATTTAACTACCACAGGAGGATTCCAGCTGCACTTCTTCCAGGACAGATTGTTAGTTCTTCTGGCAGTCCATGGTACTTTCAATATTCTTCACCAACACCACAATTCAAATGCATCGATTCTTCTTTGGTCTTCCTTA
>NW_006921691.1:3815775-3826079 GCF_000298275.1 Orycteropus afer afer
TGGCGGTTCAAACCCACCAGCCACTCCTCGGAAGGAAGGTTGGGCAATCTACTTCTGTAGTGATACCACCTCAGAAACCCAAGGAGGAGTCTCTATGAGTTGGATCTGATTCGACAGCAGTGAGTTTGGTTTGTATTACAGATGAGGAAATTGAGGCACAGAAAAATTACGTGTCCGAGGTCACACAGCTAGTAGTGTTAGAGATACGCCATGCCATCATCTTGCGTGGCTCTTCTAGGTTCTTCTTCATTCCCTGCTGCCCCACCCAAGGTCATAAGTCAGTTATAGGAAGTCAAAACTGAGCTTCCTGCAAGGCGCAAATTTTAAAAGGCAACATAGCTTCTGATAGGTTAAGACCCCTTACCCCAGCTCTGATGTACAACCTCCTAACCCCAGGTCTATATAAGACCACCCTCTCCCCTGCTCGCTCTCTTCTCCCTCTCTCTTCTTCTCTTCTTCCCTTCTTCCTCTTTCTTTCTTCTTCTCTTCTTCCTGTTCTCCTCTTCTTCCTCTTCTTCTTCCTCCTCTTCTTCTTCTGTCCTTCCTCAGTGCAGGCGCCCTTTCGCCTCTTTAATAAATTCTCCTATTGGGTACCCTGGTGTGTGGCGTGGTCGTTGAGTGCTGACGGAGCTCTAACAAGTAGGAGGCAATGCCAGGAACTAAACTCCAGTCTTACTCACCCCTTTTTACCTGTTGGAGAGAAATAATTCAAGCTTTGGGATCCAATCAACAAAAAATCCAAACCCACTGCCATTGAGTTGGTTCCAACTCATGGTGACCCCGTGTGTTACAGAGTACAACTGCTGCATAGGGGTTTCTTGTCATTTTTTAATTTTAACTTTTTATTGGTTTTGTGTTGTTGTTGTTATGTGCTGTCGAGTTGGACCCAACTCATAGCAACCCCTCCTTGGGTTTCCAAGGCAGTATCACAACGGAAGTAGATTGCCCTATCTTCCTTCTGAGGAGTGGCTGGTGGATTTGAACCACCAGCCTTCTGGTTAGCAGTCAAGTGCCTTAGGCACTATGCTACCAGAGCTCCTAAAAATCACCGCTGTCAAGTCCACCGACTCATAGTGACCCCTCCTTGGATTTCTGAGGTGGTATCACTACAGAAGTAGGATTGCCCAACTTTCCTTCCCGAGGAGTAGCTGGTGGGTGAAACATTACAAATCTTACAAAGATTCATTTTGCATTCACCAGTTCATACACATTTTGTTTTGTGACACTGATTACAATCCCTCCTCCCACTTCCTCTCCTGGTTACCCTTTCCCTGTGCCCTTCTTGTCTAAGGATTCCTGCCTTCCTACTTTTTGGATTAATAGCTGAGCACAAACCATTTGCACCACTTTAGGCAGTTGTTAAGTGATAGAGCCAAGACAAGAGGCCAGGAAATTACTGCCTTTGCATGAAACTCTTGTTATCAACATGCTCCTCTCCTCTAGCCTCTTGCCCAGAGGCTTCCACCACTGTTGAAGTGGCCTTCACCCTCAGCAGAACAGGCCTCTCCTGTGCTCCAGGCAAATTCTCACTCTCCCCAACAACTCCTTGCATTCCACATGCTGAGTCCAGCCCGCGCCCAGGTTGAGCTGTTATCAACTGTGCAAAATCAACAGCCATACCAAACAATAAAATGACTCTGCAAAGATTAGCCTTTTTACTGGGGATCAAATCCAAACCCTCAACTCAAGCTTGCCCAATCAGTCAAACCACACCTCAGACATGTCTTTCAGGCCCCTGGGTCTAAGACCAACATAGGGGTGGGGGAGGAGGAAAATGTCTGCTGCCCACCCCCACCCCCCCAACTGTGGCCTCCCTGACTGCAGCACTCTTGCAGGACCAGCAGCTGAATGGGACCAGACAGGTTCAGAGGTGGTATTGGGAGTCCTGGGAATACTAGTTGGAATATGAACCCAAGACTGAGTTCTTGAGAGCATATTGTGTAAGGCAGCCCTAGCTGGGACCCAGAAATTGGAAGTGTTGGAGGATGAGATAGCATGCTTCTGGGGTCTGAGAGCCAGAAATAGACCAAAACAGAACTAGAGATCAAAGGCTCAGGTTGGTAGACATTATTATGAATAGCCTTTCTGTAGTCTTGTGAGTTCTGGAAAATAATGATACCGAGCTGTGTAAGCCAAGCCATGCTACGTGCCCTGAACTTCTTCTGAGGGTTGGCAGAGCCCTGGGGAGTGTCCTGTGGCACCACTTCTGGGAACAGAGTAGCAGAAGCCCTGGCACCTCTGTTACTCTGCTACCCTCTGCCCCCTGGAAGCACCTAGAAGGTGCATAATTGTTGCTACTAGTCTGCCCAGTGCTTTGTGTGGGTGTGGAGCCCTCTGTGAAGACTGAATTGTTAATAGGCGGATGTAGCCACATATGCACAGAGGAGAAGCACAGCCTTCTTTATTGTGCAATAAACAATGCTGGCAGACAACAGAATTCCTGAACTCTGTTGTTGTTATTGTTATGTGCCATCTAGTTGAACCCGACTCATAGCAACGCCTCCTTGGGTTTCCAAGGCAGTATCACTACAGAAGTAGATTGCCCTATCTTCCTTCCAAGGAATAGCTGGTGGGTTTGAACAGCCAGTCTTCTGATTAGCAGTCAAGTGCCTTAGGCACTATGCTACCAGAGCTCCCCTATTCAACTGCCTGCTCAACTTCTCCCCTCAATGTCTAATGGGTATCTCAAAGTTAATATGCCCCGGATTGAACTCCAAATCTTCCCCTTCAGACTTATTTTACCCACCATCTTTCCACAGTCAAGACTGAAATCCTTGGAGTTACAATCCATATTCAAACCACAGAAAATTCTGTTGAGTCTGTCTTCAAAATATACCTGCAATCTGTTCACTTGTTATCACCTCTAAACACAAGCCACTGCCACCTCTTTCTTGGGTTATTATAACAGCCTCCCACTTGGCCTCCTTTGCGTTCCTGGGTGGTACAAACATTAGGTGCTTAACTACTGACCCAGAGGTGCCTTGGAAGAAAGGCCTGGTGATCTCCTTCCAAAATGTCAAGCTTTGAAAACTCTGTAGAGTACAGTTCTTCTCTGCAACATGTGGAGCCACCATGAGTCAAAATTGATTGGACAAAAATGGTTTTGTTTTCACTTGGGATCCTCACTTTCACTCTTGTCCCTCCTTGAGCTATTCTCACCACAGAAGCCACAGTTTTCTTTGCAAAAAGTACATCAGATCATATTGCTCTTAGCTCCAGAACCCTCCAAAGGCTTCCCCTCTCCCTCAGTACTTAGCATGGCCCACAAAACCTTACACGATTTGGTGTACCTGGCCACACATATACTTCCTTTCTGATCTCCTCTCCACTTGTTCACATGCTCCATCCACCTTGGCCCAATTGCTCTTCCTTAAATATGTTTCCATGCTTCTGCCTCAAGGCCTTTGCACTTGCTATTCCCTTTGCCTTCTGAAGTGCTCTTTCCTTCTTCCCCAAAATATCTCCATGGTTCTCTGTGGTGGTTTTAAAATATATTCATAATCACAAATCATAAATCAACACTAATGGAAACAGCAGTCAAGAAATCAGTTGACACCCCATGTTCATCACAGCACTATTTACAACAGCCAAAAGATGGAAGCAACCTAGATGTCCATCACCTGAGGAATGGATAACCAAACTATGGTACATACATACAGTGGAATACTATGCAATGCTAAAGAATAATGTAGAAGCTGCAAAACACCATATAACGTGAATGAACTTGGAGGACATTATGCTGAGTGAAATAAATCAATAACAAAAGGACAAATATTGTATTAGTCCGTTATTGTAAAAGTCAAGGAAACATTTATCTATGGAAGGAAATTTTCTTTGTTGGTTAGCAGGGGTGGGAGTGGAGGATAGGGAACACTGTTAGATAGATAGAGATAAGTATTGATTTGGGTGAAGAGAAGGGCAATGTACCAAATGTGAATGATCAATATGGTGGCATTGAGGAAGGGAAAGACATAGAGAGGTACATGAGAGGTACAGACAACAAAGATGAACTCTTTTGCACATATAGTACTGTGTTGTCAGTGAAGGCAAACATGAGTATATGGGTGGATAGATGGGTGGACAGTCTGAACTAGTAGGTATGTCTATGAAGCGGGGAGTGTACCCAAGAACATGTATAGGGTTGGCAGACAATGGTGCTATAAGTTTATGTGTATGATCTAAATTCCCAGGTGTATAGTAGAGCTGAAAGAGGCAAGGTGGTAGTCACTGCTTGGTCACAGCCAGCTACCCAGAGGGACTAGTAGTTGAACCTGTGAGCTCAAGACCATAGTCACAGGGGACATGAAGCTCGATTGGCATAACATACTACACAAAACATTGTTCCACCTCCTACTTTGGCGAGTAGCGACTAGGATCTTAAAAGCTTGCAAGCTGCCATCTAGATGCAAGGATGGGTCTCTCCTCATCCAGAGCAAAGAAGAATGAAGAAAACCAAAAATTCATGGATACAATCAGTCCTAGCAACTGGTATGGCATCCAATCTGCAGCCTATGAAGCCTATTGGTGCCCGGCTACCAATGTCAACCACTTGGAAGGGGATCTGTGTAGCAGATCCTGGATAGAGAGGCAGAACAATGTGGACAAAACTCAAAATTATTTGGAGGAAAAAAAAAGGGGGGGTGCATGGGGGAGGACCAGGTTTGCTGGTCCGATAGAGCCTGATGGAACCGCTGAGACTATGGCCCCTAGCTGCCTATCAGGTCTGGAATTGAACCCACACCTGTGGCTTCCAGCCAAGCAAAAGACAGGCATATGAGAACATTTACCTGAGGTAGATACACTCCTTGGAGAGAACAATCATGGGAGAAAGAAGGGCTGCTTATGCACAGGGAGACAGCTCAGGGGGCAGGAATGCATGGAGGGATGGACACAGGGAAGAGGTAATTATCAGGAGGAAGTGGGAGGGGAGCTGTTGCATTGTGGTAAATTGTGGTCAGTGTCATGAGACAAAGTGTTTGTGAACTGTTGTATGGAAAGTGAATTTGCTCTGTAAATCTTCACCCAAATGACAATGAAAAATAAAATAAATTTTTTTAAAAATCAGATGACATATTGCATTGGGCAAATCAGCTGCAAAAGAGTTCTTCAAAGTGCCGAAGAGCAAAGATGTCTAAGGTGTGCCTAACCCAAGTCATGGTAGTTTCAATCGCCTCATATGCATGTGAGAGCTGGACAATGAGTAAGGAAGACCAAGTTGATGCTTTTGAGTTGTGGTATTGGTGAAGAATACTGAAAGTCCCATGGACTGCCAGAAGAACTAACAAATTTGTCCTGGAAGAAGTGCAGTCAGAATGCCCCTTGGAAGTGAGAATGGCCAGATTTCGTCTTTCCTACTTTGGTCATGTTGTCAGAAAGGACCATTTCCTGGAGAAGGATATTGTCCTTGATAAAGTGGAGAGTCAGTGAAAATGGAGAAGGCCCACAATGAGATAGATTGACACAATGGCTGCAACGATGGGCTCAGGTATAGCAAGGGTTGTGAGGCTGGTGCAGGACCAGCAGTGTTTTGTTCTCCACGGCACCTAACAACAACAAATTGTTTGTTGTTCTTACCTTTATCAAGTGGAGCCTAATTCTCCCCCGACCCTCACCCCTTGAGTGTGAGCTGGATTTAGTGATTCACTTCTAATAAATAGAATAAAGCAGAAGTGACAGTGTGGGACTGTAGAGACATCATAAAAGGCACTGTGGCTCCCCCCTTGTTCCCCATCTCTTGGATCACTTAGTGTAGAGCAAGCCAGCTGCAATGTCATGGAGACACTCAGGTAGCTCTGTGGAGAGGTCTGCATGATAAGAACCTGAGGCCTCCTGCCAACAGCCCTGAGGGGGCCGGACTGCAGCCCTGACACCTGCAATAAGGCACCTTACAAAAGACCACCAGTCACCTAACTAAGCCACAGTCACCTAACTAAGCCAATCCCAGATCCCTGACCTTCAGAAACCATGACAGTTAATAAACCTTTGTTGTTTTGAAAGCTGCTAAATTTCAGGGTAATCTGTTATGCAGGAAGAGATCATCAGTATGTTTGCTTCCTCATTCCTTTCAAGTGTTTGCTCTAATGTCACCTTCTCAGTGGTGCCTTCCTTAACTGTTGTAGTTGTTAGTTGCTGTCACATCAGCTCCAACTCATGACAATCCCATGTGTCACAGAGTAGAGCTGCTCCATAAGGTTCTCTTGGGAGCTCTGGTAGCGTAGTGCTTAAGGCACTTGACTGCTCACCAGAAGGCTGATGGTTCAAACCCACCAGCCACTCCTCGGAAGGAAGATTGGGCAATCTACTTCCGTAGTGATACTGCCTCGGAAACCCAAGGAGGGGTCACTATGAGTCGGGGCCGACTCGAAGGCTCATAACAACAACAACAACAACAACCTTATTGAAAGCAGGCAGGTCACCAGGCCTTTCTTCTGCAGGACCACGAGGTGGGCTCGAACTGCCAATGTTTAAGTTAGCGGTCTAGAGCAAATGCTTTGCACTACCCAGGGACCGCCTTCCTTAACTACCCTATTGAAGTTGGAATCTCTCCAGCACTGATTGTTTTTTTCTCTCCATAGCATTTATCACATCCCAAAATGTCTAATTTACATGTTTCTTTTAGCACATTGCTCCTCCCCACTAAAATATAATTTCCATGAGGGCAAACAATTTTGTCTGTTTTGTTAACTGGCCCATGGTAAGCACTCAGTAAATCTATGCTGAATGAATAAATGAGTATAAACGTCAGCTTTACCCTGCTATATTCACTTTCTGAATTCAAAGTTCATCTATTTTTAAATCTTATCCTGATGCTATTTTTCTAAGAATTCAGTTTGGCCTTATATTTTTTCACTGTCACACAAGCTTTCAGACAGTGACAGACATTGACAAGGTCACCCATCTCTTTCCTTAGAATAGGTTTGCTATAAAGACAATCACCTTGAAAGCTGGTGGGTATGTCTTTCACACGTGACTGATAGGTTTCCAAGGAGTTTAATATAGTCAAACAGGCTCCAAGAGAAACAAACAGTCCAAGCAGCCGATATCCCAAGTGGAAGCTAATCTGATTGCCCCTGGTGCCAGCACATTCAGACTCGTCATGTGTGGCGGTCCCACAGTCCTGTGGCACTGGAGGGGCAGCTGTATCAACAGGCCCCTTGCAGATCTGCACACAATGAGGCCAGAGATTGAGTTTCAAATAAGAGAGAAGGAAAGAATGAGTAAGGAAGGAAATGGAAACCCTCTTGTACAAGGAAAAGCTGTTACAGGTATGGCTCATACCTGTTAACCTGAGGACAAATTCTATAGGGCCTATGTTCTTAGAAAGCAAATCCTAAAAAAAAAAAAAAACTCACTGCCGATGAGTCGGATCCGACTCATGACGACCCCTCCTTGGGTTTCCAATGCAGTATCACTATGGAAGTAGAGAAGTAGATTGCCCAACCTTCATTCTGAGGAGTGGCTGGTAGGTTTGAACCTCTAGCCTTCTGGTTAGCAGTCAAATGCCTTAGGCACTATGCCACGAGAGCTCCTAGAAAGCAAATCCAGGAGCCCTCAAGTTCTTTGTCCTTTGCTCATTGTTGTTGTGCAGTCACTACTGTTGGTTACCTGCTCATTACCTGGGCATATTTTGGTATTTTTCCATAAATGGATTCTGCCCCATCCCCTGGCACTCACGAATGGCAACCCCACACTCCAGGATGCAATTGGTGAAGAGCTGACTCTTTGAAACCTCAGAGGCCATGGCCCTACCCTTTGAGACCCCAGAGGCTGTGGCCCTACCCCTTGAGACTGAGGCAGCTCTGCTTTCTGTGCTCCTTGACTTTTCAGCTTCTGCTTCCTGATTTGGTTCATTGGCCTCTTGGTCCCTCAGCCTCTCAGGCCTCTTGGGCTGGCCCAGCCTCTGCACAGCTCGGATAAGTGTTACAAAGCTTTTTAGCTCTAACAATAAAAGTCTGGAGGCACCCCACTCTGACAGTAAGACTTGGGCCCAAAGACACTCAGCTCTCTTGCTCCATGGATTGGCAAACCTAGTTCTACCAACAAGTGCCCAGAGGCACCCCACTTCACCAGGAAGCCTCCTGCCTGAACGCACTCAGCTGCCTTGCTCCATTGGCTGACACACAATCTTGTGCCAGTTTCTGGTTCTCTTGCTGCCATTTCTCTGCTTCTGCTTCTCAATATCTGTGCCATCTCCACTATAACAGGTCTCCTCACTTCTTTCTGAAGCCTTTCTAGAATTGTCTTCAACATCCATAATTCCACCAATAGTCTCCTCAAGGCAGCCTAGGCTTTTACTGTTAGGCACCTTAAAACTCTACCCATTACCCAGTTTGCTCCCACATTTTAGGTATCTGGTAGAACAGCACCCTACTCCTCCAGTACCAAATTCTGTCTTAGTTATCTAGTGCTGCCTTAGCAGAAATATCACAAGTGGATGGCTTTAACAAACAGAAATCTATTCTTTCCACTTTAGGAGGCTAGAAGTCCAAATCCAGGGCACCAGCTCTAGGGGAAGACTCTCTTGTCTCTGGGGGAATGTCCTTGTCTCCTTCAGCATCTGTGGGTGTGGTGGTTAAGTTTGTGTGTCAGTTTGGCTAGGCCTGGTTGAGTGGCTGGGCAGCTGGATGTAGTATTCCCCATGATGAGACTGGTCATCAACTCTATGGTGGAATCTACTGTGAGCAGCCGAGTAGCTGCCTTTGGATATGTGGTCTGCTTCCTGTATATAAGAAACAGCTTTGGGAATGGTCTCAAGCTTATGGCACGCTTGAACCCTGCATGTAGCTGTGTCATTGTTTAGTAGCCTGCTGTGCTCTGCGGACCTTGGGACTGTCAATGGACTTGAATTAATGGCCTGCCGTGTAGTTTGGTATCATTGGGACTGTGCCATTTTATTTGTCAACCTTGGGCTTGTCAGCCTCAGCAGCCACTAGCTGCCTGACTAAAGAGATGCCTCTAGCTCCAGTGGGCCTGGAGCAAGAGGCAGAGCTAAAGCCCAAAAGGTTGAGGGGCTTTCACACAGCCCCTAGAGACTGGTACTTTGAACTCGGACTTCTAGCCTCCCGAACTATAAGAAAATAAACTCCTTTTTGTTGAAGCCATCCCATTTGCAGTATATTCTTGTCAGAGCGGCACTAGGTAACCAAAACAGTAGGCCCAGTATTCCTTGGAGATCTCCAAGTGTCCTGGCATCATTCTTCCCCTGGATCTAGGAGTTTCTCAGAGCAGGGACTCTGGGCCCAAAGGACATGCTCCACTTCCAGCTCTCTTTTCTTGGTTGTAGTCAGGTCCCTTTATCTCTCTGCTAACTTCTCTCTACTTTTATCTCTTGTGAGATAAAAGGTGATTCAGGGGCTGGTCCGAGTGCAGTGGGGTCCACAACTAATTGATCACAGCCAGTTACAGATTACTTTGTTACACATGCCCTGGAGAGAACAATCATGGGAGAAGGAAGGGCTGCTTATGCACAGGGAGATAGCTCAGGGTGCAGAAGAGTATGAAGGGATGGACACTGGGAGGAGGTAACTATGGGGAGGAAGTGGGAGGGGAGCTGTTGCATTGTAAATTTTGGTCAATGACGTGAGACAAAGTATATGTGAACTGCTGTATGAAAAGTGAATTTGCTCTGTAAATCTTCACCCAAATCAAAATAAAAATTTAAATAAAATAAAATAAAGGTGATGCAGGCTATACGCCAGGGAAACTCCTTTTCCACAAGAGTAGGGCTGTGACGTCAGTAAGGGTGTTATATTCCACCTTAATTGTCTTACAACTGATTGGTTGATCATATCATGTGGGATGACTACATTATTACATAACCACCAAGCCACTGAGCACCATGGCCTAGCCAAGTTACACACATATTTTGAGGAGATGCAATTCAATCCATGACACAGTTCCTTCTTCTGGCATCGAAAATCTGTGTAAGAAGTCACTATTGAGGTTCACAGGGTGTATGTTTTTGAGTAACAGATGTGCACAGGAAGGAACAGTCAGCAGACCTCATTCAGGCCCTTGCTCCATGTTAACAAGCTGGGAAAGTCACTTAATTTTGTTGGTTCTTGGTTTCTTCAACTGAAAAAAGACTGATTTTCTAGATTCTCTGTTCCCTTCTGGCTCCAATAGTCTCTGAGCTGAACCTTGGCAAGCAGGTAACACAGAAGCTGGCACAGAGAAAGGACCTGTGAATAACAGGATTTATACTAGGTTGAATACCAGAAAGATGTTTACTTGTGCTTTATTGACTATGCAAAGGCATTTGATTGTGTGGATCATGACAAATTATGGATAACATTGAGAAGAAT
>NW_006921691.1:3847136-3855718 GCF_000298275.1 Orycteropus afer afer
TCTGTATCCTTCCCTTCAAGGCTCAGGGGTCCACGATTATCTTCTGTGTCTGTGTTAATTGGTTTCCCTTTTCTTTGTTGAAGAGGGTCTGTGCTATCCTTCTGCCTAGTCCACCATCTTACCGGAACTCACAACAGGAATTCTTACAGAACATAAAAATACACTTGTAGAAACATTGTCGGTCAACCATATCCATAGTCATGAGCACAATCCTCCCTGCACAGACTTACCTAATCATTCAGCCTGTCCACCCATCTATCTACCCATATATCAATGTTTACCATCACTGACAATGCATTACTGTATGTGCAAAAGGTTCATCTTTGTTGTCTGTACCTCCTGTGCACCTCTCTATGTCTTCCTCTTGCTCAGTGCCACCGTGTTGATCACTCACATTTGGTACATTGCCCTTCTCTTTACCCAAATCAATACTTGTCTCTACCTAACAGTGTTCCCTCCCACCCTCCCACCCCTGGTAACCAATAAAGAAAATTTCCTTCCATATATAAACCTCTCCTTGACTTTTTACAAACAGACTAATACAGTATTTGTCCTTCTGTGATTGACTAATTTCACTCAGCATAATGTCCTCCAAGTTCATCCATGTTATGAGGTGTTTTGCAGATTCTACATTATTCCTTAGTGTTGCATAGTATTCAGTTGTGCATATGTACCATAGTTTGGTTATCCACTCTTCTGTTGATGGACACCTAGGTTGTTTCCATCTTCTGGCTATTGTAATTAGTGCTGTTATGAACATGGGTGTGCATATATCTGTTCTTGTCCTGGCTCTCACTTCTTTAGGATATATACCTAGTAAGGGATTGCTGGGTCAAATGGTATTTCTAATTCCAACTTTTTAAGGAGTCACCATACTGCTTTCCACAGTGGTTATATCATTTGATAGCCCTCCTCAGCTGCTCATTTTTAACTGAGCCTCAACCTCTTTGTGGAAGCAGTGGCACCGTGGAGGAAGGTAAGCAAGATGGAACCCACCTGCCTTGGAGACGGGGCTCCCCTTGACCACTGTGCCAGACTCTCCAAACAAGTAGGCCATCTGATTTCAGGCAGGGCAGCCCCAGGGCCTATGGAGAACCTAAGCATCTCATTTTGACAGAATGAATGAATGAGTCGGTTACATGCTGTGTTCTTGAACTGTCTTTCCCTTTGAAACTTCATTTGACCCTGCTGAGCTTGGGTCTCCTGTAGATGTAGCCTGGGAATAAAGCACGGAATGGAAAGTTGCCACAATCTAAGGCAGGAAGTGGAAAGTTAGTTACTGAACGAAAATTTACTGACTTGGAAATGCTCAGAACAGCTGTAGTGAAATGTGAGGCATCTGTGAATCAGAAATAATCCTTCTGGTTCTTCCCTCACTTGCCATTGTTTTTTGTTTTTTTGGGGAAGTGAGTTTGTGAAGCTCATAACAGGAAAAGCTACTCCCAGTTATTTTTGTTGTTTTGCTTTTCAAAGATTCTGTTATCTCAGATGCTTAGTGATTGCATTTCCTTTTCTTGAATATCTTCATAAAATTGCCTATTAAGGAGTTTCCACATGCCATTTGTTCTGACTCATAAGCCAACTAATTATTCTAAAGTGTATCAGTTGCATGAGGTTCTGTCCCTCTATGATTTCATCCTGTTTGATTTCTGAAATGGCTAGCAAAAGGACAGGGTGGGTCAGGAACACTTGTACCCACTTTAATTTTGTGTTTGGCTGTGTTTGCAGGGCTGTTGAAAGCATCAACAGGAAGGAAACACATCCCACCCCACCTCAGGGAAGGGGCTGCTTCTGACCATGTCTCCTGTGGCTGCTGCAGAGCCCACTGAGGACCAACACAACAGGCATGTCAGCAAGCTCATTTTCTTCCTCTTTGTCTTTGGCGCCATCCTGTTGTGTGTGGGAGTCCTGCTGTCCATCTTTGGGTTCCAAGCATGCCGAAATGAAGCTCTGGTCAACTGCAGCCTGGTGCTGAAGGTCGCCGGGCCCTCCTGTGCCGTGGTTGGCCTGGGAGCTGTGATCCTTGCCCGTTCCCGGGCACGACTTCAGTTCCTGGAGGGGCAGCAGCGAGGCAACCAGGCAGACCCAGACCGAGCCTTCATCTGTGGAGAGAGTCGCCAGTTTGTCCAATGCCTCATCTTTGGGTTTCTCTTCCTGACAAGCGGCCTGCTGATCAGCATACTGGGCATTTGGGTCCCTGGATGTGGCTCAGACTGGGAGCAAGAGCCACTGAATGAGACAGTTGCCATGGACACTGAACACCAGATCTGTGGGTTCCTGACTCTGCAAATCATGGGGCCCTTGATTGTACTTGTGGGATTATGCTTCTTTGTTGTTGCCCATGTTAAGAAACGAAACACCTTGAATGTGGGCCAGGATGCCTCGGAAAATGAAGAAGGACAGAGCCAGAGCATGGAGCCCGTCCAGGTCACTGTAGGTGGGTAGCCATCATGCATGTGCTTGCTCATGTCACAGTGGCTGTTGCATTAAGTCTCCACTGGCCTGCCCTGGTCTTGGTCTCAGTTCTCATTCTCTCTCTCTCTCTCACACATATACACGCACACACACCACACACACACACACACTGCTGCTGCTGCTGCTGTGCTAAGCTGGTAGCAGTTCTTGTTCTCATCATTTCTCCTCACTCCCAGCAACTCAGTATTTAGCAAAAATCATTAGGACATTAAATACTGAACTTCAGTGAGATCATACAGCAAATTAAGGAGAAAGAGAGAACTTTGGAGGCAGCCTGAGAGACTTCTGTCACAAGCTACCTGCCAAGCGGCCCTGTTATTGTTAGATGCCATTGAGTCAGGTCCGACTCATAGCAGCGCTGTGTACCACTCAATGAAACACTGCCCCGTCCTGTGCCATACTCACAGTTGTTGCTATGTTCGAGCCCATTGTGTTAGCCACTGTGTCAATCCATCTTTTTTTTTTTTTTTCAATCTATCTTGTGAGGGTCTTCTACTTTTCCACTGATTCTCTCCTCTTCCAAGCATGATGTCCTTCGCCAGGGACTGGTCTCACCTCATAACATTTCCAAAGTATGTGAGCCAGCGCCCTTGACCCTGCTTTCCCTGTTATTCTTGCACTGAAACCTTACAGCGTTGCTGGTGGTTAGACATGTGGGTCTTATCCCTGGACTCTCAGTGGCTGGTTGTCCTGGGCTAATCCTTAACCTCTCCTGGCCTTAGTTTAACTTCTCTTGGCTTTAGTTTATACATCTGTGGGAAAAGGATTGAATTTCTAAGATTCCTTCCAGTGCTAACATTCTAGGATTCTGAGTCTGTCAGCCTTCAGACACTTTGAAGCAGCCTTCTGCACTGTTTTCTGCATCACTCGTCCTCTTCTGTAACTTCCTCCTTGGCTGCAGTGGTGGGATGAAGTTGGGAAACAGTGGCATAGACGAAGATGACATGTATCAGTCTTTGTTACTTCTTTCCCCATCGAATGCCTAGAAACTCCTTTGGGAATCCCCAGATTGTGCAGAAGAGCTAGATTGCCATTTCAAGTCAGCCCCCACAGAACGCTAGCCCTGTAGCTCCACACACGCAAGGAAAAACCCCACTACTACTCATTTGCAAAGCTTTGTTGCTGTTAATTGCCTCTCGACTCAATTCCAATTCATGGCAACCCTATGTGTGCAGTGTAGCTGTAGTGATATAATGGGCAAGGCATTTGGCTGTTAACCAAAAGTTCGGTGGTTCAAACCTACCAGCTTCTCTGCTGGAGGATGATGAGGCAATTTACTTCTGTAAGGATTTAGAGCCTTGGAAACCCAAAGGGGGTCACTATGACTTGGAATCAACTCAATGGCAGTGGGTTATCGGGCTTTCAAAGCTGTGACCTTCAGAAGCAGATCATCAGGCCTGTTTTCTGAGGTGCCTTTGCTCTGGGTGGGTTTGAACTGCCAATCTTTCAGTTCATAATCAGGTGCTTAACCATCTGTGCTATCCAAGGGCTCCTATTTACAAAATTCAGTTTCTCTTTTCATTTTCCTGCTTTAGAAAGGGTAAAGGTCTGAAGCAACAGTCTTGGCATCTAAAAAGCTAGGCCCAGAAGGTTGTGGAGCAGAAACTATAGAAGGTACAGAGCAGAAGTGGGACAAGTGAGATGTTTCTTATATTTGGGGCTGTCTCCTGATGGCAGCACTTTCATGGGCTGCAGTGTGGGGGAACTTAACTGGGCTGCTGGCTTTGTTTGGGGCCAGCCCTGATGAGGAAGGGGAGATAGACTTATAGACATTTCTGGTGTTGACCCAACATTGATGCTCCCCGTTTACTCATTTGTGCATGTAAGTGTTTTTGTGTAACAGCATTAATATTAATTATATATTAGCAACAGCTCACACTTATGAGAAGTCTATCATGCTTGGTAAAGTCGAGGGTCAGAGAAAAAGGGGGAGATACTCAGTGAAATAGAGTGACAGTGGCTGCAAGAATGGGCTCAGGCATAGCAAGGATTGTGAGGATAGTGCAGGACCGGGCAGTGTTTTGTTCTGTTGTATGTAGGGTTGCTGTGAGTTGGAATTGACCCGACGACACCTTACAACAACAACAAGAACACTTATGTAAGGAGCCCTGGTAGTATAATAGTTAAGCTATTCAGTTCAGCTGCTGACTGAAACCTACTCAGCAGCTCTATAAAGATTGCAGCCAAGAAAACCTTGTGGGGCAGTTGTACTCTGACACATGGGGTACCTATGAGTCCAAATCTACTGGTCAGCACTTAACAACCAGAGGCATGCACTCGTTGTCGAGTTGATTCTGACTTGTAGAGCTTAGTCTTGTGCCAGCATATGTCCTTTGAGGGCTACTCTGTGAAATTTATTTACTCCTAAAACAAAACAGTTAGACAGATAATCTTATTATCTCCATTTTAGAGAAACTTAGGCATAAGGATGTCCAATAACTTGCCCAAGGTCAGAAACTAGCTAGTGGCAGAGCCAGGATCTAAACCCAGGGCAGTGGGCATGCATACTGTACGGCCCTTATACAGAACCCTTCTGGCTTCACTCTTCACCGAGGGTTCTGGGTAATTGTTAGAGGACCAAAGGGCTTACCTAGTGCTACAGATTTTCAGAGTCCTTGGGGAGCAAGATGGAGTCCAAGTAAATACCTTCCTTGGATCATCTTATGTTTCCACTTAGTTGGGGACATTTTCAAATGTGCTCTTGAGTTTATTGTCAGGGAACTTTCTGGCCCACCTCGTGGAACTGGCTGGAGTCAGGGTGGAGGAGGCAGCAGAGCTTCTGGTGCTGGGGCACAGTGACCTCTGGATAGTCCCATACCCATCCTGATGTTGGCCCTTCGTAGTATAAAATAATTCTCACTTCACCATTCAAGTTCTGTCTATCCTGTGAAAATCTAACTCCTTCTTTGTCTCTGCTTTGGTTTTGCTGGATAAGGTTTAAGTTTTTTAGAAATCATGTCTTCTTTTTAGCACAATAAAAACTCAAAGCCAAACTCACTACCATGAAGTCTATTCTGACTCATAGCAATCCCCATTGGGTTTCCAAGACTGTAAATCTTTATGGAAGCAGACTGCCTCAGCTTTCTTCTGCAGAACAGCTGGTGGGTTCAGACTACTGACCTTTTTGTTAGCAGCCAAATGCCTTAACCACTGTACCACAAAACAGTTTAGAGATGGTCTATCAGTTGTCAAGTCTGGTGTTTGACCTTCCTAGGGAATTGGGATGATGGCAGGCAGCTCTTTGCTAATTTTGCTATTCCAGAAAGGAAGATCCACATAGAATTGATAAATTAAGAAGCAGTGCTACTATCCCCGTTGTGGATTCATGCTGCTCACAGGCTCAGTGCTGGGGGCTAGAGACACAAGCAGATGTATGAGACAGCCTTCCCTCAGTGGGTGTATATTGTCACCTCACAAAGGACATCATGTTCCAAAGGGTGGTTATAACAGGGACACTCCAGGGAGAGCAGGTGGCAAGGTGTGGGAGCTCCAGGAACTGATTAGGCAGAAGACTGGATTTGTCTTGGAGATAACTGTGGTTGCTTTGAACATTTCCTTGTTTGTTTTTGACAGGTGACTAGCCTGTCTTAGAGGCTTATTTCGCAAGTGCCTTATTCTGCAATTTGTAATTAAAGTGAGCACCCAACCATAATTCCTCTGGCCCGCTCAGATCTTTTAGAAACTAAGTGAGAATTCTGGGACAACCATTATGCCTTATCCAGTTTAGATATTTTAAAAGGTGGAGTTAATGCACTTTCTGAAGGGCTCCGAGAACTCAGGGGAAGAGGTTGTGGCTTTAGGTAGGAGTGGAGCCACAAGTCAGATCGCCAGTTGGGAGCATGTCTTTAAACACACATAGAAGTGCCATGTTGCTGGTGGAATGTAAAGAAAACACCTTTGCTGATGCATTAGAGCTGAGCCCAGCACTATTTGATCCCTGGCCACAAATCGTTTCATTCAATCCTCCTAAATTGGTGCCATCAGCTTTCCACAGGCCTTCCTCACACCTCAACATCATGGTACTGCCTCATGTCTGGAAAGTTCTCAAAAACTTGCATGGTGCATTTTGTACTGGGATCAGAATACAAATTAGAACCTGCATCTGGTCCCTAGTCTCTCCTCCCAGAAGTACAGGGATATGTGTTCTAGAGTGAACAGTAGCAGCAGAAATGAAAACCAAGTTTTTCTTTGAGTTGGACTTCCATTTGAAAAGCTTAGGTGAAGTGTTGGTAGGTAAAAGATTGTGAAAGCCTATAAGCCACAATTTCACCACCTGTCAGTTTATTGTACTCTGGTGGCTTGTGTTGCTATGGTGCTGGAAGCTATGCCATTGGTGTTTCAAATACCAGCAAGATCACCCAGGATGGACATGTTACAGCAGAGCTTCCAGACTAAGACAGACAAAGAAGAGTAAGACCTGGTGATTTACTTCTGAGTATTAGGCAATGAAAACCCTATGGATCATAACAGAACATTGTCCACTGTCCTATACAGTGGCCACAGCAAGGGATTGGAACATACCAATCATCATGAAAATGCACAAGTCCGGGCAACACTGTTTGTTCATGGGGTCTCCATAAGTCGGAGCTGATTCAGTGGCAACTAATAACAACAAAAGCCACAACTATGATGATAAGGATGACGGGCTGTAGCATAGCTTATTTGTCATTTGTTCAGAAACTGGAATTGCGTTTGAGGAACAAGGTACTTTACCCAACAGCTGACTTTTTTTTAAAATTCGTTTTATTGAAATATAATTTATATACAGTGAAATACACAAAACTAAAGTGACATGGGTCAATGGATTTTTTTTTTTTTTTCCGTGTTCCCTCCTCTCCCTTCCCACCCCTGGCAACCAACAAAGAAAATTTCCCTCCATTTATAAACCTTTCCTTGACTCTCTGCAACAACGAACTAATACTATATTTGTCCTTCTGTGATTGACTTACTTCACTCAGCATAATGTCCTCCAAGTTCATCCATATTATGTGGTGTTTTGCAGACTCTACATTATTCTTTAGTGCTGCATAGTATTCCATTATGTGTATGTACCATAGTTTGGTCATCCACCCTTCCACTGATGAACATGTAGGTTGTTTCCATCTTTCTGCTATTGTAAATAGTGCTGTGATGAACATGAGTGTGTATATATCTGTTCCTGTCCTGGCTCTCACCTCTCTAGGATATATATCTAGTAATGGGATTGCTGGGTCAAATGGTATCTCCAATTCCAGCTTTCTAAGGAATCACCATATTGCTTTTCATAGTGGTTGTGTCATTTCATAGTCCCACCAGCAGTGTATGAGAGTCCCAATCTCTCCACATCCCTGCCAGCAATTGTTATTTTCTGTCTCGTTGAACCTTGCCATCAGTGCTGGGGTGAGACGGTATCTCATTGTTGTTTTGATTTCCATCTTTCTGCTGGCCAATGATCATGAGCATCTCTTCATGTCTTAGCTGGCCATCTGAATATCCTCCTTGGTGAAGTTTCTATTCATATATTCTGCCCATTTTTCAATTGGATTGTTAATCCCTTTGGTGTTGAGGCGTTGGAGTTTTCCATAAATCTTAGAGCTAAGTCCCTTGCCAGATATATAATTATCAGCAAATATGAATTTATTGCTGTCATTTTTGTTGTGTGCTTTTTTGTGATGCCAATTTCTTTGTTCCATATAATTTTCTGTGCTGAGCTCATTTTGTTTATGAATCATGTTATCACTTCCTTTGTTGCTATTGTCTTAGTATTTGCTGAATATTTGTGTCGGTCCTTTTTATTATTATTATTTTAATGTGAAGGCTTGTCATTTTTCTTTGAGGTTACCCTGTGATTTCTAGTTTTCTTCCCAAGTTTAGAACAGTCCATTCTATCTTGTAGTTGTCTTGACTTTCTTACCACCTAGAAGTTTTGTAACAATGCAGTTTTTTCTCTCTTTTTGTTTCATAGTTGTCTTCATTTGTCAATTGATTTCTCTGGTTCCCTGTTTACAATCCTGTTGATTTATTTACTTTGGATACTACCATAGCTGGGTTGGTTTCTGGGTTATATCATCATGTGTGTTAATGGTCAGTTGTTGTTGGCTGTTTTTGCTTCTCTGTCCAAAGGGCTC
>NW_006921691.1:3857098-3869975 GCF_000298275.1 Orycteropus afer afer
CTGTTTCCCTTCCTAGTCATAGGCCACCAGTGCAGTCATCCCTGCAGCCCTTGGTGACCAGGGCTGATCTTTAGGTCAATTCTCAGGTCCCAACACCACTTGGAAATATTCAGGCTTTTGGTCCCATCAGAGTAGCTGTCAGTCCGCAGCTCTGACCATCTCTGTATTCACTGTTTTCGTTCAGGTTTTTCCAGTAGCTGGTGCCTAATCCACTTCTGTATAGTTCCTTTCAAAGGTTAGGGTTCCAGGATTATCTTCTGTATCTCTGTCAATTGGTTCTTCTTTTCTTTGTTGAAGAGGGTCTGTGTGGCTTGTCTGCCTATTCCTGCATCTTACCAGAAGTCTCCAACAACAGCTAACTTTTGATGAATTAAAGCTGTAAGTTGAAAATGAACAAAAGTTTTATCAACAAGAGACATCTGAAGAAGATAAGACACTTCACGGAAATACTTTAGCTCAGACTTGCTAAAAGAGGCCTACTTTTTAATTCTGGAGCTAGTGGCAGATGTTTTGATCTCTTCTATAGATGAGACAAGTATAGAATTAATTTATTTTGCTCTTGCTACTTTGTTTCCACTTATCACCCATATGTCTTTAACTCAATGTTGTGTTTCCCTAGGTGATGCGGTGATTATATTCCCACCTCCTCCACCACCTTACTTTCCTGAGTCTTCAGCTTCTGCAGTAACACAAAGTCCTCAGGCTAATGGTTTGCTTCCGACTGAAAATCCACCTTCATATTACAGTATCTTCAACTATGGGTAAGACTTTCCATTTGAACTTCAAAAATAGGCATGCTTAATTTCTCAGGCCGGTGTAAGGCTAAATTAGCTTTGTGAAGGCTGTAGAATAAGCGTGAACGCTAGTTGCCACTGACTCAAGGCAACTTTACATATAATAGAGTGAAACGTCACCCTGTCATCGCCATCTTTGTGGTTGGTGGTGTACTGGAGTCCATTGTTGTGACTGTCGTGTCAGTCCAGCTCATTGAGGGTTTCTCTCATGTTCATGGACCTTCTGCTCTACCAACATGACATCCTTTTCTAGTGATTCGTCTTTCCTGATAAGAGTGATTATGCCATGTAAATATGAAGTCTTCTCCAGGTGTCTGTATGAACTCCTCACAGCGTGATACTCAACATGTTTAACAATCAATTAATCAGACTGAATGCTGGGCCAGAGCCCAGAGGTCCCCTGCTACGGTAAGCATTTCTGCTTTAGATCTTGTGGAAATGCAGGGAACCCAGGGGATTCCCAGCACATGCAGAAGTGTTTTGACACTCTAACAGAGGTGCTGATGTGTGACTGTCTAGAATCAGCCCTTCTCCCTCACTTTACCAATCTGGACATTTGCCCTCAATATTAAGTCATTCCCATAAGTCCTGGGGCTCCAAGTCTTCTCAGATTGACAGGAGAGAAATGTAGGATTCCTTGCTCCCTCATACCTCCAAATTAGGATGCATATATTTGGTCAGATTAAAAAAAGTAAATTGAAGTGCTTTTTCTTCATGTAGCTCTCCAAATAACAAGAACAATAACAATAAGCAATTTCCATAAAGTTTGACTCATGACAACTCCCTGTGTGTCCGAGTAGAACTGTGGTCCATAGGGTTTTCAGTGTCTGATTTTTTAGGAGTAGATCATCAGTAGATCTTCTGAAGCACCTCTGAGTGGACTTGGACCTCCAACCTTTCAGTTAGCAGTCAGACATGTTAGTGGTAACCATGTGTAACACCAGGGATTCCCTTAGGCAGAGGGTGCAGTGGAAGGTTTTTGAGTCAAAGAGATGAGGTCAAAGTGGTGGTTAGTTAACAGTGGAGAAAGGCGGGAGGTAGAGAGACTGGTTAGAAGGTTGAGGTCATAGGGACAGGCCTGAGGTGACAGGAACCTGGAACTATGGCAGGTGGAAAGGAGAGGATAATGTGAGAGGGTATCTGGAATGGAAGGTGACATTGAGGAAAAGGCAGAGATAATGATTTCCAGGGTTAGTGACAGGGCCACTGGAGATGCCTTGACTGAGAAGAAGGTGGGAGATGAGGTCAGTTTCAGCAGGAGAATATGGTGAGCTAGATTGAAGGGCAGAGGCAATGAGATGTGGGTCTTTGAGGTAGACTGGGTGGGGCTAGATCTTGAGAGAGAGTTGGGGTGCAGGAGATGGAGCTGTGAAAAGTTTGTGAAGCCAGGAGGGAAAAGGGTCAAAAGTTGGAGATCTGTGAAATCCACAAGTCAGGAAGGCTAGTGATGGTAGGAAAGAGATCTGGGACGTGCCAAGCTTCAGCCACCTAGGGAGGAAGGCACTTACGCAGGCCCCAGGGACGGAGCATAGAGTGAGCAGGGCTTTGGCACCTTCCTGATTAGGAAACCAGAGTACAGGCAGTGAAGGGAAGATTGCTGGAAAACTTCACAGGGAAAAGTGGGAGGGATGTGAAGGACTCAGTGAAGATCTACTTTCAAGACAGGGAGGTGTGCGTATTTTTGAAAGCAGTGAGGAGCAGCACCCAAGAAGCACAATGAACAAGCTGGGGCCTTTGCAACTCTATCTTGCCATTTATGTTTGAAAGCACATGGTCCCTCCTCCAGTCCAGGGCATGCATAGCGGCGTGGGAATCCACTGTCTTCCACTGCCCCGTGTGGAGTGGCCAATGCACTGGTGCTCCTTGGTACCCAAGAGCCAGACAGGTGAAGGTACATGACCCCAGGATTGCGTGCCAAGGAGACCACTTTATCCTTTGAGGCCAGGAGGGAATGATGCTGTATAGAGACTTTCATGTTCCCACAAAAGTAGAGGACAGGCTCATCTGAAGAGAGAGGAGAAGAGGTGGCTGATGGGGCAGGAGATGTTTGAGAGCTTCAAACTGGGTGGTGAGCTGGGACTCTGACTGACAATGAATGCTGGAATTACCTGCAGGATGAGGGGAGGTTAAGGCTGGACATTTTTCAAATTCTATTAGTGAATTTCCTTTTTTCTTTTCCCTGGCAATGAACTTCCCTAAGCCCTAAAATAAATGTCTTCACTGAGCCTGCTGTCGTTACTGCCATGATTCTGTGAGCCAGGATCTGGGTTAAGGGCTTGTCTTGTATTCGTTTAATTCTCTCAGCTGCTCTAGGAGGTTGTCTAACTCTGGCAGTCATTCCCAAGTTAAATAACTTGCCCAAGATCACATAGCTAGAAAGCATAGAGTTGAAATTCAAACACAGGTCTGCCTATTGCTACAGTCCACTCCATTAATGAGTAAGCATGCTTGCCCCCTTGCACATTTTTGGCATAATGTTTTCATTTTCTATTTCCATAAGTTTGTCTATCATATGCTAGCTGTTTCAGACTACAACATGGCAGAGAAGAGTAACTCGTGTGTGTGTGTGTGTGTGTCTGTGTGTGTATTCCCTGTGTACTTATTTTCACCATCTTCGGTGACAAGGAAAATGATGACAATATGAGTGAGACTGTCTTAATGTTAGTATCAGATCTAAGAAAAGTAAGGGGCAGGAAATTGAAGTGCAGCCCTGGGTGGTGCAGTGGTTAAGTGCTTGGCTGCTAACCAAAAGGTTGGTGGTTCAAACCCATCAGCTGTTCTGGGGGTTAAAGATGAGACAGTCTGCTTCCATAAAGATTACAGCCTTGGAAACCCTATGGGACAGTTCTGTTCTATCCTATAGGGTCTCTATGAGTTGGACTTGATGAAAGTGGGGTAAACAATCGAACCATCTATAAAAATGGAATATGGAAGAGATTACTTCTTAGATCCTTGCAAATGCTCTGAGATGCATGTATTGAGAAATTTGAAAAGAGCTAAGCACTGGAGGGCTCCCTTTCATCTGCTGTCTCCTTGTCTTTAGCAGGACCCCAACCCCTGAAGGCCACAGTGCAGCCTCTGAGAGAGATGGTGAATCTATATATACAATTTCTGGGACTGGTTCATCCTCAGAGATGTCACCCACTCCACATCTTCCATCTGAATCACCTCCTAGATATGAAGAAAAAGAAACCACTGCAGCTACATCTCTGTCTCCAGCTTCTGAGCTGTCCCCACCCTGAACTATGGACTTCAATTTGGTTTTATAATTGATTGCTATTTTATTTAATTTGTTTGTAATAAAAAATACAACTACATTGGCTATATTCTGTTTTTCCTGCTGCGATGGCATCAGTAACAATAACAAGTCTCCCAGGTGGCATTCCAGTGGTCAGTGCTTCAGAGTACAGAAGAGGCTGATGTTCTAGTGAGTGCTAGAGCCCTGTGCTTAACATGGGTCTCTCATTTAGACCTGCAGCTCTAGCAGGTAGCAGGTTTATTGCGGTTGGTGGATGAGGAAATGAAAGCTCAGAGAAGCTAATGAACTTATTCAGGATCACAGGTTCTAAATGGTGAGGTTGGAATTTGAACCCATACAGCAAATTTCTGAAAGCTAGGTTCATATCACTACTTTACCTTGTGCTGTCAAAGAACAACCAGAAGCAATTGTTAATGTTTAGCTTCATCCATTCTATTTCTTTTTGTTACTTGCTTCCAGGGCAAAGAAAGAAGATTACTCTTCTAATTTCTTTATTATTTCTACTTCTGCCTCCCCTCCTCCTCCCTTTTCCTCTTCTTTCTATCCTCCTTTCCCTTCTTCTTTCATTTGGAAAGAAGATAATTAGGGAACTTTCATACTGGAGTCTCTGGGTGGTGCAAACACTTAATGTTCTCACTTGCTAACTGAAAGGCTGGAGGTTCAAGCCTAACCAGAGGTGACTTGGAAGAAAGGCCTGGTGATCTACTTTTGAAAAATCAGTCATTGAAAACCCTAGGGAGCACAGTGCTACCCTGACACACATGGGATCACCATGACTCGGAGTTAACTCGACAGCAACTGATGGTTTATACTGTGGCAATTAAAAGCATATTGATACCCTCAATTATTCTTACAGTGAAATTTCCTGGGATACTTTGGTAACTAAACTCCCTTCTTGAGGTGCAGGAAGGATTTGCCTTTCTGTATTGTAATATACTGGTACAAAAATGTCCGAACCATTGACTTTTGTAGGGATAAACTATTCAAAAGCTTTTGTAGGGTTGGGTATAATAATTACTTAACTCTAGATGCAAACCTTAAGAAATGATGACTAATTATCAGCCAGCTCTGGGAGAAACCAGTTTTCGGAAGATGAATCTGTAGCAACCAGTGTTTTGGGCAATAATAAAATTTAATGTAGCAAAAACGTGGACTTTCTATGCCTTTTACATAAGGCCTAATCCCCATAAAAACCAGTTATTATCCAGCATGTAAGTGCCTGAAGGGAGAGCTGAAAGGCATTAATGCTCCAGCAGTTTAAGTGAAGGAATGACTGGTTTCATGGGAAATGCCATAACAGTAAATCAGTTGGCAGTCCTTACCAGCACTACCAATCTATTTTTAAATTGTACATTTGTTAGACTCAACTGCTTTCAAAATCAGCTTTTTTTTTTTTTTTCTTTCTTGGAAGGTTAATTATTCACATTTTAAAATTAGAACAAAGGGCAGAAAACTACTACTTCCTTCTGCTATTTGTTTAGAATAAGCTAAAAATGAAACTTCTGGGCAGAATTCGTTTTAAACATTTAGGAATGCTCTTATGTATAATCAAGAGCATTGACTGTGTTTGAGTTGGTAACTGGGCATTTTATTTTTATGTAATAAGTTTAAAGAAGCAGTTTAAAGAGGTGAAAGTTTGACCTGGGTATCGAAGGCTGTTGCTATCCTACTGCCTCTATCAGTGCCCTAATATTCAGCAAAGCAGAGACTGAAGCCAGCATCTGAAAACTTTTCAGAAGTGGACGGGTTTCCTAAGTGCAGAAAGGACACCCTGGGTGACAGGAATGGTTCAGTGCTCAGTTATTAGCCAAAAGTGTTGCTGGTTCAAACTCACCCAGAATTGCCTTAGAAGACAGGCCTGGTGATCTACTTCTCAAAGGTCACAACCTTGAAAACCCAATGGAGCAGTTCTACTTGGCACACGTGGGACCATCATGAGTCAGAATTAACTTGATGAACAACAAGTGCAAAATGTTTATTTCAGGACCGAAATCATAGTGTGGTGCAGTGAAGTGCTTAATATGGCCCTTCTAGCTGTGGTCTAAGGAGCATTGGTGGCATAGAGGATAAGACATTTGGCTGCTAACCAGAAGGTCAGTAATTGAAACCTATCGGCTGCTTTGTGGAAAGAAGATGGAGCGATCTACTTCTGTAAAGATTTATAGCCTCGGAAACCCAGTGGGGATCACTGAATCGAAGTCACTGGTTTTGTAACTCCCACAAAATGATTGAGTGGGGCTAGACAAATAAGGTGCATGTAGCTCATCAAGGAGATTGGACAGTTTTTCTAAGGCAAATAAGATTTATGGAACCCTTGTGGGAATGGAACTGTGGAAATAAGGCACATAGAAATCTTGTAGGGGGTTGGGTGCTTCATGGTCTTTCAAGGGGCCACTCTGGAAATTGATAAGGAGGTTGTTATGTAACCAGCTCCTCTGACAGAGGATTTAGGGAGTGACATGGAGAGAGAGAAGAAGGGTCTATAACACTGAAGACCATGAGAGACAGCACATCAAATGTGGCAGTGGTATGAGATATGAAAATCAGGAGACTGGCACGAAATGGCTGCGGTAAGCTTCCCAGCTCACAGAGTGAGGTAGCAACAAGGCCCATCTGGGGCCTCCTGGCAGTAGGTCCAGAAGAAACAGTCCTGGTTGCAGAACTATATCCTGAGTTCTTCATGTGACTTCCAAGTTGCTCCTGATCCTGAATTGTAACATGTTGCTGCCCTAATAAATCCCATAGTCATCAGTATGGTCTGTGAGTTCTGTGTGGCCATTGCTACAGGTTATCAAACTAGGCAGAGAAACAGAGCATTCTGTGGGAGGGATGGCTTGTGTTAGAATTGGAGAGTGGAGGTATATATGACCTCCACCTATAGGAATCAGCCTTGGGCTGATGCGAATCTTGGTGTTGATTCTGAAGTTAGAGGAGGTCTGATGCCATTGCATTTTTACACATATGTGGTATAGCTGGGGTGAATCATTTAGTTATAGGAAGATATTTTTTTTGCAGATCAAAGTGCAGGCCGAGGACTATTATTGTTGCTGCGAGGTGCCATTGAGTTGGCTCTGATTCTTAGTGACAACAGGATGAAACATTTCCCAGTCCTGAGCCATCCTCACAATACTTGCTATGATTAAGGACATTATCATATCTACTGTGAAAATCCATCTCATTGAGGGTCTTCCCCTTTTTTGCTAACCCTCTACTTTACCAAGCATGATACCCTTTTCCAGGGTCTGGTACCTGCTGAAAACATGACCAAGGTATGAGAGATAAAGTCTGGCCATTCTTGCTTCTAAGGGGGCATTCCAACTGTACTTTTTCCAGGACAGATTTGTTCATTCTTCTGGCAGTCTATGATTTTTTTTTTTTTTCCAGTATTCGTCACCAACACTATAATTCAAATATAACGGTTCTTCTTTGGTCTTCATTATTCACTGTTCAGTTTCACATACATATGAGATAATTGAAAATACCATGTCTTGGGTCAGGTGCACCTTAGTCTTCAAAGTGATGTTTTTGCTCTTGAATCCTTTAAAGAAATCTTTTGCAGAAGGTTTGCCAGTGGCAATACAACATCTGATTTCTTGACTGCTGCTTCCATGAAGTTGATTTTGCATCCAAGTAAAATGGAATTTTTGACAACTTCAATCTTTTCTCCACCTATCGTGAAGTTGCTTTTTGGTCCAGTTGTGAGGATTTTTGTTTCCTTTATCTTGAGGTGTACATATAGAAAGCAGGAGGCTTTGATTTTCATCTGTAAGTGCTTCAAGTTTTCTTCACTTTCCTCAAGCAAGGTTGTTTCATCTGCAGATCCAGGTTGTAAAATCAGTCTTACTCCAAATTCTGATGCCATACTCTTCTTCATATAGTCCAGCTTCTTGGATTATTTGTTCAGCATACATATTTAGTAAGTATGGTGAGAGGATACAACTCTGACACACACTTTTCCTGTTTTAAACCAGTCAGTATTTCTTTGTTTTGTTTAAATCACTGCCTCTTGGTCTCTGTACAGGTTTCTCATAAGCACAGTTAAGTCTTCTGGAATTCTCATTCTTCACAATGTTATCCATAATTTGTTATGATCCATATAGTTGAATGCCTTTGCATAGTCAATAAAACACAGGTAAACATCTTTCTGGTGTTTTTTGCTTTCAGTCAAGATCCATCAGACTCAGCAATGATCTCTCTCATTCCCCATCCTCTTCTGAATTCAGCTTGAATTTCTGGAGGTTCCCTGTCAATATACTACTGCAATCATTTTTTAATTACCTTCAGTAAAATTTTACTTGCATGTGATATTAATGATATCATTTTATAATTTCCACATTCTGTTGAATCATCTTTCTTTGCAATGGGCACAAATCTCGATCTATTCCAGCCAGTTAGCCAGGTAGCTGTCTTCCAAATTTCTTGGCATAAACATGTAAGCACCTCCAGTGCTGCATCTGTTTGTTGAAACTTCTCAGTGGGTATTCCATCTGTTCCTGGAGTCTTGTTCTTCACCAGTTCCTTCAGTGGAGCTTGGACTTCTTCCTTCAATACCATTGGTTCTTGATCATATGCTACCTGTCCCGTTCCGCGGGACAGTCAACCTAGGACCTGGAGGAGGGGGTGGAAATGGAAGGGACAAGAGACGCGAAGAATGGAGACAAGTTGAAAGCCCGATCAAGTCTCGTTTATTGAATTTCAAACAAATACTTATATATGGTAAAGGAAAGGGGCAGGATCAAGGAATGGGGTGATGTGACGTTGCTGCTGACGGTGAAATAGGGAAACCTATAAAAATAGATACGTGGCAAGAGGCGGGTAAATTTAAAAGTGCTGAATCACTTCTATACAGAAGTGAAGGCTCAAGACAGGTCTCGAAACTCAAACTTAGGTCTGAAGATGTCCAACAGGCCCAAAACAAAGAAGGGAAATATTGTGACCTTGTTAAGATGAATAGAATGCCGTGGTGCGGCTCTCCACAGCTACCTCTTGAAATGGCTGAACATTGACTAATTCTTTTTGGTACAGTGATTCTGTGTATGCCTTTCATCTTCTTTTGATGCTTCCTGCATTGTTCAATACATTGCTCATAGAATCCTTCTATACTGCACCTTAGGGCTTGATTTTTTTAGTTCTTTTCAGCTTGAGAAATGTTAAGTGTGTTCTTTCCTTTTGGGTTTCTAACTCCTGGTCTTTGTACATTTCCTTATCACACTTTACTTTGTCTTCTCAAGTTGCCCTTTGAAATCTTCTGTTTAGCTTTTTTATTTCATCATTTTTTCCATTTGCTTTAGCTAGTCTCCATTCAAGAGCAAGTTTCAGAGTCTCTTCTGACATCCATTTTGGTCTTTCCTGTCTTTTTAATGACTTTTTGCTTCCTTCATGCGTGATGTCTTTGAGGTCATCCCACAATTTGTCTGGTCTTTGGTCATTGATGTTCAGTGTGTCAAATCTATTCTTCAGATGGTCTCTAAACTCAGGTGAGACAAAATCAAATTCATATTTTGTCTCTCCTGCACTTTAACTTATATATGGTCAATTAATGGTCATCAGCTCCTGACCTTGTTATGATTGATGACATTGAGCACCTCCATTGCCTGTTTCCTCAGGTGCAGTTGATTTGATTCCTAGATATTCCATCTGGCGAGGTCCATGTGTCCAGCTGCTGCTTATGTTGTGGAGGAAAGGTATTTGCAGTGAGTAAGTCATTGGTCTTGCAAAATTCTATCATGTGATTTCCAGACTCATTTCTATCACCAACACCATGTTTTCCAACTACTGATGCATCTTCTTTGTTTACAACTTTTGTATTCCAATCACCAGTAACTATCAATACATCTTGATTGCATGTTTGGTCAATTTCAGACTGCAGAAATTGGTAAAAAATAAATAAATAAATAAAATTCAATTTCTTCATCTTTGGCTTTAGTGGTTGGTGCATGAATTTTCATAATAGCTGTATTAACTGGTTTTCCTTGTAGGCATATTATCCTATCACTGACAGCACTGTACTTCAGGATAGATTTTGAAACATTCTTTTCAATGATGAATGCAATGCCATTCCTCTTGAATTTGTCATTTCTGGCATGGTAGACCACATGATTGGCTGATTCAAAATGGCCATTACCATTGCATTTCAGCTCACTAATGACTAGGATACCAATCTTTATGTGCTCTGTTTCATTTTTGACAATTTGCAAATTTCCTAGATTCATACTTTGTACATCTCACATTCTAGTTATTAATGGATGTTTGCAATTTTTGCTATTTCTTCTCATTTTGAGTCATGCCCCATAAGCAAAGGACAGTCTCCAAAGTTGTACTAGAAGTCATTAAGGTCAACTCTACTTTGAGGAAGCAGCCCTTCCTTAATCATATTTTGAGTGGCTTTCAACCTGAGGGATGCATCTTCTGGTACTATATCAGACAATGTTTCACTGCTACTCATAAGGTTTTCAGTGTCCAACTGTGGTGGTTAAGTTTGTGTTTCAACTTGCTGGTGGTAGTTATTCCCCATGATGAGACTGGCAATCAACTGCATAGTGGGATCTACTGCAAGCAGCTGAGTATCTGCCTTTGGGATGTGGTCTACTTCCTGTACATAAGCAGCAACTTTGGGGATGGTCTCAAGTGTATGGCACACTTGAACCCTGCATGTAGATGTGTCATTGTTCAGCAGCCTGCCATGCTCTGCCAACCTTGGGACTTTCAATGGACTTGAATCAATGGCCTGCCATGTGGTTTGGTACCATTGGGACTGTGCCATTTTATTTGTCGACCTTGGGCTTGTTAACCTCAGCAACCAGTAGCTGCCTGAGTGAAGAGATGGCTCTAGCTTCAGTGGGCTGGGAGCAAGAGGTAGAGCTGAAGCCCAAGGTCAAGGGGCTTTCACACGGCCCTGAGAGCCTGACACTTTGAACTCAGACTTCTAGCCTCCTGAACTGTAAGAGAATAAATTCCTGTTTGTTAAGGCTATGCCCTTTGTGGTATACTCCTGTCAGAGCATCACTAGGTAACCAAAACAGAATATGGTTCCGAGAAAGTGGGGTGCTGTTCTGACAGATACCTAAAATGTGGAAACAGGAGTGGAGTGCATCCTTGACCCGAGACCCTGGCAGAGAGACCCTGACATGTGGCATGAGAGATAGCAGGAGCAGAACCAAGAGACTGGAAGAGAGATATCAGCAGAGAGAGACCAGCATGAGAGATGGCAGTAGCAGTTACCACTAGCTAACCAGAACACCAATTTTTTCAGAAGTGGGTGACCACATCCTTCTTCCCAGTTGTCCTAGTCTGGGAACTCTGCTGAAACCTTTCTGCCCACCACTGGTGATGTTGCTGATATTTGAAATATTGGTGGCATAGCCTCCAGCCTTGCAGCAATATGCAAGCCACCAGAGCATGACAAACTGACAGACAAGTGGTGGGGTTAAGGACTATAGCTTCTGGAAACCCAGATAGTGAACTATTACTTGTTTGTTTCCTTTTCTTATGTATGCTACATTTTTATTATTTTATGCCTTTTACATTTTTATCAAGGTGAAATTCACATAATTACAACCAGCCATTTTAAAGTCAACAACTCAGTAGTATTTACTATAAACACTGTCTCTATCTAGTTTCAAAACATTTAATCTCTTTAGAGGCAACCCTGTGCCCATTAGGAATTTACTCCTCTTCTCATCTGCCCGCCCCCAGCCCTAGTCCCAGCTCCTGATAACCACCAATTTGCCTTCTATCTCTATGGATTTACCTATTCCAGATATTTTATATAAATGGAAGCACATAAAATATGACCTTTTGTGTCTGGCTTCTTTTACTTAATATAATGTTTTCAAGGTCTATCCATGTTGTAATATATATATCAATATATTCCTGTTGATGGCTGAATGATATATTTTTTATAATAAAGGCTTTATTGAAATGTAATTCATATACCATAAAATTTACCATTTTAAAGAGTATAATTCAGTGGTTTTTGGTATATTCAGAGTTGAGTAACCATCACCACTAACTAATTTTGGAATATTTTCATCACCCCCCAAAAGAAACCCTATACCTATTAGCAGTCATGCCCTATTCCCCTATTCCTGCAAGCCCCTGACAACCGTTAATCTATTTTTTTTTCTCTATGAATTTGCCTATTGTGAACAGTTCATAAATATAGAATCACATAATATGTGTCTTTTTGTGCCTGGCATCTAACTCTTACCATAATGTTTTCAAGGTTCATCTATATTGTATTAAATATCAGTATTTCATTACTTACTTTTTATGGCCTGTAGTATAGATATACCCCAGTTTATTCTTCCATTCATCAGCTGGTAGGTATTTGCATTGTTTCTACTTTTTTGGCTATTATGAATAATACAGCTATGGATATTTGTGTACAAGCTTTTATGTGAATGTATCTTTTCTTCTTTTTTTCCTTACAATTTTATTCTATTTTTTTAATTTAAATTTTTGCAGTGTTTCCTCCCCACCCCTCCCACCACTAGTAATCAACAAAGAAACTGTTCTTCCATATAGAAACCTTTCCTTGACTTTTTATAATAATGAACTAATATAATATTTGTACTTATGTGATTGACTTATTTCACTCAGCAAATTCATCTACATATGTGGTGTTTTGCAGATTCTACATTATTCTTTAGTGTTGCATAGTATTTCATTGTGTGTATGTACCATAGTTTGGTTATCCATTCTTCTGTTGATGGGCACCTAGGTTGCTTCCATCTTTTGGCTATTGTAAATAGTGCTGCGATGAACATGGGTGTGCATATGTCTGTTCTTGTCCTGGCTCACTTCTTTTTTTTTTTCTTTTCTT
>NW_006921691.1:3870281-3871422 GCF_000298275.1 Orycteropus afer afer
TGGGTTCAATTCCAGACCTGAAGGGCAGCTAGGGGCCATAGTTTCAATAGTTCCACCAAGCTCTATCAGACCTACAAACCTGGTTCTCCCCCTTTTTTTTCCCAAATGATTTTGAGTTTTGTTCCACATTGTTCTCCCTCTCTATCCAGGATCTCCTACATACATCCTCTTCTAAGTAGTAGCCAGACACCATCTAGTTCTTCTGGTCTCATAGTCATATAGGCTGCAGATTGGATGGTGTTACCAGTCACTAGGACTAATTGTTTCCATGAATTTTTTGTTTTCTTCATTCTTCTTTGTTCTGGGCAAGGATAGACCCATCGTGGCATCTAGATGGCAGCTTGCAAGCTTTTAAGATCTTAGTTGCTACTCGCCACAGTAGGAAGTGAACAATGTTTTGTGTAATATGTTATGCCGATTGAGCTTGATGTCCCCTGCGACTATGGCCCCAGCCCACAGGTTCAACTACTCAGTTCCTCTGGGTAGCTGGCTGTGACCAAGCAGTGACTACAACCTTGTCCCTTGTCAGCTCCACTACACACCTGGGAATTCAGATCATACACATAAAGTTATAGGACCATTGTCTGCCAACCCTATACATGTTCTTGGGTACACTCCCCACTTCATAGACATACCTAATAGTTCAGCCTGTCCATCCATCTATCCACCCATATACCCATGTTTGCCTTCACTGACAATGCCGTACTACATGCTCAAAAACGTTCATCTTTGTTGTCTGTACCTCCCACGAACCTCTTTATGTCTTTCTTTTCCTCAATGCCACTATATCGATCACTCACATTTGGTACATTGCCCTTCTCTTTACCCAAATCAATACTTATCTCTATCTATCTAACAACTGGCTCACTTCTTTAGGATATATACCTAGTGATGGGATTGCTGAATCAAATGGTATTTCTAGTTCCAACTTTTTAAGGCATCACCATACTGCTTTCCACAGTGGTTGTACCATTTTACAGTCCCACCAGCAGTGTATGAGAGTCCTAATCTCTCCACATCCTTGTCAACATTTGTTGTTTTCTGTCTTGTTGAACTTTGCTATTAGTGCTGGGGCCAGATGGTATCTCATTGTTGTTTTGATTTGCATCTCTCTAATGGCTAATGATAATGCACATTTCTT
>NW_006921691.1:3875528-3926922 GCF_000298275.1 Orycteropus afer afer
AGTGTGAGATATGGATCTTATTTCATTTTTCTGCAAATGGATATTCATTTTTGCCAGCCCCATTTGTTAAAGAGACCATCTCATCTGCATTTAATGGATTTCAGCTCTTTGTCAAAAATCAGCTGACCAAAGGTGGATGGATCTACTTTCTGGTTCTCAATTCTGTTCCACTGGTCTATGTGTCTGTCATTGTACCAGTACCAGGCTGTTTTGACTACTATGGCTGTACAGTAGTTTTTGAGATCTGGGAGTGTGAGACCTCCTACTTGCTCATCCAGAGATGCCTTGAAAGAACTGTCTGACAATTTACTTCTAAAATATCAGCCATTTAAAACTTAATAGAGTGCACACATGGGGTGGCCATGGCTTGAAATTGACTTGAAGGCAACCAGCAACAACAAGTTGTTGAAGTCTCTGTTTTCAATTTTCTGGAGTATATTAGTGTAGTGCCTAAGGTACCTGACTGCTAACCAGGAGGCTGATGGTTCGAACCCACCAGCCACTCATTGGAACAAAGATTGGGCAATCTACTTCCATAGAGATATGCTTTGGAAACCCAAGGATGGGTTGCTATGAATCAGGATTGACTCAATGGCAGTGAGTTTGGTTTGGTTTTTTAATATATACCTAGAAGGGAAATTTCTGGGTCATATAGTCCTCCTAAGACATATTCATTGGCAATACCCTTTCAACAACACAAAATGTGACTGACTATACACGTGGACTTTTCCAGATGGATTACACAGGAATCAAATCAACTGCATCTGTGGAAAGAGACTACAGACACATTGAACATCATCAGTCAGAACAAGATCTGGCACCATCTGGGAAATAGATCATCAATTGCTCATATATAAGTTCAGATTGAAGCTGAAGAAAATTTTGAAAAAGTATATGAAAGCCACATTATGGCTTTGAGTTTTGTTTTGGTTACCTAGTGCTGCTCTGACAAGAATATACCAAAAATGGGATGGCTTAAACAAATAGGAGTTTATTCTCTTACAATTTGGGAGGCTAGAAGTCCGAGTTCAAAGTGCCAGGTTCTAGGGCCTGTGTGAAAGCCCCTCAACCTTGGGCTTCAGCTCTACCTCTTGCTACCAGCCCACTGAAGCTAGAGGCATCTCTCCACTCAGGCAGCTACTGGCTGCTGAGGATAACAAGGTCGACAAATAAAATGGCACAGTCCCAATGTTACCAAACCACATGGCAGTCCATTGATTCAAGTCCATTGAAAGTCCCAGGATCGGCAGAGCACGGCAGGCTGCTGAACAATGACATGGCTACATGCAGAGTTCAAGTATGCCATAAACTAGAGACCATTCCCAAAGCTGTTTCTTATATATAGGAAGCAGACTACATCCCTAAAGCAGCTACTCAGCTGCTTGTGGTAGGTCCCACCATGGAGTTGATTGGCAGTCTCATCATGGTATGAGTCAGGGCTGACTCGACAGCACATAACAACAACAACAACAACATCATGGTAAGTAACTACTACCAACTGCCCAGCCATTCAACCAGGCCCAGCCAAGTTGACACACAAACTTAACCACCACAAATATATCCCACCTGAATTTAGAGACCATCTGAACACTATGCATTGAACACTAAACCAGATGACCAGACTCTATCAAAGACCAGACAAGTTGGGGGGTAACATCAAGGACATTATACATGAAGAAAGCAAAAGGACATTAAAAGGCAGGGAAGAAAGAAAAGACCAAAATGGTTGTCAGAAGAGAATCTGAAACTTGCTTGCAAATGTAGGGTAGTTAAAATTAATGGAAGAAATGGTAATGTAAAAGTGCCGAACAAAAGATTTCAAATTTTAAGAAGACAAAGTAAAGTATTATAATGAAATGTGGAGAGATCTGGTGTTGAAAACCAAAGGGGAAGAGCACACAGAGCATTTCTCAGGCTGAAAAAACTGAAGGAAAAAATTCTAGCCTTGAGTTGTGATTCTGAAGGATTCTATGGCAAAAAAATTGAATGACACAGGAAGCATCAAAAGAAGATGGAAGGAATACACCAAGTCACTGCACCCAAAAGAATCGGTCAATGTTCAACCATTTCAGGTTGTAGCATATGATCAAAAACCAAAGATCTTGAAGAAGTCCAAGCTGCACTGAAGCCACTGATGAAAAACATGGCTCCAGGAATTGATAATACCAATTAACACCAATTGAGATGTTTCAATAAATGAATGTAGTGCTGGAAGTACTCAGTCATCTATGCCAAAAAATTTGGAAGACAGCTACCTGGCCAAGTGACTGGAAGAGATCCATAAATGTGCCCATTTCAAAGAAAGGTGATCCAACAAAATTTGGATATCACCAAACAATATCATTAATGTCACTTGCAAGTAAAATTTTGCTGAATGTAATTCAAAAATTATTGCTGCAATATATTGACAGGGAGCTGCCAGAAATTTAAGCTGGATCCAGAAGAGGATGTGGAGCAAAATAGATCATTTCTGATGTCAGATGGATCTTGCGTGAAAGCAGAGAATACCAAACGGACATCTTGTTATTGTTGTTTGGTGCGGTCAGCTTGGTTTTAACTCGGAGCAATCCTCTGTACAACAGAGTGGAACAGTGCCTGATCCTGTGCCATCTTTATAATCATTACTATGCTTGAGCCCATTGTTTCAGCCACTGTGTCAATCCATCTTACTGACGCCTTCTTTTTTTTTTTTTTTTCAGTGACCCTACACTTTTCCAGCATAGTGGTAGCATAGTGGCTAAGACACTTGCCTGCTAACCAGATGGCTGGCGGTTCAAACCCACCAGCCACTCCTCGGAAGGAAGGTTGGGCAATCCTACTTCCGTAGTGATACTGCCTCGGAAACCCAAGGAGGGGTCGCTATGAGTCGGGGCCGACTCGACGGCACACAACAACAACAACAACAACAACACTTTTCCAAGCATTATGTCATTCTCCATGGACTGATCCGTCCTGATAACATGTCTGAAGCACATAAGATGAAGTCTCACGATCCTCCCCTCTAAGGTGCATTCTAGCCCTTCTTCAAAGAGAGATTTGTTCATTCTTCTGGTAGTCCATGCTAGATTCCATATTCTTTACCAACACCATAACTTAAATACATCAATTCTTCTTTGGTCTTTGTTATTCATTGTCCAGCTTTAACATGCATATTTGTGAAAGAAAACACCATGGCTTGAGTCAGGCACATCTTAGTCCTCAAAATGACATATTTACTTTTCAAAACTTTAAAGAAGTCTTTTGCAGCAGATCTGCCCAATACAAGACATTTTTTGATTTTTCTGACTGCTGCTTCCATGGGCATTGATTGTGGATCAAAGTAAAATAAAATACTTGACAACTTCAGTTTTTTCTCTGTTTATCATGATTTTGCTTGTTGGTTCCATTGTGATGAGTTTTGTTGTCTTTATGTTGAGGTGTATTCTTTATTGATTACACAAAGGCATTCAACTGTGTGGATCATAACAAATTATGGATAATATTTCAAAGAATGTGAATTCCAGAACATTTAACTGTGCTCATGCAAAACTTGCACGTAGGCCAAGAGGCAGTTGTTTGAAAGGACCAAGGGGATATTGCATGATTTAAAATCTGGAAAAGCTGTGCATCAGGATTGTATCCTTTCACCATACTTATTCAGTCTGTATGCTGAGCAAATAACAAAAGAATTTGGAGTAGCTGAAGAAGAATGTGGCATCAGGATTGGAGGAAAACTCATTACCACCCTGAGATATGCAAATGACACAACTTGCTTGCTGAAAGTGAAGAGGACTTGACACACTTCCTGATGAAGATCAAAGACTACTGCATTTATGAAGGATTGCATCTCAACATAAAGAAAACAAAAATCTCATAACTGGATAAATAAGCAGCATAATGACAAATAGAGAAAATATTCAAGTTGTCAGGAATTTCATTTTACTTGGATCAATAATCAATAGCCACAGAAGTAGCAGTCAAGAAATCAAACAATATATTGGGCAAATTTCCTACAAAAGATCTGTTTAAAGTTTTAAGGAGCAAAGATGTCACTTTGAAGACTGAGGTGAACCTTACCCAAGCCATGGTATTTTCAATCACCTCATATGCATGTGAAAGCTGGACAATGAATAAAGACTGAAGAAGAGTTAATGCCTTTGTTAGTGTTGGTAAAGAACATGGAATATACCATAGACTGCCAGAAAATCAAACAAACAAGCAACCAAACTTACTAACATTGAGTGATTCTGACTCATAGAGAGCTCTATAGGCTGTAATTCTTTATGAAGCGGGTTGCCTCATCTTTCTTTCATGGAGTGGCTGGTGGTGTAGTGGTTAAAGCATTTGGCTGCTGACTGAAAGATCTGTGGACTGCCGCCGGAAGAATGAACAAATCTGTCCTCAAAGAAGTACAGCCAGAACGTTCCTTAGAAGCAAGGATGGCGAGACTTCATCTTATATACTTTAGACATGTTATCATGAAGGACTGGTCCCTGGAGAAGGACGTAATGCTTGGAAAAATAGAGGGTCAGTGAAAAAGAGGAAGACTGTCAATAAGGTGGATTGACACAGTGGCTGCAGCAATGGGCTCAAGCATCGCAGAATTGTGAGGATGGTGCAGGACTGGGCAGCGTTTCATTCTGTTGTACGTGGGGTTGATAGGAGTTGGAACAGACTTGAAGGCACCTAACAGCAATAACAGCAGGAGAGAATCTGAGAGGAGGATTGGATATACATTAGGGATGGGGGCAGTATGTCAGGAAAGAGAGATGAATGTTACTATGCTCAACCTTTGCTAATGCATCTGTTCAAAGGTCACTTTAAATGTTTGTCCGTGAATTCTTCAGAGGTTAGTGCTTTCCACTGCCTTCTTTCCACAAAGCTCTAGCTCTTGATTATGATCAGTACATTCTGCCTGTGTCCTCTGCTGAAATCACTGTTTGCTATGGGGGCCAAGGGGCTCAAGTTGAAAACAAATTCCCCACACTTTCCAGAAACATGATTGTGTTGGGAGTTCCTTTGTATGCCCAATAACAACTCTTCTTTCCCTAGCCAAAATTCAATTAATTTGTGTTTGACCACTGAGTATTAGCAACATCAAGGTTGGTGGTTCAGATCTACCTGGTAGGACCACAGTTAGTTACTCTGTAACACATGGGGTCACCATGGATCAGAATTGACTTGGCAGCAATGGTTTTTTGTTTGTTTGTTTTTAGGTTTTCCTAGCATGTGTATAAGATATCACAATGTTAAGCACTTGGCTGCTAACTGAAAGGTCAGTGGTTTGAAACCACCAGCCACTCCATGGGAGAAAGATGTGGCAATCTGCTTCCATAAAGATTTATAGCCTTGGAAACCCTCTGAGGTAATTCTATTCTGTCCCATAGGGCTGCTACAAGTCGGAATCAACTCCATGGCAATGAGTTTTAACGTGTGTTTGACTACTGATCTTCTGATATATTTGTTGTGCAAAGGATTGGCCATGTGGGTAGATAAGTCTTCCTTGAAAGGGGTCATCATTCCAGGGTAGGTTGTAGGAAAGACGTGGGTCCAGAGACAGGAGCCAGACCTCAGAAAGTGGCCTGAGGGGGACAGAAGAGAGAACTGGTAATTTGGCTGTATCTACAAGGATCTAGGAAGCTCTGGTAGCATAGTGCCTAAGGCGCTTGACTGCTAACCAGAAGGCTGGTGGTTCAAACCCACCAGCCACTCCTTGGAAGGAAGATGAGGCAATCTACTTCTGTAGTGATACTGCCTCGGAAACCCAAGGAGGGGTCACTATGAGTCGGGTCAGACTTGAGGGCACATAACAACAACAGCAACAACACAAGGATCTAGGGATCTCTGGTGGTTTAGTGCCTAAGGCACTTGAGTGCTAACCAGAAGGCTGGTGGTTCAAACCACCAGCCACTCCTCAGAAGGAAGATTAGACAATCTACTTCAATAGTGATACTGCCTCGGAAACCCAAGGAGGGGTCTCTATGAATCCAAGATGACTCTATGGCACATAACAACAACAACAAGAAGGATCTATACTTGTGGGCATGCTTAGGTGAGGCTGTCAGGTGGAGGCAGTGGTGTTTCCTAAACTTCCATGATAGTAGAACCATCTAGGGTAATTTTGTACACTTTCAAATTCCCAAGTTCCATCCCAGGTAGACCCAATGAGTCAGAATCTCCAGGGAGATAAATTGTATCATCCAGGAATTGGGAAATACTGTCTGAAGGAATGATACAGATGATCTGGGTTTATGCCCTTCCTCTGACTTCCAGACCTCTGTAGAGTCCTGTTTACATACCCTAACCTGTGCTAAGGGTACTTGAGGGGGAGATGTGGGTTCACAGTTGGGCCCTGTATCAATGAGGGACCTCATACAGTCACCCCCCAGCCTGTCAGTAATTTGTAAGAACCCAGAGGGAATGTGGAGCAGTGAGGAACAACATCAAGATGTACCCCACACCAGCTCTTCTCTCACAAGGAGAGTCTATCTCTATTTCCAGGCTAGTGAATCTCAAATTCATATTAGCAAGGCATGGTTTCATCTTGGATTCTTGGTTTCATCTTTGCTCCTTTGCATTGGAAGAGGTCAAGACTGTGTTGAGTGTCTACAATTGGGAGCACCAATGGTGTTTGTGAAAGACTAGGCAGAAATGGAGGAAAAGTTACTTAGCTTGAAATGGAAAATGCTTGAGATTGGCCAAAAGGGGCTTGTAAGGAGATTGCCCCAGCTAGGACTCCTTTCTCCTGGAAGCCTCCTAGCCATGATGGATAAAGTTTGATGAGTTCAGCTGCTCAACATGGTGGGCTGAGCTCTTCTGATTACCACTCTGTGCACAGAAACCCCTGACACTTAGGCCTCTGATGTAGGAGCTTCTCCACCAAAGCACACTAGGAGGGAGGTGGGCTGGAGGGCAGAAATGTTCTCTGACCATTGGTGGGGAGCCATGCATGGTCAGCCCAGCTTTGTGCCCACAAGTCCGCCTGAGCTCTTGCATTCCTGGGATTCCTGGTGTCTCATGCATGCTGCCACTAGCCTGAGCACCCCAAGAGGAACCAGGCGGAGGACTTGGGTGCAGCTTTCCTAACAGGGAATGCCTGCGGAGATTCCGGTTGGCACTAGCCTATGACTGCTTGACAATGCTGTCTGCCCAGTGCAGTGACCTCACTCAGGAAGGTGCACCATGGGCCCCCGGGTGAGGTGGGGCCACAGCCTGAGGAGTGATATAACTTCATCTCTCATCTCTGAGGGCGCAGGGTGGGGAGACATGGAGGGGTGGTAGGGCAGAAATGTATCTACTGTGTTATGTGTCCCAGAGGCTGCTGGGACCAGAAGTCCAGAAGCTGGGCAAGGGTGGGTGGTGGGGGTGAATGAGCCACCACACCTGCTTGTGCCAAACCAGTCACTGCACATTTCCTGAAAGGCCTTTGAACCACCTAGTGATTGCTGTCTGATTGTAGCCAAATGGCTTATTTCTTAGGGGGTTTCACGAATGAGGAGGACTGTCACTTTTCCTGGGAAGTGTGGCTCTTCTTCAAGCTCAGGAAACCCTGTTCAGGAAGAAGCCATTCTATGTCAAGGCTCTTAGGCCTGCTGGACCTGCACTAGCCTTCCTTCAGACCTGAAGATGCTCAGTTGCCTTCAAGATTTCCTTCCTTAGGCTCTGACACTCTGCTCCTTTCTCTTGGTCAGTTAGGCAGTTAGAGTTACTAGGAGCCTCCCTGCTGCTCTCTGGGCCTATTCTGTCCAAATGACGTTTATCCCCTAGAAGCATGCATAAAAACCAAAAACCAAATGCATTACCACCAAGTAAATTCTGACTCATGGTGAGTCTATGTGTTGTGGAATAAATCTACTCCATAGGGTGTTCTTGGCAGTAGTCTTTTCCAGAAACACATTGCCAGTTCTTTCTTCCACAGCACCACTGGGTGGGTTTGAACTGCCAACCTTTAGGGTTGCAGTTGAGTGCAAACTGTTTGTGCAACCCAGGTACATTCTGAAAAGCCAAACCTGCTGTCCCTGAATCAATTCTGACTCATGGTGACCCCATGTATTGTAGAGTAGAACTCTGCTCCATAGGATTTTCAATGGCATGTACTTTTTTTTTTTTTTTAGTGGTTGAAAACAACATGAATTTATTATCTTATAGTTCTGGAGCTCAGAAATCTCCAGATAAATAGGCCAGCAGGGTAGCATTCTTTCTAGAGAGTCTAGGGAATAATCTATTTCCTTGCCCTTTCCAGCTTCTAGAGACAATCTGTATTCCTTGGCTCATGGCCCCTTCCTCCATCTTCAAAGCCAACAGCATAGCATTTTCAAATCATTTTCTCTACCCATCCTCTGCTTCTGTCACCTCTCTCTCACTCTCATTCTCCTGCTTCCCTTTTTAAGCATCCTTTGTTTTTAATGCATTTTATTGAAATATAATTTATGTACAGTGAAATACACAAAACTAAAGTGACATGGGTGAATGCATTTTTTTTTCAGTGTTCCCTTCCCTCCCCTCTCACCCCTGGCAAACAACAAAGAAAGTTTCCCTCCATATATAAACCTTTCCTTGACCTTCTGCAACAATGAACTAATACTATATTTGTCCTTCTGTGATTGACTTATTTCACTCAGCATAATGTCCTCCAAGTTCATCCATATTATGTGGTGTTTTGCAGACTCTACATTATTCTTTAGTGCTGCATAGCATTCCATTATGTAAATGTACCATAGTTTGGTCATCCACTCTTCTGTTGATGGGCACGTAGGTTGTTTCCATCTTTTTGCTATTGTAAATAGTGCTGCGATTGGCTATGTACTTTTGAAAGCAGGTCACCAGGCCTTCCTACCTGGTGCCTGAGGATGGATTTGGACCACCAACCTTTTGAATAGTAGACAAGTGCATAACATTTACACCATGCAGGGACTATATGAGGTCAGAATCAGCTCTTAGGAGGTGCTGGGTGATGATGGTTCAGTACCTTCTCTTCAGGGTCTCATTAAATCTCCCAGCCTCTCTGTGAAAGGGTGCATATTACTACAGGTCATGCAAAGCTAGGACTTGAACTGAGGTTGGCTAGACTCTGAGGCCTGTGTTCCTCTCTGCTGTGCACTAGGGAGGGAAATTGACATGTAGTTTCCAGCTCTGGTTACATGTGGCTGTGGGCAGGCTGCTGTACCTCTCATCCTGGCTGGTTTCTGACGGTCCCTTCAGCTCTGGATAAGAATTAGAATTGTAGTCCAGCTCCTGTAAGAGTTTGTCTTTCCATACCTGCTTCTGGAATCCTTTTCCTCTGTAGAGTCCTACTGGGTCAGAACAGAGCAAGAACAGTGCAGGGGTAAGGTATGTATCCAGGTCTCAAAAGTAGACTTCAATTTCATTAGAAGCTGGAGGATGAACCAGAAGCAAGGTGCTCTCTGCTATCATCTATGCAATTTTGGGTCCACAATGGGACAAGAGAAATCATTTGAACACCTGTCACTGCCATAGAAATACCTTTAACACCAGCCCCCAGTGGGAGCAGCTAGGCAGGGCCAAGGCAGATTGGCACCTGTGGTCCATTCTGCAGGGGAGGTGAGCTGTACAGAATGGGCTGTGGCTGGAAGTGTGTGTGTGTCTGTCTGAGAAAAAGGACCTTGCAGAATGGTTCTACTGTTGGGTCGCTCCTGGCATTAGCTGGGAAATCAGCAGTGACAGCTGCCCCAGAGTCAACTTCTTGTGCAGAGCTGATGTGAGTAGCCTAGATGTGAGGGGCTGGACACTGAGCCTGGTGACAGCAGGGGAGGAGCTGGAATGCCTGCCCAACCAGGGTCAAATTCTGGCTTGAGCCAACCCAGGACTTTGTGGAGATTGGGAGAGACATTTCATTTAAATGGCATTACATTTAAAAAGATTTTTTCAAAACAATAAATACTCAATTAAAAACAAACAAACAAAACATAAAACACATATGTATGTAGAGCTGTGGCATTTCAAATTATGGATAAGTCATACATAGTTTAACTAACCACCTACTGATGAATGTTTAGGTTGTTGCACAAAAGTGTCTTTTCCAAACAATACAAAGAAAGAAAAGAAGATGAGTTTTCACATTTGCCTGGACATCCCACCCAGGGTTATTTTAGATATTGGAATTCTACCCACCTGTTTTCTTCTTTCCTGACCTTTTAATAACTAGCTTCTGCACCAAATTAGAAAATATATATAGCAGTAAGAAAAAGCTATTTGCAAAGTTCATTTGTAAGGGAAGCCTTAGCCACAGGATTTCTTTCTCCAAACACAAGGATTCAAGAAGCAATCACAAGAAACACCCCAAAGAACAATTTTGTTGAGTGACTATATCCATTGGCATCAAGTTGACACCAACTCATAGCAACCCTATACAACAGAGTAGAGCTGCCCCATAGGGTTATCAAGGCTGTAAATTTTTTTTGTTTTTTAATTTTTTATTGTAATTTGAGTGACAGTTTACAAATTGCTTTTCCATTTAACGATTCATACACATTTTATTTCATGATATTGATTGTAACTCCACGATATTTCCCCACAATGCACTTTTCCCACTTCCACTTCCTTCCTGTGTTTACCATTTCCGTCTATCCTTCTTTCCTATCCCTTCCTGCTTTCTGAGCTTTATCCCTGGGCAAATGCTGCCCTTTAGACCTCATATGGCTGGTTGTCCTAAGGACTGGTGTTACGGTTAACCTTATAGGCCTGTCAATCGCTTGGCCGAAAGTTAAGTCACAAGGTGGGGGGAGGTTCAGCTCGAGGCTTAAAGGGTGTCTAAGGGCCATAGCCTCAGAGGTAGGAGCTCCACCAGTCTCTCTCAGACCAGTAAGCCGGTCTTTTGTTGTTGTTGTTCCATATTTTTCTTCCAATCTGTCCAGAGCCTCCTATTGTGATCATTTTCAGAGCATTAGTCAGCAGTGGTAGCCAGGCACTATCTAGTTTTTCTGGTCTCAGGATGTTGGAGGCTGGGGTTCAGATGGTTCATTAATCTTTTGGATGAAATGTTTCCATGTCTCAGTAATAACACAACCTTGCTTGCTGAAAGTGAGGAGAACTTGAAACACCCACTGATGAAGATCAAAGTCTGCAGCCTTCAGTATGGATTGCATCCCAACATAAAGAAAGCAAAAATCCTCACAACTGGACCAGTAAGCAACATTATGATAAACAGAAAAAATATCAAAGCTGTCAATGATTTCCTTTTACTAGGATCCACAATCAATGCCCATGGGAACATCAGTCAAGAAAAACAATGACCTGTTGCATGGAGCAAATCTCTTGTAAAAGAGTTCTTTAATGGCATTTGTTGCCATTGGAGACTACAACAGCCACGTTGGCCTGGGTGTTAAATGCTCCAAGGAGGTGGTCACTGCCATCTGTGGGGCCATTATCTTGGCCAAGTTGTCCAGTGTCCCAGTGTGTGAGGCTACTGGGGCAACAAGATCTGGAAGTCCCACACAGTACTCTGCAAAGGTGACTGGCCATTGCAGCTCTGTGTTGGTGTGCCTCATCCTGGCGCCCAGGGGCGCCCCCATGCCCAAGAAGCTCCTGATGATGGCTGGCATTGACGACTGCTACAGCTCAGCCAGAGGCTGCAATGCCATCTTGGGCAACTTCGCCAAGGCCACTTTCCATGCCATCTCCAAGACCTACAGCTATCTGACCCCTGATCTATGGAAGGAGACCGTCTTCACCAAATCTCCCTACCAGGAGTTCACAGACCATGTCGTGGAGACCCACACCAGAGTCTCCGTGCAGAGGACCCAGGCTCCAGCTGTGGCCACCACATAGTGGTTTTCATACAAACAAGACAAATAAAACAATTTAATTAAGCCTGAAAAAAAAATCTTTAAAAAGCAAAGATGTCACTTTGAGGACTAGGGTGTGGTTGACCCAAGCCATGGATAAAAGCTGGACAATGAATAAGGAAGACTGAAGAAGAATTGATGTATTTGAATTATAGAGTTGGCAAAGAATATTGAATGCACCACGGACTGCCAGAAGTATGAACAAATCTGTCTTGAAAGAAGTACAGCCAGAATGTTCCTTAGCAGCAAGGATGGTGAGATTTCAACACATGTATTTTGAGCATGTTATCTGAGGGTCCAGTTCCTGAAAAAGGACATCGTGCTTGATAAGGTCAAGGGTCAGCAAAAGTAAAGAAGAGTCTCAATGAGATGGATTGGCATAGTAACTGCAACAATGGCTTGAATATAACAACAATTGTGAGAATGGCATAGGACTGAGCAGTACTTCATTCTGTTGCATACGGGGTTACTGTGAATCGGAACCAACTTGATGGCACCTAACAAGATTTTAAATGCATATATATATGTAAATTACATTATAATATATAATACATATATGAACATATACATATTATTATCAAATTATTTGGGAGTAAAGTCTTAACATCATAATTTTTATTTCTGAATACTTCAATGTTCAGTTCCTAAAAATAAGAGTATTCTCTTAAAAAAAGTAGAATATAATTATACAGTTATCTAATTCAGGAAATGTAACATCTACAAAATATTATCTAATATACGGTCCATATTTCCTCATTATTTTTCCACTTTTAAATCAGTATTATTTCCTTAATATGGACAACTGCTTCAGTCAGTTTCTCTTCATTTCACTGACCAGGCAGTTGTACTGTGTAGTGTCTCACACTCTGGTTTCCTCAGGTGTTGGTCAACTTGGTCTTCTGTTCCCTGAGTTCTTGTAAAGTAGAAGTTAGATCTAAATGCTTGAATAGATTATTGCTAAATATTCTGGGCAAGAATACTTCAGAGGGAATGCTGTATACTTTGTACTTCATTGTATCAGAAGGCACCTAATGGGAGGTTTCTCCATGATTAGGGATGCTAATTTTGAATCCTTGGATAAGGTGGTGACTGACAGATTTTGGAATCATAGTCTGGCACAGTACAAATACACAGTTCTTCACTAAATCTTCTCCTAATATCTTTAGCACCCACTGATGCCTCTTGGCTGCCTGTTGCAATGATTCATGGCATTCTTTATACAACGAAACCAAACGCACTACCGCCGAGCCGGATCAGACCCATAGCGACCCCTCCTTGGGTTTCTGAGGCAGTATCATTATGGACGTAGATTGCCCAACCTTCCTTCCAAGGAGTGGCTGATGGGTTTGAACCTCCAGCCTTCTTCATAAGGAGCAGTAAATATCTACTCATTAACAGGGGATGGATTGCAGTTGTTCATAAAAAGAGAGGATAAAAGATTTTTTCTTTACCTTTCCTTGTCTATTTTCAGAGTAAGGAGTTAATGTGAAAGTCCTTACCAGTAATGACAAATGTAATCATCCCCCTACTCCTCCCTCACCACTGTCAACTCCTAGATTTTAATTTATTCAATGTTTTATTTTGCTGTTCAAATTTGCCTAGTGGGAGATCCCTTGAGCTGGTTACCCTGTTGTGTTGACCAGTCCCTAGCAGTCTTTGGGGATTTTCTTACATTCCGTCGTAAGCTACCCAGGCTCACTTTGTGTTTTCCCTGCCCTAGATCTGGAAGTTACCATTACTCCAACTCTGGTTCTTTTTCTGGGAATAGATGTAGAAACCAAGATCTGGCCTCTTTAAGTTTTCTCATTGCTACTCGACTGTCATTATTTCTAGCCCTTTCAGGGAATAGAGCTAAGAGATTTTTTTTTTTTTTTTTTTTAAATCTTCAGTTCATATCAACTCTTCTAATTCAAATTAACATAATTCTGTTTTTATATTAATTCTGCTTTTATATTTGTATAAAATCTTATTCTGAAAAATCTTGGTTTCTCATAACATTTATTTACCCATTTGATTTATCATATACCAAAAAGTTTCAAAATTACAATTTAATATTACTAACAATAAAATTACAATTTAATATTACAAAAATGTAAGATATTTTGATGCTTTTGTATCCTTAAAATATATCTCACTAAGCATGTACAGTCAGTCAGAGTAGTATACTGAAAGACACTTAAATAGTTCTTTCCTCTCTGTTTGTACACTCTAGCTTGATATACAGTTAGGGTCCTTTATTCCAGTTTATTTTCAATGTTAAGGTTAATTTTTAAATTTTTAATTTATTTTTTGAACACAAAAATATATGCTATACAAAAAGGTGTATTTACTTACAGAAGTCTTGGTTTCATTCCTTTCTCATCTACTTTGTTCCAGTGATCCCCTATGTTGTTGTTGTTATGTGCCGTTGACTCATAGCGACACCTCCTTGGGTTTCCGAGGCAGTATCACCACGGAAGTAGATTGCCCAACCTTCCTTCCAAGGAGTGGCTGGTGGGTTTGAACCGCCAGCCTTCTGGTTAGCAGTCAAGTGCCTTAGGCACTACGACACTAGGGCTCCTGTGATCCCCTATAGGTGATCATTATTTTCATTAATATCAGGTTTATCTTTCTAGTTTTTATGTCTGTCCCTATATATCTATATTTTAAAGGGCTGTGTATCAGTGTAAATATACATATCTCTAGGTATTTATCTATCCATCTATCCATGCTTCTATCCATCCATCCAACCATCCATCCATTCATCTATCTATCTATCTGTCTGTCTGTCTAGTCAGTCCCTGGGTGATGCAAATGGTTAACATGCTCAGCTGCTAAGTGAAAGACTGGAGATTTGAGCAGAAATATCTGGAAAATCTACTTGGTGATCCCTTAAAGTAACAGCCACTGAAAACCCTATGGAGCACAGTTCTATGCTGACACAAATGAGGTCATCATGAGTGGAAATTGACTTGCTGGCAACTGGTACAGCTGGTATATGTGAATGTGTATGAAGACACACACACACATATTAGTACAATATATGCTGCTCCATACTTTGCTTTTGTCATTTAATGATATCTCCTGAAGATCTCTCCACACAGAGACCTTTCTCATTGTTTTTATAGCTGCCCAGCTCTCCATGGTGTGAATTATGCCGTAGTTTCTTTAACCAGTCCTCTGGCAATGAACGTTTAGGCTATGTCTAATCTTTTAATGCTACAAATAATGTCACAATGAATTACCTTGTGCTTATGTTGCTCTTGATTTGAAAAGGTTTATTATCTTCAGTGTCAACAGAAGTTGCTCTAAAAGGTAAATGCATATGTAATTTTGTTAGATATTACCCAATTCACCTCCATAGTAGCTGTTCCATTTTGCACTCCCATTAGCAAGATGTAAAAGTGTCTATTTCATTACAGCTTTATCAATAGAGGGTGTTATTTAGACCCAACTTTTGGACTTTTGCCAATCTGATAGACAAGAGATTGTATTTTATGCAGTTTAATTTACGTTTCTATGACTGAAACTGGCCATCTTTTCAAATGTTCACAGCCTTTTGAATTTTCTTTTCTGTGAACTATCCGTTTATATTTGTTGTCTGTTATCTACTAGGTCAGAATCTTTTGTTTTGTTTTAATTTAACCCAAACCTCTCCTGATGCAAGTAAAATCACTTTCCATTTCTATCTACCAGAAAGACATCAAATACAAAATCAAACCAATAAAGAAACCTCACAACACTGAACTTTGTTTCCTCACCCCAAAACTCCCTCTAAACCAAAGCATCTTTGTGATTCCTTAAATTTAAGTTTTCTTCATAGGTTCCTATTGAGTTGACCAGTATTTGACACTAGAATATTGGTTGGTTGTTTCTCCACATCTTGGCCAGTCAGCTAGTTTGGTTAGAATGCTGTGTTAATGAAAGAAATGTTGCAGTTTTGATACCCACGTGGGCTGTTGGCTTTACATTGAGAAAAGCTGTTTCTCAGCCAGCAGGGGGGCTGCCAGATGCCTTACTTTTAAGGAGAATTCTCAAAAGAACGTCCTGTGGGTAAGGACAGGGTAAGGAAGGGGCAATGGCGTCATTTCCAAACATAGCTCATGGGGGGATGGGGAGTGGGGCTGAGGGTGGATGCCCCAACTCCTGATTCTTTGGAGACTGGTGTAGGTTTCTGCCTGGGAATTTCACTGTAAGGTCAGCAGCCAGTCCAGGAGATACATGTGTCCAACAGCAAAGTGGGTAAAACCCTGCATCATGTTGTTCTCAAGCAGGCTTCCCCAAATAGAGTGCAAATGGGGCTCATCCTAGCAGTAACCCAAAAACTGTACACAAAATCCTTGTATTAGATATCTATTGCTGCATAATTATTTATCCCAAAGCTGACGGCTTAAAACAATTAAGTATATATTATCGCACGTGTTTCTGAGGGTCAGGAATTCTGGAACCGCTTAGATGGGTTGTTCTGGCTCATGGTTTCTCATGGAGATGAAGTCCTCCGAGGGCTTGGCTGGGGCTGGAGAATCCGCTTCCAAGGTGGTTCATTCACGTGGCTGACAAATTGATACAAGCTGTTGGCGGGAGGGTTCATTTCCTCTCCATTGTGGTGCTCGGGTGCCTTCAAAACCTGATGGCTAGCTTCCCTCAGAGCGAGAGATTTAAGAGAGAGCAGTGGGAAGCTGCAAGGACCTAGTCTCGGAAGTTACATCATCACTTTGTTGTGTTCTATGCGTCTGAAGCAAGTCACTGAGTCTGGCCCACATTCAAGCGGAAGGAATTAGCTTCACTTTTTGAAGGGAGGAGTGTCAGGAAGTAGTAGATATTTTTTAAAAAATCACCACAGTCTCTGAGGTTGGTTGCTTTTCTCTTATATCTGAAGGGCTTCCTGACCCTCAGGCACTTAGGTATATGCTTACTTTCTGGCAGACCCGGTGGTAAGTTAGAGGAAAATACAGTCTTCTCCCAGGTGGATGGCTTCTTCTCTTAAGAACTGACATTTTTCATGCTTGCTTTCAATGTCCTTTGTCTTATTACAACAGTGAAACTGGTTAAAATGAAGATTTCTTGGCTCCACCAAGATATTCTATTTTAATACGCGAGGGGCTAGTAAAGAAGCTCTGGTGGTGTAGTATTTAAGGCATTTAGCTGCTAACGAAAAAGTTGGTGGTTTGAACCCACCAGCCACTCCATGGAAGAAAGATGAGGCAGTCTGCTACTATAAAGATTTACAGCTGTGGAAACCCAATGGAAGTCGCTATGAGTTAATATGGACTTGGTGGAAGTGAGCTTGTTTTTTGGTTTGGAGGGGCTAGTAGAAGTCCCTGAGTGGGGTAAATGGTTAAGCACTTGACAATTAATCAAAAGTTGGTAGTTAAAACCCACCCAGAGGTGCCTTGGAAGAAAGGCTTCTGTAAAGTTTCAGCTTTGACAACCCTGTGGAGCACAGTTCTATTGTATCAGAATCAGTTCAATGGCAGCTGTGTAGATTTTGTTTTGAGGGGCTAGTGAATCACCTCCTATACATTTGAAAGCTGAACAATGAATAAGGAAGATCAAAGAAGAACTGATGTCTTTGAGTTATGGTTTTGGTGAAGAATATTGACTATATCATGGACTGCCTGAAGACTCGACGGCACATAACAACAACAACAAGCCTGAAGAAAGAACAAATCTGTCTTGGATGAAGCACCACCAGAATGCTCCTTAGAAGAGAGGATAATGAAACTTCATCTTATGTACATTGGACATCTTATTAGGAGAGACCAATCCCTGGAGAAGGGCATAGAGCTTGGTAAAGCAGAATGTCGGCAAAAAAGAGGAAGACCCTCAACAAGACAGACTGACACAGTGGCTACAACAATGGGTTCAAACACAGCAACAATTATGAGGACGGTGCAGGACTGGGCAGTTGTACATAGGGTCACTATGGGTCAGAACTGCCTTGACAGCACCTAACAACAGCAACAACACCTGTGAATCTGCATTTTTACAAGAATTCCAAATCAGGTAAGCCATTTGACCCTGGCTCAGGAAGAGTAAGGCACTGACTTTTCTAGAATTATGTTTTTGTGTCATCCAACACTCTATCAACCCCTCTCCCCCCAAGCAAGTTGGACCACATCACTGTATCCCTTACAGTACTCAGCATCATCCTTTTCAAAGGCTAACCCATTGCTCCAATGCTGTCAAGTCAATTCCAATTCATAACAACCCTGTAAGGCGGAGTAGAACTGCCCCCACATGGTTTCCAGGGCTGTAAATTTTTACAGAAGTACACTGCCACATCTTTCTCTTACAGAGCAGCTGGTGAGTTGGAATGGCTAATCTTTTGATTAGCAGCCGAATGCTTAACCACTGAACCACCAGGTCTCCTATCAGAGCTTAAGTGCTTGATAAATAGATGGTGGATGGGTGAATGAATGACTCATGAATGAGTGAAACTCAGTTGCACTAACTTTGCTGATGCTTTTTCTAAAGCTTATATTCCCCAAATCACCTAAGATATGTTCTTTGCAAAAATGTTTAACCTGACTCTCATAAATCCTCTTGCCTTAATTGACAGTTTATAAAATACAGAGGATAAAGGAAGAAGTTAAAGGATAGCTTGAGAAAAAAATATCAGTCTAGATTTTGATGCATTCAATACAACAACAGGCTTGAACTCTTGAGAAAAGTCAATAGCATGGGGAAAAGGGGCAATGCTGTTCTAGATCAAGGACTGGCAAATTGAGTATTTATTTTTGCAAATAAAGTTTTATTGGAACACAGTCATTCTCATTTGCTTATTGTCTATGACTTCTGTTATACTACAAAAACAGAGTTGAGTAGTTGTAACAGAAACATTATAACCTGTGAGAATAAGATATTTACTATCTGTTCATTTAGAAAAAAGTTTGTTTACCCTCATTCTAAACATCTTGAAAACGGTTTGGCAGTTTCTTATAAAGTTATACATACACTCACACCATGATCCAAGCAATCTACCTCTAGATTTTTACCCAAGAGAAATGAAAGTATATACTCACAAAAAGGATTGTACATGAGTGCTCATAACAGCTTTAATCATAATACCCTAAAACTGAAAACAACCCAAATGTTCATCAGTGGGTGAATGGATAAACAAATTGTGGTATATCCATACAATGGAATACTACTCAGCAATTAAAAGGAATGAACTACTCATATATCAACAACACGGAAGAATCACAAAAATATGCTGGCAAAAGAAGTCAGACAAAAAAGAGTACAAACTTTATTTTTGCATTTACAAAGTTCTTGAGCTATCTGTAGTGATATAAATCAGACTAAAAAAAAAAAAAAAAAGCCTAGGGTTGAGGTGGTTACAAAGAAACATGAGGGAGCTTCTTCTGTATTTTGATTGGTGTGCTAGTTATAAGGGTATATAAAATTTTCAAAACTCATTATACTATACACTTAAATGCATGCACATTAAATAATAATTTTACTAAAGAGAGATAGTAACCAAATGTAATATATGAACCTCAATTGGATCTTTTTTAAAAATACAGTTATACAAAAATTAGATTGTTTGTCTTTTGTTGTTGAGCTGTTGTAGTTTTCTATAAATTTTAGAGATAAGTCCTGTCAGATATGTTGTTGCAGAACACTTTTTCCCAATCTGCAGGTTCTCTTTTTGGAGAAGTCTTTTGACGCACATAAAAATTTAATTTTTAAAAGGTCCCATTCATCTAGTTTATCTTCAGCTGTTTGTGCATTTTGGGTTACGTTTGCTAATCTATTTATGCCATAAATTAGGTCCCCTAAATTTACCCTTTATTTTTCCCTTGAGGAACTTTATAGTTTTAGGTTTCACTTTGAGTCTTTGATCCATCTGGAGTTAGTTTTTGTGTATGGTGTGATGTACAGATCATGTTCATTTTTCTGCAAATGGATATTCAGTTTTGCCAGCCCCATTTGTTAAAGAGACCATCTCTTCCCCATTTAATGGATTTCAGCCCTTTGTCAAAAATCAGCTAACCATAGGTTGATGGATCTATTTCTGGGTTCTCAATTCTGTTCCACTGGTCTATCTGTACCAGTACTAGGCTGCTTTGACAGTTGTGGCTGTATAGTAGGTTTTAAGATCCAGGAGTGTGAGACCTCCTACTTTGTTTTTCTTTAACAGTGCTTTGCTTATTCAAAGTCCCTTTCCTTTCCATATAAAATTAATGACTGGTTTTTCCATATCCTTAAAGAATGACGATGGGATGTGGATTGAGATTGCATTGAAGGGATAGAATGCTTTGGGTGTTGTTGTTGTTGTCAGGTGCTGTTGAGTTGTCTCTAACTCATAACTACCCTGTGCACAGCAGAAGGAAACACTGCCTGGTCCTACACCAGCTCCACAATCCTTGCTATACTTGAGCCCATTGTTGCAGTCACTGTGTCAATCCATCTCTTTGAGGGCCTTCCTCTCTTTCATTGACCCTCCACCTTACCAAGCATGATAACCTTCTCTAGGAAATGGTCCCTTCTGGCAAAATGACCAAAATAGGTGAGATGAAGTCTGGCCATTCTCACTTCCAAAGAGCATTCTGGCTGCACTTCTTCCAGGACAGATTTGTTAGTTCTTTTAGCAGTCCATGGTACTTTCAGCATTCTTTGCCAGCACCACAACTCAAAAGCTTTGACTCTTCTTTGGTCTTCCTTATTCATTGTTCAGCTCTTACATGAGGTGATTGAAAATACCATAGCGTGTGTCAGGCACACCTTAGTCCTCAAGGAGACATCTTTGCTCTTCAGTACTTGAAAGAGGTTTTTGCAACCGATTTGCCAAGTGCTGTATGTCATCTGATGTCTTGACTTGTGCTTCCATTGGTGTTGATTGTAGAACCAAGTAGTATGAAATCTTTGACAACTTCAATCTTTTCTCCATTTATTGTGATGCTGTTTATGGGTCCAGTTGTGAGGATTTTTGTTTCCTTTACATAGAGGTGTAATCCATACTGCAGACTGTGCTCTTCAATCTTCATAAGTAAGTTCTTCAAGTAATCCTCACTTTCAGCAAACAAAGTTGTATCATCAGAGTATCGCGGGTTGTTAATTGTTCTTCCTCCAATCCTGATGCCGCATTCTTTTTCATATAGTCCAGCTTCTCAGATCAGCATACAGATTGAATAAGTGTGGTGAAAGGATTCAACCCTCACACTCTTCCTTCTTGATTTTAAACCATGCAGCATCCCCTTGTTCTGTTTGAAGGACAGCCTCCTTGTCTATGTATAGGTTCCTCATGAGTACAATCAAGTATTCTGGAATTCCCATCCTTTTCCATTATACCCATAATTTGTTAAGATCTACACAATCGAATACTTTTGCATAGTCACTAAAACATAAGTAAACATTTTTCTGGTATTCTTTGCTTTCAGCTAAGATCCATCTGACATCAGCAATGATATCCCTTGTTCCACATCCTCTATGAATCCAGCTTGCATTTCTGAAAGTTCTCTGTCAATATACTGCTGCAACCATTTTTTAATTATCTTCAGCAAGATTTTACTTGCATGTGATATTAATGATATTGTTCGATAATTTCTGCATTCTTTTGGATCACCTTTCTTTGGAATGGGTACAAATATGGATCTCCTCCAGTCAGTTGGCCAGGTAGCTGTCTTCCAAATCTCCTGGCATAGCCAAGTGAGTGCCTCCAGTGGGGCATCCATTTGTTGAAACATCTCAATGGGTATTCCGTCAATTGCTGGAGCCTTGTTCTTCACCAATTCCTTCAGTGGAGCTTGGACTTCTTCCTTCAACACCATTGGTTCCTGATCATATGCCACGTTCTGAAATGGATGAACATTGACCAATTCTTTTTGATACAGTGACTGTGTATTCCTTCCATCTTCTTTTGATGTTTCCTGCATCATTCAATATTTTGCCCATAGAATTTTTCAATATTGCAACTTAATCTTTTTCCTCAGTTCTTTCAGCTTGAGAAATTCTGAACATGTTCTTCCCTTTTGGTTTTCTAACTCCAGGTTTTTGCACATTTCATTATAGTAATTGGCTTTGTCTGCTCAAGCTGCTCTTTGAAATCTTCTGTTCAGCTCTTTTATCTTGTCATTTCTTCCATTTGCTTTAGCTACTCTTCACTCGAGGACAAGTTTCAGAGTCTCTTCTGACATCCATTTTGGTCTTTTCTTTCTTTCTCATATTTTTAATGACCTCTTGCTTTCTTTATGGATGATGTTCTTGATGTCATCCCACAATTCTTCTGGTTTTTGGTAATTGGTGTTCAATGCATCAAATCTATTCTTTAGGTGATCTCTAAATTCAGGAAGGATATATTCAAGGTCATATTTTGGCTCTCGTGGACTTGTTTGAACTGTCTTCAACTTCAAGTTGAACTTGCATATGAGCAGTTGATGGTCTGTTCCACAATCAGCTCCTGGCCTGGTTTTGGCTGAAGACATTGAGCTTTTCCATTGTCTCTTGCCACAATGTAGTCAATCTGATTCCTGTGTAGTCTGTCTGGTGAAGTCCATGTGTATATCCACTGTTTGTGTTGTTGAAAAAAGGTATTGCAATGAATAAGTTGCTGGTCTTGCAAAATTCTATCATGCGATCTCCAGTGTGATTTCTGTCACCAAGGCCAAATTTTCCAACTATTGGTGATTCTTCTTTGTTTCCAACTTTTGCATTCCCTTCACCAGTGATAAGTAACAGATCTTGATTGCATGTTCGGTCAATTTCAGACTCCAGAAGTTGATAAGAATCTTTAATTTCCTCATCTTTTGCTTTGGTGCATAAATTTGTATAATAGTCATATTAACTGGTCTTCCTTGTAGGCATATGGATATCATCCTATCACTGACAGCATTGTACTTCAGAACAGATCTTGAAACATCTTTTATGATCATGAATGCCATGCCATTCCACTTCAATTTGTCATTCCTGGAATAATAGATCATATGGTTGTCTGATTCTAAATGGCCAAAACTGGTCCATTTCAGCTCACTAATGCCTAGGATATCAATCTTTATGCGCTCCATTTCATTTTTGAGAACTTTCAATTTTCCTAGAGTCATACTTTGTACATTCCATGTTCTACTTATTAATGGATGTTTGCTGCTGTTTCTCCTCAATTTGAGTCATGCCACGTCAGCACATGGAGGTCCTGAAAGACTTATTTTATCCATAACATTAAAGTTGTTTCTACTGTAATGAGGCAGCCCTCTCCCAGTCCTATTTTGAGTGCCTTTTAACCCAAGGCTCTAGTCTTTCTGCACTGTGTTGAACAATGTTTCCAAGCTATTCATAAAGTTGCCCAGTAATGTATCAGACAGTGTTTCTCTGCTATTCATAAGGTCTTCCCTGGCCAATTTTTGAGAAGTGGCTGGTTTCCTCCTTCTTCCTAGTCTGTCTTAGTCTGTAAGCTGCATTGAAACCTGTGCACCACGTGCAACTCTGCTGGTGTCTGAAACACCAGTGGCACAGTCTCAAGCCTCACAGCAACATACAAGCCTCACAGGATGACAAACTGACAGACAAGTTTGTCTCTTTTAGATGTTGAAAACCTCTGCACCCTCCTCTAGAGGAGGAGAGGGAAGCAAATATGACTCACATAGCTTGTAGCCATTATAACCAACTCATGTATTTAGGTTCTATCCATTTGCCTTGTGTTTCTAACTTGACTTGGATCCATTCCCATTGGGAAGTGTCTAGCTAAACAGGTGGATCAAAGGAGGCAAAGAAAGTTTTGTTTCATAAACATGTATTGACCTCTCATATTGAAGACAACATTTTAGTGCCCATGAAAACCTGTTCCCATTGAGTCGCTTCCAACCCATGGTGAACCCATGTGTGTCAGAGTAGGTCAGTGTGTGTCAGAGTAGGTCAGTGTGCTCCAGAGGGTTTTCATTGGCTGATTTTTCAGAAGTAGATCACTAGACCTTTATTTCCAGGTGTCTCTGGTAGATTCAAACCTTCAAACTTTCAGTTAGCAGCACATTAACTGTTTACACCACCCAGAGATATAAAATAGTGCCCATACAGATATAAAAATGGATAAGGCAATGATATGTCCCCAAGGCAAAATGATTCAGGACCCAGGATGTAACTGTGCTGCATCCTATAATTTAAACTGAGTGGATCTGGCCAGCAAGCTCAAAGTCATAAGTCCAAGTTACATAGGCTTGGGGCTCAGTGGTAGTGATTGCCTGAAGGGATGTGCTTTAAAGTAGACCCCAGGCTGTGACTCTTCATGTCTGAAGATGTTGCCTACTTAAGGCAAAAAAGGCCAGTGATGATTCTCATCAATCCTATGACCACTTGCTAATAGCAAGATCCCGTGGTGGCTGCCACAAGTAACACTTTATGGTTCTGCTTCTTGGACTGCACAAGAAGTAGTTATTATCAAGACTTGGGGCTGTTATAGGTTTTTCTTAAACAAATACACAAATAGGGGAAATAATATTGCCTCCTGAGAGTTAAATCTGAAAACTAGCACATAATGGATGGAATAGAGATAAGTGAAATCACCCTAAAATGATAAGAAGTTTCCTAGCCATGCCAGGAAATGCAATAGGCATCCCCCGGAGTGTGTGCCTTTCTGGAATGCTCCCTCCTCTGGATTGCACTTCCCTTCATCCTCAATCTACCAAAAACCTGCCATCTTTTGAGTGTCAGTTCAAATGCAACTTCTCTTGTGTACCCTCCTTCCTTGATCCTATTGGTCAAATTAATCACTCCTTTCTCTATGCTCTAGAAGTAGTGTTTTACTTTCTTGTAGTTCATATTTTATTTAATCTATTGTAAAGTAGAGTTGTGGTTACATGGAAATTTCTCCTACTGCATTATAAACTCCTTGACTATAGGAACCAGGTCTTCTTCAACACTTTGTACATATCACGAATCCATAAATGTTGTTAAATGAAAGATTGAGAGAATGAATGTGGAATGACTTCTTTCAGTGGAAGATCTGGAAGCCAGTAAGGTACAAGAACGTAATCTTATTAGTAACCAAAAACAAACAAACAAACAAACAAAAGAAAATCTCATGAATGAATTTCAATCTATAGTGCACAATTTTATTTAGTTTCCCCAGAAGTCTGTTCTAGGTTAAAGTCACTAGAAACACAGACTTAGAAGGGAGATTCCTGTGAAAGTGATATATTGAAGAAGTGCTCTCAAGAGAATAGAAGTGAAGGGAGAAGGATAAGGGAAGGGGGAGATGTTAAGCAAGATGCAATCTCAGCTGGGACCAAACTCAGCCTGATCCCATAGAGAACTGTGAAGCATGAATTATGCCACAATGTTGGTCTTTAGTGAGGGAGGAGCCTGGCCTTTTGTACTCTCATGTTTGTTTTACTGAGGGTTCCCTTGGGGGTGGCCATAACCTCCTGGGTGAGGGTGAGAAGGCTCCCATTGGTCAAGAGCAATTCTTCTGATAGGGAGCAGCTGTGAGCTGCATGCAGCCAATGGTTCACAGTAGCTGGAGGATGGTGCACTGGCTTGCTAAAGGAAACCTGGACAGGGCCCAACATCATCTCCAACAAAGGCCTTTCAGTCCATTAATATTCATCTTAGAAAGGTCCCCAGGAGCTCTCAACTCTTCCTCACTTCTATCTTCCTCCCTCTTCCTGTCTCTTTTCTCTGTCAGCTTATAGGACCCTGTAGGGGTTTCAGTTCCAGCGAGCTACAAATGTGGTGCTACAAAGAGGGTCACAGGGAATGCATGCATCTGGTGGTTTCTTATAGCTCAGGTCAAGTTCTTTGGAGAGGCACATCCGCAACAGAAACAGACAATTTCTCACTAACACTGCTCACTGTTCATAGTGTAACCTTGAAGTGTTAAGCTGAAAGATCTCCTTCTCACCAGGGATGAGGAGAGGAGGGAATGCAAGGACCAACAAGCTCTTGTTGCTATCCATGCAAGGATACTACCTTAGAGTTTCTCCTAGCTAGTAAAATAGAAATGATCATTCTTGCAACCTCATGATATAGTTAGGGTTCAATATAAGCTGCTATACAAAGAAACCCCAAATGGGTCATTTAAGCAAGAGACATTTTTTTTTCCCCTCTCACAAAAATAGTCTGGAGGTAAGCATCTGAGCTGGAGGTGTGGCTGTGGTCCACAGGATCATTCAGGGAATAGGGACCAGAGCCAATCTGTTTTGTCGCATTGCCATCCTCGACATGCACTTTCCACTTTAGACTATAATGGCAGCTTTTGTCTTCAGTCTGCACTGAAACCAGGGGAAAAGCATTAGGTCAGCAATGCCCATTTTATTTATGGGCATCACCCAGAAGTGCCATACATCACTTTCCCTCGCACCTATTAGCCGGAAATTAGTCACATGGCTATGCCTTTTTGCAAAAGAAATTGGGAAATGTAATTTCTTTTAGACAGTTAGGTGCCTAGGTAAAACTTGAACCTTCTCCTGTTATAAGAAAAAAATATGCATCTCTAGTATTTCCCCGTCTGCCCTCCATCCTCAAAGGGGCTCTACCCTTTGCCTATTTATACAATCTTGGATTGGTCCCTTTTCTGCATGCCCTGTATGTGTCTGTCTGGCTGGAGTTCTCATTGCTTAGAAGACCCAGATCACAACCACTGAAATTGCTCATGCTGGGCCATGCACGAAAAGAACTTAGTCAGCACCAATATGTTTCGGAAAGCTTGAATCGAAATCAATTTTTGTAAACAAAAATTTTCTTTAACTTATTTGAAGTATTTGCATTTATAAAAGAATATTTTTGTGACTCCTTTGGTAAACAGAAGAATTATTTGTAAGAGATTGGCCATTCCTTAATTTGTCTTTCAAGTAAACATAGTATTATGTTCTTAGTTTGGTGTGAAGCAGTCTATTACTGCACTTGGCTAGGCCCTTCTTTCCCTGATGCCATAGTCCTGGTTCTGAAGAGAGTTTAGGTCATAGGTTTTATTACTTCTTCAAGACCAGTTGTTCTAGGTGTCCATTGCTGTATAACAAATCACCCCCATACTAAGTGACTTCAAACAATAGCAAACATTTTATTATCTCTTATATAATGTGGTCTATGGGGCAGGAATTAAAGAAGGGCTTGGCCAGTCACTTCCAGCTCAGGGTCTCTCAGGCAGTTGTAATGAGATGCTAGCTAGAGCTGTAACAGGGGGCTGAAGCAGCCGGAGCTAACTAGTCAGCTCTCTCTCTCTCTCTCTCTCTCTTCATATATCAGAATCTCTTTGAATGATCTCTTGTGTGGACTATTTTGGGTTTCCTTACAACATGGCAGCCCCAGACAGTCAGATATCTCACATGGTAAGATTTCCATAATGTGTTTTCCTGTGAACAAAGTGGACTTAGTTCACTTAGCCTTGAAGGTCACATAGTGTTGTTTCCATCATACTTTATGAAACAGTCAAAAAAGCCCACTAGTTTCAGAAGCAGGAGACATAGACTTCATTTCTTGATGAGAGGAGTGTCAAAGTAATGATGTAAGAAGAGCATGTAAAGTGGGAGATATTGTGGGTCTCTTTGGAAAAAACTATCTGCTACATCAGCTTTAAGCAACCCTGATGGCACAATGGTTAAGTGTTTGGCTGCTAATGGAAAGGTTGGCAGTTCACTAGTGGAACCCAAGTCAAGCTAGGAACTGAACTTAACCCCCACCACTCAACTGGCAGCCAAACAATAGACAGGCCAAGAAGGTAAACAGTGATATCAGGAGGCTATGCATTCATTAGAACAAGCAAGCATGTAGAATCAGAACAGCATTTGCCCAGGGTTAGAGCTAGGAAGGCCGGAGAGGTTGAGAAGGAAGAATGAAGGGAAGGGGTGGACATAGGGAGGAAGTGGGAGGAGTGCTGTTACAATGTGGGGGTTGCAGTGAAATAATAATTTTAAAGTAGTAAATAAATAAGAAAGGTTGGCAGCTCAAATTCAACAAGCAGCTCAAAAGGAGAAAGACCTGGTGATCTGTTTCCTTAAAACTTATAGTCAAGAAAACCCTACGGGGCAGTTTTGCTCTGTTGTATGGGTCACTATGAGTCATAATTGACTTGATGGTGCACAACAACAACAACAACACCAGCTTAGGTCAATTAAGCATTTCACAACTCCAGAAAATGTGAGTGTTATTGTTAGGTGTCACTGAGTCCACTCTGACTCACAGCAACCCTGTGCACAACAGAACAAAACCCTGCCTGGTTTTGCTCCATCCTCACAGTCCTATGCTTCAGCCCATCATTGAAGCCGCTATGTCAGACCATCTCATTGAGGGACTTCCCCTCTGTTCTGGTTCCCTAGTGCTGCTCTGACAGGAATATACCACAAATGGGATGGCCCTAACAAACAGGAGTTTATTCTCACAATTTGGAGGCTTTAATGCAAGTTCAAGTGCCAGGCTCTAGGGGTTGCGTGAAAGCCCCTCAACCATGGGGTCCAGCTCTGCCTCCTGCTCCCAGCCCACTGGAGCTAGAGGCGTTTCTTCACTCAGACAGCTGCTAGCTGCTGAGGCTGAGAAGTCCCAAGGTTGGCAAGAAAAAGGCACAGTCCCAATGTTACCAAACCACATGGCAGGCCATTAACTTAAGTTCATTGTAAGTCCCAAGTTTGGCAGAGCAGAGCAGGCTGCTGAGCAATGACACAGCTACATGTAGGGTCCAAGCGAGCCATAGACTAGAGACCGTTTCCAAGGCATGTCCTTATATACAGGAAGCAGACCACATCCCAAAGGAAGCTACTCAGCTGTGTATGGTAGATACCACTATGGAGTTCATTGCCAGTCTCATCATGGGGAATAACTACCACCAGCTGCCCAGCCACTCAACCAGGTCCAGCCAAGTTGACACACAAATGTAACCACCACACCCTCTGTCACTGACCCTCTACTTTACTAAGCATGATATCTTTCTCTAGGGAATGGTCCCTTCAGATAACATGACCAAAGTAGGTGAGTCTGGCCATTCTCACTTTCAAGAAGAATTCTGGCTGCATTTCTAAGACTTTGTGGGGTGGGAATCAATAAGAGTTACTCTTTGATTTCCCAACTTGAAATTTCTAAGTGTGCTGGATTTTGCTCATTTCACTTCTTCTTCTTTTTTAAATTAATACATTTTATTTTTCAGAGAATTTTTAGGTTTACAGAAGAATTGAGCAGAAAGCACAGGGAATTCTCATATACTCCCTCCAAAAAGAGCAAACCAAACTCATTGCCATCAACTTGATTCTGACTCATAGTGACCCTCACTGGATTTCTGAGGCAGTAAATCTTTATGGAAGTAGTTTGCCCTGTCTTCCTTCTGTGGAGTGGCTGGTAGGTTTGAAAAACCAGCTTTCTGGTTAGCAGTCGAATGTCTTAGGCACTGTGCCACCAGAGCTCTTTATATATTCCATCCACCTACCTCAAATTTCCCTTATTACTACATCTGGCATCAATGTGGTACATTTGTTACAACTGATGAGTCAAAACTGATAGGTTATTATTATTAATTAAATCCATAATTTACATGAGCATTCACTCTTTGTTTTGTACAGTTCTATGGGTTTTGGCAAATGCAGAATGTCATGTGTCCACCATTAGAGTATCATGAAGAATAGTTTCACTACCCTAACTGTAATACCCTGCACTCCACCTATTTATCCCTCTTCTCCTTCCCAAGCCTTGGTGACCAGCTCATTTCTTTTTAATTTGAAAAATAAGAAGCAATGATCTGGAGAGAACCAGACTTAATACAGAAGTGAAGCATCTCTGATGTAATCTTTTCCTTGGTAATAAATGCAGAAGCAACAACAAGCCGAAGCATCTGGCAAAAGTCTCTACAAGGATTTGAAGTTGGTCACAGTGGTTTGTGAGGAAGAAGCTACTGAAAGCCAGTGTTCCTAAAATGTAATCATGAGGGTCAGACTCATTTTGCCACAAGGAACAGAAGTCCAATAAACGTAGTTCCAGAGAAGAGGGATTTGTTGGAAAATGTGCATTTGCAGAGCTTAGAGGAAGGCTGAGGTTATTCAAATGCTGACAAGAGAGTTTTATCCCATCACCTACATGGTCATTCTCTTGAGAGCAGCTTCTCAACTCTCCTGCCCTGTTTCTACATCATGATGCTTCTCTTTCATCCAACTATCTGTATCTCTTAGTTTCCCAGTTTCTAAGAATCTGATTACCCATGTTATATCTCTGAACCTGGCAACCTAGGTCATAAGTCCCTTCCAGTTAGGGTGACTTACTTGTCCTATCTGGCCTAGGACTTTTTGAAGGAGTCGAGGAAGTCTTGCATCCTGGAACCAGTTCACTCCCAGGCAAACCAGGATAGTTGGCCATCTACATCTTGCCTGTGGAAGGGCTGCTCTTGGGTCAGATGCCTGTCTCAGGCCAATCTGCCAAGACGGTGCAATCTAGGCCACTGATGTCCAGCAAAGTCCCTGCCCTTTAGGAAAGGTGGGTGTGATAGTTTCTCTGAGGAGAGATTAGGAATTAGGCCGGCAATGACAAATCTCTCCAGTTAGGACTACCACCAGATTCATTACTCATTAGAAGAGAAGGAGTCGAGGAATTGTAAGTACATGTGCAACTGTGTGTTGTAGAAAGAGCAGTGACGTAGGAGTCAAGATACTTGGTTTCTGCTACTGAGTAGCAACAAAACTCTGAAGTCAAACAGCCTATCTTTCTGAGCCTCAGTTTATATGAGAGCTTGCTTCCTTTATAATTTTTTGTTTTGGACCTTCAGGTGCAGTGGTCTCAATTACTCACTCTTTAGGACATGGTCTTATCATCATGTTAAAACAAGGTTCTTCCCTTCTCTTCCCTCCCTTTGCCTCATCTTCTTCTCTGCCTCCCTTTCTTCTCCACTCCCAACATTCATTCCTTTCTCCCTGATAGGCAACCACATCAATGTGAGTACTTATCTCTGAACATTTAAGTTATTTTATAAGACATGAGTTCAGTTTGTGTATATATTTTTAATTTAAATACATTATACTATGCTAGGAGCTCTGGCAGCATAGTGCCTAAGGCAGTTAATGTGGTTGACCCACTCCTCGGAAGGAAGGTTGGGCAATCCTACTTCTGTAGTGATACTGCCTCAGAAACCCAAGGAGGGGTCACTATGAGTCGGGGCCAACTCGACAGCAAACAACAACAACATACTATGCTATAGACCTCGTTTAGTTCCTACCATTTATTTTTTACTCAGCATCATTTAAAAAGTATCCCTGTAGTGCTGGATGTTGGTCTCCAAATTTCTTTTCCTAGTGACATGGAAGGTTGGGCAATCTACTTCTGTAGTGATACCGCCTTGGAAACTCAAGGAGGGGTCACTATGAGTTGGATCCAACTCCACGGCAGCATGATGCGTAGCATAGAGTATTGTTTAGTATTGCAGTATGCTATGTTATCCAGAGTTCTTGGTAACTTGCATTGAATTATTGGTGGGAGAGTTGCAGAGAGGAGAAGAAAGTATCTTTACTCACTCCAAAGTTGTACAACTTCAATCTGCATGAAGGGGACCAAATAGACTAATAAGCAGAGGACACTAGTGAGGAATAAATAAAGTATTGTATGCCATGAGTGGTTGTGATTGCACCTTTGGATCTCTAACTCTCTGTGCTCTAAGGCCTTCCAAAAACCTACCAGATCTGCATTCACATGAGATTTCTCTGGGGGAACTAACCTTCTGCATGAAGTTGTTAGATATTCTCTAAGTGGAGGCAGGAGGAAGACTTTTCTGGCTCCTGCTCATGTTTCATCAGGAACAGAAAAGTGTAGCAGCTACTTAAGACCCTACCTCAAATAGTGCTATGTCCTCATGCTCTAACCCCACAGTCATAGTTGGCAGTTAATGTGGTTCAGAGAAGGCGGAGGAGACCCAGATGGCATCCTGCCCGGAGAGTTCCTGTGGTAAAGCAGTGTCTCACTGGCTGAGAAGCTCTCTTGGTGGCCTTGAGGCTAAAGAAGCCATGTGGTGCCTGGAACAGGCTGCTGGTGGGGAGCAGCTGTGGGGCTTAGCCCCTCCCATCACTGCTTGGCTACAGCTGGGAGAATGGATTCTATTTCAAGCAGCAAATCTTCACATTGGGTGGCCTCAGCCTTCTCCTCCCCATCAGCACCACCATGAACACAGCTCTCAGGGAGTTTATGCCAGAAATTGAAGAGCCTAGCTCTTAGAGGAAAGAGGTCTCCTGCTGAAGAAGGGTCTTTTCTTTTCTCCCATGTTTCTAGCTCAACAGTGTCTTAGTCTCCATTCAGAACTCTCAGTGAACTCTGGCAAGATTCTTTGCACCTTGAATGAGGAGGCTGTGAAGTCAGGGTGCTTTATGTTACCCCAAATGTCACACTTCCTCACCTAAACTCTATATAGAGTTTGTCTGTTTGTCTTGACCCTATAACAGGTTTAACTATTTCTGTTACTTTAAATATGCAACAAAATGAAACCCAAATGACAAAAAGCCAAGCACACACACACATATATCAAAAACAAAAAGCAAATGTAGGTCCACCATGACCTACAAGAGTGGGTCCAGCCCCACTCTCCACATATTGGCTGATCTCAGCATTCTGATGTGTGGTTTACACCTTGTATTTTATGGGCTTCCCAGAGAAGATAAATGCAGTTACAGTATTATGTACACACTTTACCTAAATAATTTGCTTTGCAGTGACAGGATTTAGATTGATCCAAGAGTCAGATAAGGAGTCCCAGGTAGGGCAAATAGTTAACACTCTTGGCTGCTAACCAAAAGGTTGGAGGTTAGAGTGCACCCAGACGTGTCTGGGAAGAAGGTCCTGGAAATCCAGTTCAGAAAAATCAGCCGCTGAGAACCCCATGGTGCACAGTTCTGCCTGACACACCTGGGGGCGCCATGAATCGGAATCAACAGAACGGCAACTGGGCTAGTAAGAGTCAGAGAAGGTTCACATTTGCTTTCAGGTCTTGTTGTTGTTGTTTGTTATGTGCCATTGAGTTGGCCCGGACCCATAGTGACCCCTCCTTGGGTTTCCGAGGCAGTATCACTACGGAAGTAGATTGCCCCATCTTCCTTCCAAGGAGTGGCTCGTGGATTTGAACCTCCAGCCTTCTGGTTAGTAGTCAAGTGCCTTAGACACTATGCTGCCCGAGCTCCTGCTTTCAGGTCTAGTAAAAGCTAATTGTCAGTAGCAGGCAATGCCTCACTTGGGCTGCCTGCAGGGCCTCTTATAGGGACCTTGGTGCTCTAGCTCAACCATGCACCCAGCTCCTCAAGTACCCAAAGAGAAAGTTTAAAGAACCTTGAATGACTCATAGCGACCCAATGTACATCAGAACATTTGGTCAATTTCAGACTGCAGAAGTTAGAAAAAAATCTTCAATTTCTTCATCTTTCACTTTAGTTGTTGGTGCATAGATTTAAATAATAGTCATATTAACTGGTCTTCCTTGTAGGTATATTGATATTTTTCTATCACAGGCAGGCTTGTACTTCAGGACAGGTCTTGAAATGTTCTTTTTGACAATGAATGAGATGCCATTCCTTTTATATTTGTCATTCCCAGCATAGTAGACCATAAGACTGTCTGGTTCAAAATGGCCAAAACCAGGCCACTTCAGCTCACTAACGCCTAGGATATCAATGTTTATGCATTCCATTTCATTTTTGACAATTCTTAGATTCATACCTCATATGCTTTACCTTCTGATTATCAATGGATGTTTGCAGCTGTTTCTTCTTATTTCAAGTCATTTTCTATCAGGAAATAAAGATCCTAAAAGCATTACTCCAACCATGTCATTAAGGTCTTCTCTACTTTGAGGAGGTAGTTCTTCCCCAGTCATATTTTGACTGCTTTCCAACCTGAGGGGCTCATCTTCCTGCGCTATCTCAGATGATGTTTCACTGCTATTCATAAAGTTTTCAGTGGCCAATTTTTTCAGAAGTGGATGGCCCCTTCCTTCTTCCCAGTCTGTCTTAGTCTGGAAGCTCCACTGAAACCTGCCCACCATGAGTTACCCTGCTGGTATTTGAAATGCTGGTGGTATAGCTTTCAGCCTCAGAGTAACATGCAGGTCACTACAGAACAACAGAACTCACAGAAGAGTGGTGGTAAAGGAATTTTGGGAGATATGTGGTGTAGTGCCTAAGGCATTTGACTGTTAACCACAAGGCTGGCAGTTCAAACCCCACCAGCCACTCCTCAGAAGGAAGATAGGGCAATCTACTTCTGTAGAGATACTGCCTCAGAAACCCAAGGAAGGGTCACTACAAGTCAGAGTCGACTAGATGGCAAGGAGTAAAGGAGCTTAGCAAGATAAAATCATTATACCTGATAGTAATTGAGCTTACTATTTAAGAGCTCTGTCTCGATCATCTCGTTTGATCCTCATAACCTTTTGAAGAAGGAATTATTATTAGCCTTTTTAATAAATGAAGGTTCAGAGAATCTAAGATGACCCAGGTTGCTGAGCTAGTGATTGGTGGAACTAGGGCTTGATCCCAGGAAACACTCCAGAGCCCATGTTCTTGAGCACTATATAAGCTCATATATACATGCAGGCACACCCACACACACAAGCAAGATGATCTGTACATGTACCCTTCGATTTATGTTGTTGTTGTTAGAGGCCATTGAGTCAGTGCTGACTCATAGTGATCCTACGTACAACAGAACAAAACACTGCCGGTCCTATGTCATCCTCACAATTCTTGCTGTGCTTGAGCCATTGTTATAGCCACTGTGTCAATCTATTTCATTGAAGGGCTTCCTCTTTGTCATTGGCCCTGTCCTTTCCCAAGCATGATGTCCTTTTCCAAAGACGGACCCTTCCTGATAACACGTCCATCCAAAGTATGCCCATCATCCTCACTTCTAAGTAGCATTCTGGCTGTAGAAGTGGAAATCATCTTAGAGATTACCTATTCTGTCTGACCTCTGCCTCACTTTTAATTTCCACCAAAAAGAAATAGGACTTGCCTTAGGGAAATAATTTTTAAACTTTAATAAATACCAGAATCATCCTGAGGACTAAAATACAGATAGATCTCTGTGCACCATGGTGACAGATTCTAATTCAGTAGGTATACAATGTTATTGTTGGTGTTGTTAATTGCTGCCTAGTCTATTCTAACTCACAGCAAGCTGCTGTGTCCAGAGTGTTCAAACGCAGATCAGCAGGCCTGTCTTCCAACACACCTGGGTGGGTTTGAACTGACAACCTTTTGTTAGTAGTTAAGCAACTAAAAAATTGCACCAATCTAATCACACAAATCCTTAAAAGCAAAGGACTTTCTATGGCTGACGATGGCAGAAAAGGGAACCTGGAGAAGAAGGTAGAAGGGGAAGTCAGAGATTTGAAGAATGAGAAGAACTCAAAGTGCTGTGGCTGGTTTGAAAATGGAGCAGCCACACGAGAAGGAAAGCCAGTGGTTGTTAGGAGCTGAGAGCACCTCCAGCAAGGAAACTGGGGTCTTGATCCTGCAACTACACAGTTGAATTCTACCAACAACCTGAACAAACTTGATAAGAGATTCTTCCCTAGAGCCTCTAGATAAGAGCCCAGCCTGGCTGACACCTTGACTTTGGCTCTGTGAGATCCTAAGCCAAGAATCCAGTTGAACCGTGACTTTGATCCTCAGAACTGTGAGCTAATAAATGAGTGTTGTTGTAAGTTGCTAAGTCTGTGCTAATTTGTTGCCCAGCAATAGAAACCAAATACACAAGCACATAAATTGCTGAGTACAAAAGGGAGTCACTGTCCAACACAGACCTACCCCATCCAGAGATCTTCAGACCAGGAGCTAAGTCCCCAGGAGGCTCACCTCATTGTTTGCCCAAAAGGGCGGTGACTGTGACCTAGATCCCAGCCCCCTCTCAGTAATATTCAGCCCAGTCACACACACACACAGAGACACACACACATAAGTTAAAGTATTGGTAGAACACTCCACAAACTCTTTGCCCAATGGACCCTCAGCATGACAGAACCCTTGTCAACAAGTGCATGCCCTTCACGGAAGAGCAGTTTAAAAACAGTTTATGGAAACAGGCTGTCCTCCTGCACTGCTACTCAGTCAAATCACATACTTTCCTGTTCCTGAGATTAATCATCTAACCAACAGGGGCAGTGCCCCTCACCAGGGTATTGGGAAGTTCAGGCTAGAAGATGGTGTAAAAGCATAAAACCATACAGCAGTGATCTATACTCCAAATACCTTCATAACATAGTAAAATCTTAAATACAAGGGGACAGTTTTTTGTTTTCAACATGTTCATATATAGCTATGATTCAACCTCCTGTCTTTTTATTGTAAAAGATTAATATAATTTTCTGCCATGATGGGCACAATTTAGTTGAATAAAACACATTAGCAATAGTTTCTAGTATTATTGAGATTTCCTCCAAATATCTCACCTTAACTGACTGACTTAAAGTGGGGACAGTGATGGTTCGGTGGTGGACTTCTCACCTTCCATGTAGGAGATTCAGATTTGATTCCTGGCCAATGCACTTCACTTGTCTGTCAGTGAGGCTTTTCATGTTGCTGTGAAGCTGAGCAGGTTTCAGTGGAGTTTGGAGACTAAGAAGAAAGACCTGGCCTTCCACTTCCAACATCAGCCAATAGAAGCTCCATGAATACAACAGGCCTAATCTGAAACCAATCATAGGGATGATGTAGGACCAGGCAGCATTTCATTCCGTTGTGCTTATGGTTGGCATGAGTCAGGCAGCTAATAACAACAGTGACAACTGACTCACAGACACTTAACTTACATTCAATTAGAGATTCATCCCTTAAGGCTGAGGTTCATGTCTGTTTCATCCTGGGCCCCTACCACAAGCCCTTGAGGGGGTCCAGCTGCGTGGACATATGACCTGCCCTTCCCTCATCCTTGCTCATGTTCTGCAAGCCTACAACTTTGGCCTTCTAAAGATGCCTAGCTGGACAGAGCATGACTTCCTGACCTGCTTTCACTGCTCCCAGCCCTAATGACCATGTCATGGAGGAAGTACTGCCTTGTGGGGATAACAGGACTAATCTAGCTCCTGGGCTTCTGATCAGTGTCAGGAGCTGAGCATTCTGACACTGTTTCCTCCTACCATCCACGTGAATGCCAAGTTTAGGCATGGACCACTTTCCTCGAGAATCTAATCATACACCCAGACATTTTCTGATTTTGTTGATCTCAGAATAACAGGGTGATTGACGATGGCTACAGATAGGGTCTCCTACTGCACATGATAAGACTTCCAGGCTCCATCAGCTTCTTCCTTTCTTTCCATGACTCTGCCCTATTGACCCTATACCCCCTCCTCCAACCATAGTTTGCTAGGGGTAGGGAAAGCCACATGGTATCATTTTTACCCAAAGGTTTGAAAATAAATTCTTTTTGTAAAATTTGGGAACACTGTTTTTGAAGGAGCTCTGCTGGCACAGAGGTTAAAGCACTCTGCAGCTAACCAAAAGGTCAGTGGTTCAAACCTGCTCTGTGGGAGAAAGATGAAGCAGTCTGCTTCTGTAAAGATTTACAGCCTTGAATATCCAGTAGGACAGTTCTACTTTATCCTATAGGATCGTTATGAGTCAGAGTCGACTTGACGGCAGTGAATTTTGTGGTTTTGAAGGATTTTGAGACACATAAAACCAAAAAAAAAAAAAACCAAACTCACTGTCATTGAGTTGGATCTGACTCGTAGCAACCCCTGTTTGGGTTTCCAAGGCGGTATCGCTATGGGAGTAGATTGCCCAATCTTCCTTCCAAGGAGTGGCTGGTGGGTTTGAACTGTCAGACTTCTGGTTAGCAGTGAGACACATATTGGCAAGCAAACCTAGTAGATTCCTGTTTTTATGTGTCACCTAAGCTCATGACTTTGTTTTGATTTATTTTGCTTTTTATGTGCTGTGACTGATTGAAATTTTGGTATTTTTTGTGATATCAGAGAACCTGGTTGCTCTATACTCAAATCAAAGTAATAGGGCCCACATTGTTGTGAAAACAGATTCTACTGCAGGATCCTAGCCTGAAAAGCTACCGTTTTGAAAAACGAATTGTCACTTTACTAAACTTTTTTAAAAAGCCTTTGATTGCACACACATAGCTTATTTCCCACCACAATGAGCTCAAACGTTGCACTCACAGATACATGACCATACTGAGTTTCACCTCCCACCACAGTTCTCTGATAACTGTTTTGGTGGTTTTTATGTCATTTTTCATTCATCTCTTTCAATTGGGTATGTGGATTGGTGATTAAAAACAGGAGGATGGATGCATAAGTCCGAAAAGCAGTGTAAGTATCCAAAGACCTCAGAAAAGTTCAGAACAACCTGTTATTATTGATGATTGTGACAATGTTGCCCCCCATGGCTCCATTCAGGAATGTGCCAGTAAAGAAAGATGAGATTACAACCCAACCACATGTGAATGACTATATAAACATGGTTGATCTAAAATCTTGGGATACACTTGGATGTCCACATGGACAAAAATTCAAGCAGTATTACAAAACAAACAGTTAAATTAAACAACACTTTGTGGAAGATTGAATTTTCTTAGGATAGCAGCATTTTATCTCTTATCCTACATGTTATTCTGCAATGTGACCTTGACATTTATTCTATAAAATGGTAGAAACTAATTCCCTCCTATTTGTATCTAGGTTGGCTTAGTGACTTGCTTGAACAATAGAATGGAATGGAAGCAATATTCTGGGCCTTCCAAAGCTGGGTCATGAGACACCTTGCAGCCTCTACCTGTGACTCTTGGAACATTTAGTCTTGGGACACTCCTTCTCAAAACCCAGTGCTGGGAGAAGCCCAAGTCATATAAAAAAATTACAGTTAAATGCTGTGATAGTTAAGATTGTGTGTCAACTTGGTTGGGCCATGATTCTAAATGACTTAGCAGTTATGATGTAGTTTTCTTCCACAATGAGATCTGAGATAATGTAATCACCTCCACAATGAAATCTGCAATGAGTGAGCAGTCATTCAGTTGAAAGGGAGTTTCCTTTGGAGTGTGGCCTGTTTCCACTATATATGGAAAAGCTTTGGGAAAGGTCTCTGGCTTTCTGCAGGATTTGGATTCTGCATCTGACTTATCATCATTTCTAGTTCCTGAACTTGAACCAGTGGCCTGCCACATTGCCTGCTGATACTGAGTTTGTCAGCCCCTGCAGCTGTGTGAATCAGGAAAAGCCTCCAGCTTGACTTTTGACCCACAGACTTGGGACTTGCCAGACACTACAACTGTGTGAGCCATTTCCTTGAGAAATTTTTTTTTTTTTTCTCTCTCTCTCTCTCTCTATATATATGCTTGACTGGTTTTGCTTCTGTAGAGAACCTAGCCAAAGACAGGTGCTCCAATTAACAACCCCAACTGAGCTTCCAGTAGACAGCCAGATTCAACTGCCAGCCATGTGATGAGCCATCTTGGACATCCAGCTCTGCTGAGCTTTAAGATGACTGCAGCCTTGGCCGACTGCCCAGCAAATCTCAGTCAACCCACAGAACTGTGCTTTGAGCCATAAAGTTTTGAGGTGGTTTGTTATACAGCAATAGATAACTGGAGTACTCCCTCAGTTTACAATTCATTATGCATCCTTTCAGTGTGTTTTAAGCACATACATGCAATCACTAGTATTCCTCTTTCCCTTGCCAATGATAGCATAGTGAACATGCTATTGACTTTGCTTTCTTTCAATCCATGACACATCTTAGAAATCATTCCATATCTGTCTGTATAGACCTACCTTGCTCTTCAACAGTGGCAGAGATCCTCACCATTTATCACAATAATTTATTTAACCAGTCCACTGTTGATGGATCTAGGTTTTGTTCCCCAATCCTTTGTTATTACAGACAATGATTCATTATCTATCATGCTAAGATATATTCTTTTGTATAAATGTTTAAAGCATATAGACGATATTGGGTCAAATTGTATGTATACTTTAAATTTTAATAGATGTTATCAAATTATCTCCTCCAAAGTAAAAAAAAATTTCTCCCAAGTTATACATTGCCAATGAGATTCTGTTTTCCCATACACTTGCCACTATAGTGCACTGTCAAAGTTTAAAAAATTATTTACCTTGGATTCTTATTCAAATTATGAATTTTATTATTGTGGGAAAGCCAATGATCTTAATCCTTGACATCTCTTAGTTAATATCTTGATATCTCTTATTTGAGAAACCCCAAGCTATAATTATATCAAAGTATCAACATTAAAAAAAAATTATAATGACTTGGGGAGGTTGATGTTAACATTAGGTAAAAAGAGAGAGTTGAAGGATGATACAATTCAAAATGATCTCATTTTAATAAAATGTGTAGGTTTATGTAAGTAAAAGAAAATATCTGGATGTATATACACTCATGTTAATAAGAACTGAGGTACATTGTAAGCTCCAGTCAGACCAGTAAATAAAATGTGACCTGAAATATCCTGCAAGATCAGTTTCACAATCACTTAGGAATTGTGCAAGGAGGTGGCCCTGCATTCTAGACATTGCTAAAGAAGAATTCGGGTCAAAAGGAGCAGCCAAAATGAAAAGAGTACACTTATCAATGATATATTTTAATATGTTAAAGCTATATTTGAACAACTTGTGAGAAATTGAGATTAGCTTTTAACATTTTGATGGAAGTATAGACAGCAATGGTTTAGACGGGTCTTTGTTCTCTGCGAGGAGCTCTGGTGGTGTAGTGGTTAAGGCATTTGGCTGCTAAGCTGAAGGTTGGCAGTTTGAACCTAACAGCCTCTCTGTGGAAGAAAGATGAGGTCGTCTGCTTCCGTAAAGATCTACTGCCTTGGGAACCCAATGGGGGTCACTGTGAGTCAGAATTGACTTGATGGCAGTGAGTTTGGTTTGGTTTGGAGTATTTGTAATTGTTCTAGATCAATTTGCTGAATGATTAGTTTGCTAAAAGACCAACTCACCAACCTCAGTTGTTTCTTTATGGGGGCAAGGGTGGTTCAGTGATAGAATTCTCACCCGTCCTGTGAAAGCCCTGGGTTCATTTCCAACCAATGCACCTCATGTGGAGCTACCACCAGTCTGTCAGTGGAGGTTTGTGTGTTGCAAGGATGTTGAACAGGTTTCAGCAGAGCTTCCAGATTAAGACAAAGAAGAAAGCCCTGGCGATTTGCTTCTGCAAATCAGCCAATGAAAACCCTGCAGATCATAGCCATTTGATCTGAAACCCATCACAGGGATGGTGCAGCATTGGGGGCAATTTACTGAGTTGTGTCTTGGGCTGCCATGAATTAGGGGTTAACTTGATAGAAGTTAACAACACTTTTGAAGATTACATTTTAGTTATTCTATTAGTCTTCATAACTGCACTTTAAGGAATATTCAATTTCTCTCTTATTCTGTTAGTTTCATACCTATTGCAGCTGGAGACAGAGGAGCAGAGTGAGGGGAGCCTAGTAGGAGATGGCTTCCATATGCAATGCTGTATGTGACCTCGATAGTATAATGCCCAGAGCTTGATGATATAACAACTGGTAGAAATTTTCAATAAGATAGGGTCCTGGATTTACGCAGCAGCTTCTGTGTTCATTGAAAACCCACCCAAAATAATTTTTTTTTAAAAGGAAATAATATGTTGAATATACATGTTTTTCAACAAATTTAAAATGAAATGATTAATAACTTTTAAAACTTAGCAGCCAAATATTCTGAACTCAAGATTCAATCATTTTAATTGATTGAAGAAAATTATCCCACTAGTATAAAGGGTTGGGCGCTCTGGTAGCATAGTGGCTAAGACACTTGCCTGCTAACCAGATGGCTGGTGGTTCAAACCCACCAGCCACTCCTCGGAAGGAAGGTTGGGCAATCCTACTTCCATAGTGATACTGCCTCGGAAACCCAAGGAGGGGTCGCTATGAGTCGGGGCCGACTCGACGGCACATAACAACAGTATAAAGGGTCAAATTCCAGATAAAGTGAATAATTTCACTACTCACCTTAATGATAAGGTTTATTCACCAGTTGGTTTAGTTAACAAATGTTTTTCAAGTTTGAATGATGAATATCCTAAAGTAACAGCTTCAAGAGAAAACTTAATGTTTTAATTATATATGATACCATATAATAACAATGAAATTTGAAAATTAAAAGTAGAATAGGGGAAAAGAGACCCCAGATTCAAATAAGTTCAATAGAGACACGTTTATTAAGCCTTGGACAGGACAAAGACAAAACAAAGACAATAATTCAGGATGAGGGAAGCCATCAGCATGTACACAGCACAGAAAGCTGAATGGAGTCTGCTGAATCATAGCCATGGGGCTAATTACACATGACTGGACACAAAAGGACTCATCGTAATATCATGATGGTGGCTTATCAACTCATCCCTGGTGCAGGTGGGACTACAGAATCAGGGAGGGGACCATGATTGGGATACAAATATCATTAGAGATGGAAAGGGCTACTGGATTGGTTCTGGGCCTTGACTACCTGACTAAGTGGTGGTCCAGATATGACTCATGACCACGCAACCTGAGTCACAGCCACAAGGTGGCTACAATACAATACCAGGATCCCAATTTTAATTTAAATTAGAAAAGGACACATTTAGGCAAGTTCCCCAGTTCTTTGTGTGAACATAATCTACTTTCAACCACACTCTTCCTGAGTGCAAACTACCCCTCCCTAGGTTTGTCCTGAAACTTGTCTGTTCATGGCCACAACGTTGGCTTAAGGGTCAGAAAGAACATAGATGACATCTGAACTTATGCTAACATTCAAAATGGAATTAGGGCTCCCTCCCGCTGTAGACCACAGGCTTCCACAACCCCGAGGGCTCTAGAATTTAAGCTCTACAGCCACTCCTCGGAAGGAAGATGAGGCAATCTACATCTGTAGTGATACTGCCTCGGAAACCCAAGGAGGGGTCACTATGAGCCGGCCCGACTCAATGGCAAACAACAACAACAACAACAACAGAGGAAGAAGCTTACTTAATGATGGAGATTACAGCCATCTGAGATGATTCATTTTGTTTGTTGTGTTGTCAGGTGCTATGGAGTCGATTTGACTCCTGGCAGCCCCATGTGACCGAGTAGAACTGCCCCATAGGGTTTTCTAGGCCATAATCTTTATGAGAGAAGAACATCAGGTCTTTCTTGCACAGAGTTGCCAGGGAGTTTGAACCACCAACCTTTCAGTTAGCACCCAACCACTTAAGCATTGTGCCACCAAAGCTAGCATTAGTTTATTTGTATCAATAAATATTTCCACATTTGTGGTAAAATAAGTTATTTTAAAATTTTTCCACAAAGAAATTCTTTGTTGATGTTTCTGTCTTACACTCTTCTTTGGAATAGCAGTTTTGGATCTCCTTGCTCAGATTTTAAGAGAATAATTGGACCCTGTTTGCAAATAGGTGAGAATAGTGAGCTTTAAAAGGTCACTTCGAAGTATAGAACTCATTTCTACTTCTTTCTTGCACACTGCTGCTGTGGTAAGGGAGCTGGGGCTTTTTTTTTTTGTTTGTTTGTTTTGCAGATAGGAGATATGATCGTCTCTCACATACTCTCTCTCTTCCATATGTCTTCAACTTCAAGCCTACCCTGACCCTATCTGGTTATCATTTCTACATTACTTTGTGTCAGGTTCAAGTTTAAGAGAGGCCACTAACCTTGACTATGTGCTGTAGTCAAGTTATTCTGAGTTCTCTGTATTGGGGATTCAGAGTTTAAGCCCTCTAGCACTAACTACATCTAGTGCTAAGTTGCACCTGATCCAAACCACGGTCTTTTCAATGATCTCATATGTATGTGAAAGCTGGACAATAAATAAGGAACACCATGGAAGGACTTATGAGTTTGAATTGTGTTGTTAGTGAAGAGTATTGAATATTGAATGTACTGGTAGAAGAAACTGAACAGATCTATCTTGGAGGAAGTACAGCTGGAATGTTCCTTGGAAGTGAGGATGGTGAGACTTAGTCTCTTGTACTTTGGACATGTCCTCAGGAGGGACCAGTCCCTGGAGAAGAACATCATGCTTGGTAAAGGAGATGGTCAGTGAAAAAGAGGAAGACCCTCAATGAGGTGAATTGACACAGTGGCTGCAACAATGGGCTCAAAGATCGCAATGATTGTGAGGATGAGACAGGTGAGGAATCCAGCAGTATTCTTGCTGCTGGAGACAGAGAATTACTTGCAACTAATAAGCCAGACCCTTAGGCAAGATAAGGCACATTTCAAAAGCTCCACGAGCTTAACCAATGTAAAATCCTGATAAACCTCCTGAGTTGTCCTTTACGTACCTCAACAGGTGCAGAGCATGTGCACTAAAATTCAACTTGACCGACAAAGTGACCTTCCATCAGAGGCAGTCAAGAACAAGAGTCCCTTGCCAGGACTCGAACAAGGGTCAGAGAGACATCATGAATGCCTTACATCCCAGAATAAGTCATGTCAAGCAACGGGTTCCAGCTTTGTTCCAACAGTCTTTGTGGTGGAATCCATTTTGGCAACTTCCTGAATGCACACCTGATTTTCATAACTCCACCATTTTCTCAGAAATACCCACCCACCCATTTTATGAATAAAAATGATTCCCTACACACACACACCTAAAACCCTTTATAAACCCTAGGAAATTCTTTCTTCGGTGAGAGACTGGAGGCTAGCATAGGGAAGGCTCCTCTCTGTCTCTCCCTCATGAGCTCTTCCCTTTCTCTTTAATAAACTTTGGTTTGTGAGACATTTTGCCTCTCCTGCCCCATTCTTTGTTAGTAGAAGGCAAAGACACCCCCCCCACACACACCACCACCACCACCACCATCATAACAGGATGGCACAGGACTGAGTAGTGTTTCATTCTGTTGTACAAGAGTTGAAAACAACTTGACAGCATCTAACAACAAACAATAAAATCATCCCATGCTTTTGCCTCCTCTGGGGAAATCATAGGCAAGGTTCAGGGCAGGATTTGGATATTTCAAGGTCCCTAGCCAAACCACCTCCTGGCACCTATCAAAATTCCCAGTACATGTTTCTTTGAGTATTTAAGAGACTTGCAGATCAGAGAGACTTCCAGTTTACCAAATGACACCAGCCACTTAGCTTCTTGATAAGAAATTATTTTTTTGCAAATAGCCAGTAATAATCATCTGAAAACATGGCATCTTCATCCCCCTTCAACATCCCAGTTATCTCCCCTGTTATTACCCTGAAGTAACTACCAAGGTAATATAAAACTATTTCCTTTCATGGGAGTTTTGGTTCTCAAAATGTTGAGACATCAGATGTAGAGAAATTGGTCACTGTATGAATTTCCCAAGTTGATATATTCAATGCAATATCATCTCACCATTACCCCAGTGGTTCTCACTCTCCAATATGCCCAAGAATCACTTAACAACAACAACAAAATAAGAAAACCAGTGCTGGTAAGTTCATTCCAAATGGTAGCCCCATGTATTTCATGAAAACCAACAACAACAACAAAAAAAAAACCAACCAAGCAAGCAAACAAACAAAAAAAACTCACTTCCATTCAGTCAATTCCAACTCCCATTGGGTTTCTGAGGCTGTAAATCTTTACAGAAGTAGATTGCCCCATCTTTCTTCCACGGAGCAGCTGGGTTTGAACCGCTAATCTTCTGGTTAGGAGCCAAATGCTTATCCACTATGCTACCAGAACTCCTTATATATTTCATAGGGTTTTTAAATGGCTGTAATTTTACAGAATTAGATCTCCAGGTGTTTCTTCTATGGTGACCCTGGGTGAATTTGAACTTCAAACATTCCAATTAGTAGCCAAACACAAACTATTTGTATCATCCCCTGAAAGAGCTTGTAAAATGGTTTCTATTCACTCTTGTGGGAGCTCTGGTAGCGTAGTGCCTAAGGCACTTGACTGCTAACCAGAAGGCTGGCGGTTCAAACTCACCAGCCACTCCTGTGAAGGAAGGTTGGGCAATCTACTTCCGTAGTGATAATACCTCAGAAACCCAAGGAGGGGTCACTATGAGTCAATTCCAACTCAATGGCAAACAACAACAACAACAACAACATTCACTCTTGTGGTGTAGTGGCTACAGCATTCTGCTACAAACCAGAAGGTGGGCAGTTCAAATCCACCAGCTGCTCTGCAAGAGGAAGATGAGGCACTCTGCTTCTGTAAAGATTTACAGCTTTGGAAACCCTATGGGGCAGACCTACTCTGTCCTAAAGGGTCACTATGAGTTGGAATCAACCCGATGGCAGAGGATTTCATTTCCTGTGGGGTCTGGGAATTTGCATCTTTAACATGTACCCCAAGTTATTATGGTGTAGACAGATATGAGACAAGTAGGAAACTTATATCTCTTTTCTTTATAATCTTATTCTTTAGAAGAATAAGCTGTCTTCTCCTAAGTCAGAATCAGTACTGTTCCCTTAGGGCATAATGAAATCTGACCCTAGTTATCAATCAGGAATAGTTGGTGAGAATTTTGAAGAGAATAGGCATCTCCTATTTACTGTGCACATGGTGCACAGGTTTCAGTGTGGCTTGCAGACTGAGACAGACTAGGAAGAAAGAATAGACCATCCACTTCTCAAAGAATTGGTCAGAGAAAATCTTATGAATAGTGGAGAAACAGTGACTGGTACATTACTGGGCAACTTTATGAATAGCCTGGAAACGTTGTCCAATACAGTGCAGGAGGATGAGCCACTTAGCTCGGAATGCTCTCAAAATATGAGTGGGAAAGAGCTGCATCATCAGAGTAGAACCAACCTTACTCATTTGGATAAAGTAAAGCTTTCAAGACCTCTGTTTGCTGATGTGGCACAACTCAAATTGAGGAGAAACAGCTGCAAACATCCATTAATAATTGGAACATGGAATGTAAGAAGCATGAATCTAGGAAAATTAGAAGTTGTCAAAAATGAAATGGAATGCATAAAGAATGATATCCTAGGCATTAGTGAGCTGAAATGGACAAGTTTTGGCCATTTTGAATCAGACAACCATATGATCTACTATGTTGAGAATGACAATTTGAAGAGGAATGAAGTGGCACTCATCATCACAAAGGATGTTTCAAGATATGTCCTGAAGTACAGTGCTGTCAGGAAGATCAGTTAATACTACTATTAGTCAATTTGTGCACCAACCACCAAAGCCAAAGATGAGGAAATTGAGGATTTTTATCAGCTTCTGCAGTCTGAAATTGACCGAACGGGCAATCAAGATGTGTTAATTATTACTGGTGACTGGAATGCAAAAGTTGGAAACAAAGAAGAATCACTGGTAGTTAGAAAATTTGGTCTTGGTGACAGAAATAATGCTGGAGATTGCATGATAGAATTTTGCAAGACCAATGACATGTTGTTGTTGTTATTATGTGCCATTGAGTCAGCCCTGACTCATAGCTACCCCTCCTTGGGTTTCCGAGGCAGTATCACTACGGAAGTAGGATTGCCCAACCTTCCTTCTGAGGAGTGGCTAGTGGGTTTGAACCTCCAGCCTTCTGGTTAGCAGTCAAGTGCTTTAGGCACTATGCTACCAGACATATTCATTGAAAATACCTTTTTTCAACAACACAAATGGTGGCTATACACATGGACTTAGCCAGATGGAATACACAGGAATCAGACTGACTACATCTGTGGCAAGAGGCAATGGAAAAGCTCAAATATCTTCAGCCAAAACAAGGCCAGGAGCTGATTGTGGAACAGACCATCAACTGTTCATGTGCAAGTTCAACTTGAAGTTAAAGACAATTAAAAGAAATATGATCTTGAATATATCCCTCCTGAATTTAGGTACCATCTAAAGAATAGATTTGATGCACTGAACACCAATGACTGAAAACCAGAAGAAGTGTGGGATGACATCAAGAACATCAAGAAGAAAGCAAGAGGTCATTAAAAAGACAAGAAAAGAAGAAAAGACCAAAATGGATGACAGTAGAGACTCTGAAACATGCCCATGAATGAAGGGTAGCTAAAGCAAATGGAGGAAATGACAAGAAAAAAGAGCAGAACAGAAGATTTCAAAGAGCAGTTTGAGAAGACAAAGCCAATTACTATAATGAAATGTGCAAAGACTTGGAGTTAGAATACCAAAAGAGAAGAACACACTCAGCATTTCTCAAGCTGAAAGAACTGAGGGAAAAAATTCAGCCTTGAGTTGCAATATTGAAAGATTCTATGGGCAAAATATTGAAGGATGCAGGAAACACCAAAAGAAGATGGAAGGAATACAGAGTCACTGTACCAAAAAGATCTGGTTGCTCTTCATCCATTTCAAGAGGTGGTATATGATCAAGAACCAATGGTATTGAAGGAAGAAGTTGAAGCTGCACTGAAGGAACTGGCAAAGAACAAGGCTCCAGAAATTGATGGAATACCCATTGAGATGTTTCAACAAACAGATGCCCCACTGGAGGCACTCAGTTATGCCAAGAGATTTGGAAGACAGCTATCTGACCAACTGACTAGAAGAGATCCATATTTGCACCCATTCCAAAGAAAGGTGATCCCACGAATGTGGAAGTGGTCGAACAATATCATTAATGTCACATGCAGGTAAAATCTTACTGAAGATAATTCAAAAATGGTTGCAGCAGTATCTTGACAGAGAACTTCCAGAATTGCAAGCTGGATTCAGAAGGAGATGTGGAGCAAAAGATATCATAACTGATGTCAGATGGATCTTGGCTCAAAGCAAAGAATACCAGAAAGATGTTTACTTGTATTTTATTGACTATGCAAGGCATTTGATTATGTGAATCGTAACAAATTGTGGATAACATTGAGAAGAATGGGAATTCTAGAACACTTAATTGTACTGACAAAGAACCTGTACATTGACCAGGAGGCTGTCGTTCAAACAGAAAAAGGGAACACTGCATGTTTTAAAATCAAGAAGGGAGTGTATCAGGGTTGAATCCTTCCTCCATACTTATTCAATATATATGCTGAGCAAGTAATCTGAGAAGATGGACTATATGAAGAAGAATGTGGCATCAAGATTGGAGAAAGAATCATAAACAACCTGCCATGCACTGATGACACAACTTTGCTTGCTGAAAGTGAGGATGACTTGAAGCATTCACTGATGATTGAAGAACACAGTCTGCAGTATGGATTACATCTCAATATAAAGAAGACAAAATCCTCACAACTAGACCTATAAGCAGCATTACGATAAATGGAGAAAAGATTGAAGTTGTCAAAGACTTCACATTGCTTGGTTCTACAATCAACATCAATGGAAGCAGCAGTCAGGACATCAGATGATGTAGGTTGTTGTTGTTGTTATGTGCCGTCGAGTTAGACCCGACTCATGGCGACCCCTCCTTGGGTTTCTGAGGTGGTATCACTATGGAAGTAGATTGCCCAACCTTCCTTCTGAGGAGTGGTTGGTGGGTTTGAACCACCAGCCTTCTGGTTAGCAGTCAAGTGCCTTAGGCACTACGCTACCAGAGCTCCAGATGATGATGTATAGCACTGGGAAAATCGGCTGCAAAGGACCTCTTTCAAGTGGTGAGGAGCAAAGATGTCTCCATGAGGACTAAGGTGCATCTGACACAATCCATGATATTTTCAATTGCCTCATATGCATGTGAGAGCTGGACAATGAATAAGGAAGACTGAAGAAGAGTTGATGCTTTTGATTTGTGGTTCTGGTGAAGAATGCTGAAAGTACCATGGCCTGCTAAAAGCACTAACAGATCTGTCCTGGAGGAAGTGCAGCCAGAAGAGGGGTCACTATGACTAGGATCTTCATATGCATATAAGGCAATTGAAAATACCATGGCTTGGGTTAGGTGCATCTTAGTCTTCAAGGAGATATCTTTGCTTTTCAGCACTTGAAAGAGGTCTTTTGCAACAGATTTGCCCAAATACTTCTTTTGATGTCTTGACTGCTGCTTCTATTGGCGTTGATTGTAGAACCAAGTAATATGAAGTCTTTGACAACTTCAATCTTTTCTCCATCTATCAACATCTATTGACACAGTGGAAGTGGTGATGGGCTCAAGTACAGCAAGGATCATTGAGCTGGCACAGGACTGGGTGATGTTTCGTTCTTCTGTGCATGGGCTCTCTATGAGTCAGAGAAGACTCCACGGCACCTAACAACATCTATCATGATGCTGCTTATTTGTCCAGTTGTGAGGATTTTTTTTTTTTTTTTTTTTGTTTTGAGGTATAATCCATACTGCAGGAGCTCTGGTGGTGTAGTGCCTTAGGCATTTGACTGCTAACCAGAAGGCTGGTGGTTCAAACCCACCAGCTACTCCTTGGAAGGAAGACTGGGCAATCTACTTCTGTAGAGATACTACTTTGAAAACCCAAGGAGACATTGCTATGAGTTGCATCTTACTTGACAGCAGTGAGTTTTGTTTTATTTTGTTTTGTTTGTTTAATCCATACTGCAGACTGTAGTCTTTAATCTTCATCATTAAGTGCGCCAAGTTATTCTTACTTTCAGCAAGGAAAGTTGTGTCATCTATGTATCTCAGGTTGTTTGTGAGCCTTCCTCCAATCCTGATGCCATGTTCTTCTTCATATAGTCCAGCTTCTCAGATGACTTGCTCAGCATACAGATTGAATAAGTATGGTGAAAGCATACAACCCTGACACACTCCCTTCTTGATTTTAAATCATTCAGTATCCCCTTGTTCCGTTCAAATGGCAGCCTCTTGATCTATGTACAGGTTCCTCAGGAGTACAATTAAGTGTTCTGGAACTCCCATTCTTCTCAATGTTATCCACAATTTGTTATGATCCACACAATCCAATGCATTTGCATAGTCAATAAAACACAAGTCAACATCTTCCTGGTATTCTTTGCTTTGAGCCAAGATCTATCTGACATCAGCTATGCTATCCCTTGCTCCACATCCCCTTCTGAATCCAGCTTACATTTCTGGAAGTGTTCTGTCAATATATTGCTGCAACCATTTTTGAATTATCTTCAGTAAGATTTTACTTGCATGTGATATTCATGATAATGTTTGATCATTTCCACATTCTGTGGGATCACCTTTCTTTGGAATGGGTACAAATATGGATCTTTTCTAGTCAGTTGGCCAGGTAGCTTGTTTTCCAAATCTATTGGCATAACTGAGTGAGTGCCTCCAGCGTGGCATCTGTTTGTTGAAACATTTCAATGGGTATGTCATCAATTCCCAGAGCCTTGTTATTCAACAATTCCTTCAGTGCAGCTTCAACTTGTTCTTTCAATACCATTGCTTCTTGATCATATGCCACTTCCCAAAACAGATGATGTTCCACCAATTCTTTTTGGTATAATGATTCTGTGTATTCCACCCATCTCCTTTTGATGTTTCCAGAATCATTCAACATATTGCCCATGGAATATTCCAATACCGCCATTTGAGGCTTGTATTTTTTTCCTCAGTGCTTTCAGCTTAAGAAATGCTGAGCATATTCTTCCCCTTTGGTTTTCTAACTCCAGGTCTTTGCACATTTCATCATAGTAATTGGCTTTGTCTTCTCAAGCTGCTCTTTGAAATCTTTTGTTCAGCTCTTTCATCTTGTCATTTCTTCCATTTGCCTTAGCTACTCTCTGCTCAAGGGCAAGTTTCAGAGTCTCTTCTGTTATCCATTTTGGTCTTCTCTTCTTTTCTCATCTTTTTAGTGATCTCTTGCTTTCTTCATGGATAATGTTCTTGATATCCTCCCACAATTCTTCTGGTTTTTGGTCATTGGTGTTCAATGCATCAAAT
>NW_006921691.1:3936111-3939836 GCF_000298275.1 Orycteropus afer afer
AAAAAAGAAGAAGAAAATGTCAATTATTATAATGAAATATGCCAAGACCTGGAGTTAGAGTTTAAAAAAAATGGAAGAACATGCTTGGCATTCCTCAAGCTGAAAGAACTGAAGAAAAAATTAAAGCCTCAAGTCGCAATACTGAAAGATTCTTTGGGCAAAATATTGAACGATGCAGGAAGCGTCAAAAGAAGATGGAAGGAATACACAGTCACTATACCAAATAATAACTGGTCAGTGTTCATGTGTTTCAGGAGGTAGCATATGATCAAGAACCAGTGGTATTGAAGGAAGAAGTCAAAGCTACATTGAAGGAATTGAAAAACAAGGCCCCAGGAATTGAGGGAATACCCATTGAGTTGTTTTAACAAATGGATGTTGCTCTGGAGGCACTCACTCATCTATACCAAGATATTTGGAAGACAGCTACCTGGCCAACTGACTGGAAGAGATTCATATTTGTACCCAAAGAAAGGTGATCCAATAGGATGTGGAAATTATTGAATGATATCCTTAATCTCACATGCAAGTAAAATTTTGCTGAAGATAATTCAAAAACAGTTGCAGCAGTATAATGACAGGCAACTTCCAAAAATGCAAGCTGGAGTCAGAAGAGAACAAGGGATATCATTGCTGATGTCAGATGTATTTAGCTGAAAGCAAATAATACAGAAAAATGTTTACTTGTGTTTTATTGAGTATGTGAAAACATTTGACTCTGTATCATAACAAATTATGGATGACCTTGAGAAGAATGAGAATTCCAGAACACTTAATTGTGCTCAGGAGGAACCTATCCATAGACCAGGAAGCTGTAATTCGAAAGAACAAGGGGATACCGCAGGGTTTAAAAACTGGAAGGGTATGTGTCAGGGTGGTATCCTTTCACCATACATCTGTATGCTGAGCAAATAATCCGAGAAGCTGGACTATAGGAAGAAGAGTGTGGCATCAGGATTGGAGGAAGACTCATTAACAACCTGTGATATGCAGATAATGCAACCTTCCTTGCTGAAACTGAAGATGACTTGAAGCACTTACTGATGATTTACAGTCTGAAGTATGGTTTACATCTCAACATAAAGAAAACCAAAATCCTCACAAGTAGACCTATGAGCAGTATCACAATAAGTGGAGAAGAGATTGGAGTTGTCAAAGATTTCATATTACTTGGATCCACAATCAACACCCATGGAAGCAGCAGTCAAAAAATAGATGTTGTATTACACTGGGCAAATTTTCTGCAAAAGACCTCTTTAAAGTGCTAAAGAGCAAAAATGTCTCTTTGAAGACTAAGGTGAGCCTAACCCAAGACGTGGTATTTTCAAATGCCTTATATGCATTTGAGTACTGGACAATGAAAAAGAGAGACTGAAGAAGAGTTGATGCTTTTGAGTGGAATTGGTGAAGAATATTGAAAGCATCATGGACTGCCAGGAGAACCAACAAATCTGTCCTAGAGGAAGTGCAGCTGGAATGCCTCTTGGAAGTGAGAATGACCAGACTTCATCCACCTACTTTGGTCATGTTGTCAGAAGGGATCATTCTCTGGAGAAGGGTGTCATGCTTGGTAAAGTGGAGGGTCACTGAAAAAGGGGAAAGCCCTCAACAAGAGGGATTGACGCAGTGGCTACAATGATGGGCTCAGGTATAGCAAGTGCTATGGTGGTGGTGCACAACGGAGCAGTGTTTTGTTCTGTTACGCATGGGGTCACTATGAGTCAGAGCCAACTGGATGGCACCTAACAACAACAACACACATGTGGCTATAATCCTATCCAGGAATAGGGTTTTCTTTGTTATGTTAATGAAGCTATATCAGTGTAAAAAAACAAAAAACCAAACCCACTGCCATTGAGTTGGATCTCACTCATAGTGACCCCTCCTTGGGTTTCCAGGGCAGTATCACTACGGAAGTAGATTTTCCAACTTTCCTTCTGAGGAGTGGCTGGTGGGTTTGAACTGCCAGCTTTCTGGTTAGCGGTCAAGTGCCTTAGGCACTACGCCACCAGAGCTCTATCAGTGTAAAGTGATTTAAAAATCAATCGCCTTTGAGATATAAAGGGACCAGGTTAGGTACAGAAGCTGGAAAGCATAGATGAAGAAAGAGAGACTCCACCCCACATCAGTGTTGCCAAGGAACTGAAGAACAGAAGTTGAGAAGAGACAAGGACCTTCCCCCAGAGGTAACAGAAAAAGAAAGCCTTCTCCTGGAGCCAATGGGTTGTTTGGGTCTCCACTTCATTGTCACCAGTTGGCATCCGGACAACTCCAATTCATGGCGACTCCATGTGTTTTAGAATAGAACTGCACTCTACAGAGTTTTCAATAGCTGTGGTCTTTCAGATGATTAGATAGATTGCCAGGTCTTTCTTCTGAGGCCTCTCTGGGCAGATTTGAACCGCTAACCTTTTGGTCAGCAACCAAGTGCTTAACCATTTACACTCCTCAGGAACTCTTACATCTGATTGTTGGGAGGAAGAAATGATACCATGGATATTACATATCTAGAATTGTGCCTAATTCACCATACAGTAGGAGCTCTGGTAGCATAGTATCTAAGGCACTTGACTGCTAACCAGAAGACTGGTGGTGCAAACCCATCAGCCACTCCTCGGAAGGAAGTTTGGGCAATCTACTTCGGTAGTGATATCGCCTCGGAAACCCAAGGAGGGGTCGCTATGAGTCTGATCAGGCTCTATGGCACATAACAACAACAATATTTACCATATACACAGAGTTTGAGTTCGAGCTTTTGGAGGGAAAGGCTGAGTCAAGGTGACTTTGAAAGTGTAAATGGAGAATTTCCTGGCTTTAGTCACTTCAGTTTTGCATTAATGGGCTGCTTATAAGAAGGCAGTCTCTCTCCTTGGATCTTTCAGTGCCCCAGTGAGTGTAGCTAAGGACAGAAGGAAAGCATAAACTGAGTGATTTAGAAGAACGATTTTGAGCGACTAGCTTTTTTTGTGAATGTGAGGATTGTTTAACTGTTAACTCGAGAGGCAAGAGCATGAAAAGAATGCCAGGCTTTTTGTTGTTAGTTGCAATCAAGAGTCCAAACTCATGGCAAGCATATGGACAGCCTTGTCTTCCAAGGCCTCTGGGTAAGTTCAAACCATCAACCTTTCATCTAGAAGTTGAGTGCTTAACCATTTGTATCACCCAGGGACTCAGGGGGCAAGAGCCTGAAAACAGTGTCATGCTAGCTTACCAGAATATTTATGGTTAAAGGAAGGAGCTGCTCCCTGGCTCTCTCTTCTTGCTCAGTAGGAGACAGGTCAGGTCCGGCCAGCCCTGTGGCAGTCCCTCTCCTGACCTGGTGCTCCAGGGAACATTCGGAGGGCACCTAGGGAATCATCTGCTTCCTTTCCCATTCATTTCGCCTGTCACTTCACAGAAGAGAAGCTTTGTCCTGCAGTCAAAAAAAAAAAAAAACCCCACAAACACTGCCATGGAGTTAAGTCCAACTCCTAGCGACCCCTCCTGGGGTTTCCAAGGCGGTATCGCCCAGTCTTCCTTCCGAGGAGGAGTGGCTGGTGGGTTTGAACTGCCAGACTTCTGGTTAGCGGTCAAATACCTTAGGCTCTAGCCATCAGAGCTTCCTGTCCTGTAGTTGTTGTTGTTTGTTGTTATTTGCCGTTGAGTCGGCCCCGACTCATAGCGACCCCTCCTTGGGTTTCCGAGGCAGTATCACTACGGAAGTAGGATTGCCCAACCTTCCTTCC
>NW_006921691.1:3939936-3953257 GCF_000298275.1 Orycteropus afer afer
CCTCCTTGGGTTTCCGAGGCAGTATCACTACGGAAGTAGGATTGCCCAACCTTCCTTCCAAGGAGTGGCTGGTGGGTTTGAACTGCCAGCCTTCTGGTTAGCAGTCAAGTGCCTTAGGCACTATGCTACCAGAGCTCCTATAGTAGGGAGAGGTATTTTAGTGGGGAAAATTCTCTTGGTCACATAGAAGCATTTGGGATTAACTTGGAGGCAGGAGTTGCTAAGATTCTCTGATGATAAGAATCACCTGGGACACTTACTAACTTTGTCCCGTGGAAATTTTGGTTCTGTTGGTCTGAATTGGGAGCCATGGTTTTGCCTTTTAAAAAAGCGGCCCAGTAGGGGACACTGAGATTCTGTTAAGGACAATGGAAAAATTTGGAAACTGTTAATGATGATGGTTGAACATGATGAATTGTTGCCACCAAACTGTACATGTGAAGAATGTAGAAATGGCCATTGTTTTGTTACCTTTATATTTACCACAATAAAAATAAATAAATAAAAAGTGGCCCATGTGACTTTTATCATCAGAGAAATGTGGAAAGCTCTGATTTAGGGCAAAGGGGCAGCTCTTTTCCTGGATCATTTGCTTAATGGCAAAAGGGATCTGCTATACTATTTAAGCACTGAAGAGAGACATTTATTTGGATGAAACCCAACTAGGAAAGGAAGAAGGTTAGAGTTATGATTCTATGGAGGAGGATATTTGTGGGGCCGTTTTGAAGTTCTGTAGTTAGGAGCTACAAATAATGTCGTTGAAGATCAAGCTATCTTCCCGAAATCATCTTGAATCTGGCTGCCAAACACAGCAGGGTGGAAAACGCAGCTGTTTGGTTCACTGTAGACACCAAGGGCAGTGTGGCTATGATGGTGGGAGGACCTGAAGCATGTGTGCTGGTGATGCCAGGTGACACCTGATGCTTATTCAACTTCTGCCAATGATGTGCTGTGTGGAAAGGTTTCCTGTGGCCCCTCTCCTCTCCCACAGCTGGAATAGGCCCCAAATGCTGAAAGCAAAAGGCACATGCGGCTGGCCAGAAAAGAGCAGGACCTCAGAGCTTTGTGAGAGCTGTTGTTCAAGTTTAACTATACCATCATAAGTAGAGATTCCTGAGAGGGGAAAGAATAGACACATATTTAAGAAATAGGTGTTTGCTTCTTTCTAATGAGTAGAAAAATCAAGTTAGGATTCTGACATGTGGGGAATCCATAAGGGGTCCCTTCACCACTGGAAGCCCCAGAGGTAGTTCTACAAACCTGATTTTGATTGGAGGAAACCAGGGCCCTTGGGAAGGCAAACAATTAAGCACTCAGCTACTAACTGAAGGGCTGCTGATTTGAACTTACCCAGTGGTGCCTCCAAAGACAGGCCTGGCAATGTACTTCGGAACGGTCACAGCTGTTGAAAACCCATGGAGGACAGCGCTACTCTGAAACACATGGGGTAACCATGCGTCAGAATCTACTTGACAGCAACTGGTACTGGTAGCAAAAGAAGGACTCAATAAATATTTTTTGAATGAATGAATGTAAATGAGATGGTTAGTCATGGAATTGCAAAACAGGTACGTTCAATTGTTGACAGCATATGAGAAAACTTCAGGCTTCATTTCTCAGACCTTTCTCTTCTAAACAAAGTTCAGCCCTCTGTGTGTTATACTCTGTTAATCACAGAAGCCCAAAGTTCTTCTATAACTAATCTGAACTTGGGCTTCATTTCCTCCACTGCGTAGTACTCTCACAATCCCTTTGCCTTCTCGTGAGCAGAGTGGTCTTGTGAGGAACAATGCAACAGGGCAGCAATCATGTGGAGGACTTCCCTCTCAACGTGTTTTCGGTCACCCCTTACACACCCAGTACGGCTGACATCCAGGTGTCAGATGATGACAAGGCGGGGGCCACTCTGCTCTTCTCAGGCATCTTCCTGGGACTGGTGGGGATCACGTTCACTGTCATGGGCTGGATCAAATACCAAGGTGTGTCCCACTTTGAATGGACACAGCTCCTCGGGCCCATCCTGCTGTCGGTTGGGGTGACTTTCGTCCTGATTGCTGTGTGCAAGTTCAAAATGCTCTCCTGCCAGCTCTGCAAAGAAAGTGAAGAAAGGGTCCTGGACTCAGAACAGACAGCGGGTGGACAATCATTTGTTTTCACTGGCATCAACCAACCCATCACCTTCCATGGGGCCACTGTGGTACAGTATATACCTCCTCCTTCTGGTTCTCAGGAGCCCATTGGGATGAATACCACCTACCTGCAGCCAGTGGTGAACCCATGTGGTCTTTTACCCCCTGGAGGGGCAGCAGCTGCCATGCCAAGTCCTCCTCAGTACTATACCATATACCCTCAGGATAACACTGCGTTTGTGGCTGATGAGCACTGCAGTTCCTTCGTGGGTGGTGGAAATGACAGGTATGTGTTGGAGGGTGCTCTCCTCCTAGCTATATCAGTCATGGTCTACTGCTGTATTTGTAAGGAAGGTGGTGGGGTGTGTAATCTTGGCTGTCCAGGATGGTGGCATTGTGTCTGTGAGTGGCCCTCTGGACTGTGATGCATCTGTGTTTTCTGTTGACATTCCAGGTCAAGTGCTTATTTGGACCAGCTAGAAGAGACACAGCTGGAAGATGAGGACTATGCCTGCTTCTCTCCTCCCCCATATGAGGAAATATACTCAGTCCCTCGCTAGGGACTGAAATGCTAAAGAAGCAAGCGTTTTAGTCATTGTTACTTGACAATTGGGTTGCTCTGTGCTGTGACCTTCAGAAGTTAGAGAGTCTAGCCATCTAGGCAGACACCACTCAAGTATTGGGGGTAGAGTGCCAGGGGATGTAGGAAGTAAAATGACTGCTTAATAAAAATTAGGCTGGGATGGGGAAATTCACTTCCTGCATGGTGTCTAATTCTGTCATGTACGAAATCCCCCGAGTAAAGTTTCGGAGCAAGAACATCACCTGTTTATCCACTCACCCTTCCCTACAGGAAAGCATGGGTGTCTCAATGTTAAATTCAGCAGCCAAGGGAAAGATCACCTTTATGAGTGAGAGCTCCAAGGTTACCATAGTGATGAGGGTGGGAGTGCCAGGAAACCGGGAAGCAAAAACAGGCCCAACTAGAGATTTCCCAGTGATTGCCCTCAGCCGCAAAGGGGACTTGCATATCCCTGATGACTTGGTTGCCATTTGGTGTCCCTTGAAGACTCTGAGTATCTTAAGGGCAGCAATAAACAATTAATAGAAAACAAATTACATTAAACAAAATGATGCATCCTGTTAGAATGGTATTAGATAGTTGGCTAAATCACCCAAAATAAAAAAATACAAGGACAAGAACGTGTATAAATCCGTAAGTGATCACTGGACCATGACTCTTGGCTGCTGCTATTCTCTTCGGCACGTTTGGAGCTTGATGTGCAATGCACATGGCTGGGCTCTTGGTCCACCCCAGGCTGGAGTCAGGGCTGGGCATGAACACCTGTGGCCCAGTGGTCCCATAGCACCCAGGCACTTCCCTACGCACCTCTAGATGAGTTCTGTTGAATCACACGGAATACAGCTGCCATGGCACCACTGAAGAAATCAGAAATCCTGGAAACAAAGTTGCCGCTTCTTGGACCTTTGAGCTTTCCATAGTGGAGAGGGTAGGGGTGGGAGCCAAGACAAACTCACTGTCTTCATAAAAAAAAAAAAAAAACATTACTGAGACACCCAACAATGCCCTTGATCTCCCTGAGTCTGGACTGTGTAATAAACAACCAGAACAGAACTGCAAAATTTTAGAAGAGATCATTAAAACCAACAGATTTTAAAAGAAAATATTAGGCTAAGATAAGATGACTCAAAGTGGTTCTCATTCCAAAGGAAAATAGGGTTTAGCAGTTCTTCAAAGTTTTGGTTCTGTGTGTTTGGAGTGATTTTTTACTAATTTTGTCAGAAGTCTCTAGTTTTTCAAGAATATGATTTAAATAAATTTGATATATTAGTGTTGTGATTTGTGTTATAAATTAAGGACAATATCTTTTTATATGAGAATTCACTTTTATGTTTGATGGTAGAAGTTGATGGGAAAATGTGATTCGGTTTACATACATTTATATTTAAAAAAAAAAAAAAAGGAGTTCTGATGGTGATGTGTTTGAAAGCATTTGGCTGCTAACCAAAAGGTCGGTAGTTAGAACCCACCTGCCATTCTACAGGAAAAAGATGAGGCACTCTGCTTCTGTTAAAATTACAGTCTTGAAAACCCTATGGGGGCAGTTCTGCTCTGTTCTTCAGGGTTGCTGTGAGTCAGAATCAACTCAATGGCAGTAGGTTTTTTATACCAAAAAACCAAACCCACTTTACAGAAGTGGACTACCACATCTTTCTCCCACAAAGTGGCTGGTGGATTTGAACTGTTGACCTTTTGGTTAATAGCTGGACACTTAACCATTGTGCCACCAGGGCTCACATATTCAACATATCCATGAAAATACTGGATTTTCAATTGAGGGCAGTCAGTTCTGGGGAGGATGTTTGGTGATAAGGATGTGGCTGAGAATTACAAGTGATATGTCTGCCAGCAAATGACATTTGGATCCCTCAAATCTGTCTCCCACCCTCAAGCCCTAAAATTTTATATTCGTGGATTTGGATTACAATAAGCATCTAGGGTAGCTCTAAAGGGAAAAAGGTGTTTGGAAACAGCTCCCAAGTGTGGAAGCTGGGAGGGCAGGGCAACCAGATTGTCTCACTGATGCTGGGAGTTGGAAATGCAGGGAAGTGGCCTTATTGAGCTGTTAGCTCTGGGCAGCAGAGGCCTCTCCCACCACCTCCCCCTGGTGGAGGCTCAGGTAGAGGTAATATAGGAATCCCTGGGTGGCACAAATGTTTAAGGGCTTGGCTACAAACCCCAAAACTAGTAGTTCAAATTCATTTGTAGGCACCTTGGAAAGAAGTCCTGGTGATCTATTTCTGAAAGGTCACAGCCATTGAAAACCCTGTGGAGCACAATTCTACTAAATGCATGGGGTCACCATGAGTCAGGATTGACTCAACGGCAACTGGTTTGGTTTTGGTTTTGGTTTTGGTTTTAGGTGATGCAAATGGTTAAGAGTTTGACTACTAACCCAAAGGTTGGCAGTTCAAATCTATTGAGAGGCAATATTGACCTTGCTAGAGAAGTACAGATCTAAGTGGCCAGAACATCAGGAGATGACGTCCCCACCCTCTCTTCTATCCTCACATGGGTGGGCAGCTCTCACAATCTATACAGAATTGAAAATAAAACTAGAGGGCCTTCTTAATCAAAGGAAACATGATTCTGAAGAATTTAACGTTATCTGGAAAATTCCTGAGCTGATTTGGGCTGGGTCTTTGACTGGAGAGAATAAACCTTGATGATCTGGATGGGGCAGAAAAGGGCTATCTGCTGGGGGTCCAGACACCAAGGGAACGAAGCTCTCACAAAGCTCTTGTGATTTTTTCTTTTTCCTCTTGGGGCAACAGAGGGACTGATCTATTGTGCAACCTGCAACTGCATTTTGCTGTCTCTGGAAAGTTCTCAATCTCAACTGCCTGAGAAGACTGGGCATTTTCCTGAGATTCCCATTGCTTTCCCTTTTGCTCCACTTAGCCAGGCACAGGCCTGCGTTCCAAATTCACCAAGGGGCTCTCTACTACAAAACCAGCCCTCTAAATGCTCTCCCAACTTTCTTTCTTTTTTTTGGTACACCATAAAAATAAAGCCTCTTGTTTGTTAAAAGCTGGACCTTGGGTGTCTGCTTTCAGCTTCTGACCTTTTGGGCTCCTCCTGGGCCTTGTTTACTGTGAAACCAGAAAAGTAGGGTTGCGTTGAAGCTGAACCCTGCTGGGTGGTTGGTGTTTCTCCCTAAACAAGTTCCTCACAGTGACCTCAGTGGGGAGAAGCTTTTTGACCAACCAAGAGAAGTGAGGTTCCTAAGCAAACCACAGAGTCTGTTTCGGCCTGGATCTCTGAGGTGACCCTACCTGTCACACCTGGGCCTGCTGTGGTGATGTTCTTACTGCCCCTCCTACAAGCTCCCCAAGTGCAGAGAACAGCTCTGTACACTCAGTTTCTGTTGACTAACAAACGTGAAAGAAACAAACAAAATACTCTTCAAATAGATAGAAAATGACCCTCAGGTGAGATGCTTTGTTTTTTAAATCATGAAAACTTTCAAACACAGGAGAGGGTAGTAGTGTATGAAACCCTAAGTACTTATTCCCCAACTTCAACAATTCTCACCTCTTGGCCAAGGTTGCTTCATTTATAGCTCTGGTAACACAGTGCCCAAGGCATTTGACTACTAACCAAAGGCTGGTGGTTCAAATCCACCAGCCACTCCTCAGAAGGAAGATGGGGCAATCTACTTCCTTAGTGATACTGCCTCAGAAACCCAAGGAGAGGTCTCTATGAGTGGGGTCTGACACAATGGCACATAACAACAATAACAACCACAAACCCGCAACTGGAATTTTTAAAAGCACATCAAAGCCATCAAATCATTTCATTTGAAAATATTTCATTATGCATTTTTAACACATAAGGGCTTAAAAAATACACCATTATGACACCTAAAATCTTTTCTAATTTTTTGATATGCATATTTAGTCAGTGTTGAGAGCAACGATGGCTCAGTGGGAGAATTCTCACCTTCCACGTAGGAGACCCAGGTTCAGTTCCCGGCCAAGGCCCCTCATGTGTGGCCACCACCCATCCCTCAGTGGAGGCTGGCGTGGTGCTATAATGCTCAGTGTGTTCCAGCAGAGCTTCCAGACCAAAACAGACTGAGGAGAAAGGCCTTGCAATCTACTTGTGAGTATCAGCCGGTGAAAACTCACAATGATCCTTTCTGCCACTGGTCATGGGGACTGGCACAGGACTGGGCAATGTTTTGTTCCATGGTGCATGTGGTCGTCATGAGTCTGGGGCTGAATGAATGGCAGCTAAAAACAAGAAAACCAAAAAAGCCAAACCCACTGCCACTGCATTGATTCCAACTCATAGCAAGTCTATAGGACAGGGTAGCTCTGCCTCCTATGGTTTCCAAGGCTGTAAGTCTTTACAGAAGCTCACTGCTTCATCTCTCTCCTGTGAAGCAGCTGGTGGGTTCCAACCACCGACCTTTTGATGAGCAGCCCAGTGCTTTAACCACAGCACCACCAGAGCTCCCTAACAACAACTGTCAGTGTTCAACTTCCCCCAGTTCTCTCTCTCTTTTTAATTTATTTCAATCTTTTTGGTTTGTTTGAATTGGAATCCAAGCAAGATTAGCATTTTGCTAAATGTACCCTATATGTCTGCCATCTTAAACCACATTCTGGGGGGCAAACAGTTGGCAAACTATTCATGGTAGCAGATTCATATTTGTTCAATTTCCAAACAAAATTTGTTCATTTTCCAAACAAAAAGTGTTTTTCAAGACTTCTCACTTTATATCTCTTTCTCCATCAGTTCCCTGAAACTCCAGCACTCCTTTAGAGTTAGAAACATATTTTTTCCTATTTTCAGCATGTTATTAGAGATTTCTCTGAACATGTGCCTAGGGGAAAAAAGAATCCAGGAAAAGAGAAAGAAATCTTTAAGTGAGTTGTAGAACAATTTCAGGAGCATCAGAAAATTTTGCCAAACTTCCGTGTTTGGGGCTGGTCATAAAGCTGTTTAGAAACAGCAATAAAAAAATGTTCTTTCCTTCAGGGACCATAAAAAGTTCTTTGAACATTTCAAAAGTAGGAGCCAGTCAGTATTTCTTCTTTAAGAAACTAAGAGACAAAACTGTTTGCTCTACATTAAAATACTACCTTGTACAATTTAACTCTTAAATGTTATTTACTTTGCCCTCTTATCAATGAGTTCTCAATTTTCCTTGAATTAAAAATGTATATATTTTCTGGACATGTCTACCACTCTTTCCTGGAAGGTGGATATGTTGAAATGTGTGTATGTGTATGTATTCACCTACACTCTCTTAAAGAATGTGATTTATGGATTTCTTGTCGACTTACTACTTATAAATAATCGTGAGTTTTATGTCCTCAGCAGTCAGCAGTTGGTTATAAAATCAACAGAGAGCTGTACTAAATAAACCTTACTGGATTACTGATGTGTTTGCTCCCAAAGAATTGATGACAAATCAGAAAGTGAAGACAGCTCTGCAGGAATGATTTTCACCTGCCCCTGGGATACTACAAAGGTCTCAGATACAAGAATTTTGCCTTGAGCTTTTAAGAAGATTAATAACTCAATGAACTAGTAATGCAGGCAGTTTTTGAGGTTCCAGAAGTTTTGTTACAACAAAGAATGCACTCTCCCTTCACAAAAACTACACATACACATGTGTGAAGCATAGACTCAAAAAATACATGTGGTGGAGTCTGTACATACACACAAAAAGAGGCAAAAATAAGGCTTATTGGAGCTCTGGTAGCATAGTGCCTAAGGCACTTGACTGCTAACCAGAAGGCTGGTGGTTCAAACCCACCAGCCACTCCTCAGAAGGAAGGTTGGGCAATCTACTTCCATAGTGATACTGCCTCAGAAACCCAAGGAGGGGTCGCTATGAGTTGGGTCCGACTTGACGGCAAATAACAAAAACAACAACAACAACAAGACAGACTATCATGCTCTAAATCCACCATTCATTCGTTTAAAAGAATAAGCCATGTAAAAAAGGGGGGATATAGTGCCTAAGGCATTTGACTGCTAACCAGAAGGCTGATGGTTCAAACCCACAAGCCACTCCTTGGGAGGAAGATTGGGCAATCTACTTCCATAGAGATACTGCCTCGGAAACCCAAGGAGGAGTTGCTATGAGTAGAGACTGACTCGATGGCAGTGAGTTTGCTTTTTTGTTTTTTTACATAGATACATATATATGTATACTCATTTTTAAAATATGGACTCTCTTGAAGAATACATAAGAGCTAGTAATAACAATAATTTTTGGGAGGAGGATGGATGACTTGTTTTTCACTTTTGTGCTGATGTTGTCACATGCTGTGGAGTCACCTCCTGACTCGAGGTGACCTTATGTGTAATAGAATGAAACGTTGCTCAGTCCTCCCCCATCCTCATGATCTTTGATATGTTTGAGCCCGTTGCTGCAGTTATTATTTTTCACTTTACTCCATGGTAATTACTGATTTTTTCTTTTTTTTTAGTTCATACATTACCTGTTCATAAAATTATTTTTAGAATAGAGAAAGAAAATTACCTCTCTCCATGTACTTCTATTGTTAACATTATTTTCTTGTTCCTAGAGTAAAATGGTTTTCATTGCCACTGCTTACACAGTAATAGATAGACGAAAGACTTGTAGATAAACACGCAGTATGCATACAAGGGAACCCTGGTGACACAATGTTCAGAGTTTTCCTGGTAACCGAAAGGTCGGTGGTTCCAATCCACCCAGTGGCTCTGTGGGAGAAAAGATTAAGCAATCTGCTCCTGTAAAGATTAACCCATAAAACCCATTGTCACTGAGTCAATTCTGACTCATAGCAACCCTACAGGATACAGTAGAACTACCCCCTAAAGTTTCCCAGGCTGTAATCTTTACAGAGCCAGGCTGCCACATCTTTCTCCCACAGAACCCAACTACCAACATTTTGGTTAGCAGCCCAGCGTTTTATCACTGTACCATCAGGGTAGAGTTTCTTTAGGAAAGCTTATGGGGCAGTTCTACTCCATCCTATAGGGTCACTATAAGTCAGAATCAATTCAGTGGCACACAACTACAACTTCTCTAAGGAAGTTGATTGCCCAACCTTCCTTCCAAGGAGTGGCTGGTGAGTTTGAACCGCCAGCCTTCTGGTTAGCAGTCAAATGCCTTAGGCACTACACCACCAGAGCTCCCTACATATACCTATGTGGACACAAATACTTTGTATATCATTAACACACTTACGTGGACACATAATATCTCTGGGGGAGGAAACAGAGTTTTCATTATGTGTATGGAAGAATATTTTCATAAACATTCATGTGAGTTGCTTCTAAAGTCCTCTTCTGGCTAATGTTCAATGCTAGGTGAACAGTGACCAGTGTCTAGAGCGAAAGAGGCACAGCCACAAGCCATGGATCAGATTACCACACTGTTCTTTCTTTGATTGTTTTCCAGCCCAGCCTTCACAGCCACACCTGGGAAAACTATTCACGGCAGACAGCAATCCACCTACCCAAGAGACATTACCTTTGTACCTTCAGAGGTGAGATCGAGAGTAACCTTAGTAACCCAAATCCTCATCAGAAGAACCACAGATATTAACTTCGCCCTGTTTCCCACTCTGCATGGATGTGAGAGGGACCTGTGGATCCGGAGATGAGTCAATACCCACAGCAGCTGTCCCCTGCCCCTTCCCTCCTGGCTCCTCCTCAGTGTCTGGTTTGGGCTCCTCCTCTCCAGTCTCTGGGGCTGCTTTGATCCCACCACAGCCATGAAGGATACTCTGATTCCTCAGCAGCCTCAACACCACCTGCAGAAACACGTTTGGAATTTGTCAGAAGGAAAATAGATTGTGAAGGAAAAACCAAAAGCTCTGTCCACAAAGCTGCCAAATGGGCAAGTTTAGATTAGAGTTCATCTGCACCTCCTTGGAGCCCCTAAGGGTCACAGCCTGGCCTGGGGTTCACCCCCCATTATGGCACCCTGACTCCCCTTGTAGCTCTGCGGGCTCTTTTAGGGCCTGTGGCAGCTGCTCTCATTAGCCAGGGACCAGCAGGAGTGGTGGAAGGAACACTGAGGAGTGAGTCAGGAGACCTGGGTCCCAGTTTGGTCCTGCCCCTTTAAGATGTGGTGACGTTGGTAAAGTCTCTTTCCCTCTCTAAGTCTTTCTCACACTGTGTTGTGGCTTCCCATCCCCAAACTCAAACCACTTCTCTTAGGTTCTCTGAGGCCCCAGTCTTCCTCTCCATACAGGTGATTCTTCTCCCTGGAGGGACCCAAGCTCTTAAATAACCTGATAAGAGCTCTGCTCCTTCCCCCAAACAATGGACATTCACATAATTTTAGGGGCTCTGTGGACCCCAGGGTGTCCCTGGTGTTGCAAAGAGTTAAGTGCTTGGCTACTAACCAAAAAGTTGGTGGCTCGAGTCTACCCAGAGGAGTCTTAGAAGAAAGTCCTAGTGACCAGCTTCTGAGAAAAAAATCAGCCATTGAAAACATGATGGAGCTCAGTTCTCCTCTAACACACATGTGGTGGCTATGAGTTAGAAGTGACTTGATAGCGAGCAGTTTTATTTTTTTGAGGAACTCAAGGTCAGAACTCTTGCAGGAGCCTCTTCTCCAAAGGATGATAGAGTCTTGTTGCTTTATTACTCACTTGAGACTGATGAAGCTTAGATCACTTCCATCCCCCCAAAGTGAACCCATTATCAGGGTCTAAAAGACTAGTGTCCCTTCCTAGGCTTTGTGGCAGAGAATTCTATTCGTATATTCAATATTTGTTCATTGGTATCTGCAGTTACCAACGCATAGTCCAAAGATTCCTGGGATTCTCTGAGACCTTTTGGGGGGCCTGCAAAGTCAAAACTTAAGAATGAGTCTAAAGTATTGTTTATCGTTAAGTATTATTTACCATTTTCATTGTGTTACACCGATGATGCAAAAGCAGTTGCTGATCAAATTGTTAGTGTCTTAGCACAAATCAAGGAAATATATTTCTGGTAGACTGACAAATGGTTCCCCCAAATATACCAAATACACTGCCATTGAGTCAGATCCGACTCATAGCGACCTCTCCTTGGGTTTCTGAGGCGGTATCACTACAGAAGTAGATTGCCCAACCTTCCTTCCAAGGATGGCTGGTGGGTTTGAACCTCCAGGCTTCTGGTTAGCAATCAAATACCTTAGGCACTATGCCACTAGACCTCACCCACAAAAATATAGAAGATCTTAGTCTTTGGAACCTGTAGATGTTTCTTCATTTAGAAAAAGGATCTTTGCAGGCGTGATGAATTTAAGGCTCTTTAGATGGAAGATCATCTTGGATTATTCAAGTGAGCTCTAAATACAACCACATATATCTTTATAAGAGGCACACAGGGAAATTTATAGACAAAAGGGGATAAGGTGATGTGGAGACAAAGGCACTATTAGAGCAATGTGGCCACAAGTCAAGGAATTCTGGCAGCACCCACAAGCTGGAGGTGGCAAGGATCAGATCTCCCCTAGTCTTCAGAAAAGAGCATGGCCCTGTCAACATCTTAATTCAATCTAATGAAACTGATTTTGGACTCTGGCCTCCAAATCTATGAAATAATCAATTTTGGTTGTTTTAAGCCACCAAATTTGTAGTAATTTGTTACAGCAGCCAAAAGAAAAGAATACAAGCACAAAAGGGTTATAGCAATTATTATAGTCTTTGCCACCACATACTAAATAGCCAATTTCACTTAAAAATGTCCTTAGTGAAGTAGCAATTAATGTTAATTTTATTAAATCTTAACCCTTGAGTCCATGTCTTTTTAATATTCGGTGTGATGAGTTGGAAAGTACATATAATGCACTTCTGCTGCATACAGAAATATGATGGTTTTTCTCAGGGAAAAGCTTTTTTTCTTTTTTTTTTGTTATTGTGATTTGGGTGAAGTTTTACAGAGCAAATTCACTTTTCATACAGCGGTTCACATGTACTTTGTCTCATGACATTGACCAGAGTTCACCACAATGCAACAGCTCCCCTCCCACTTCCTTCCCATAGTTACCTATTCCCAGTGTCCATCCCGCCATGGACTCCTGTCCCCTGAGCTGTCACCCTGTGGATAGGGAGCCCTTCTTTCTCGATGATTGTTCTCTCCAAGGAGTGTATCTACCTCAGGTAAATGTTCAACTCATATACCTGTCTTCTGTTTGGCTGGAAACCACAGGTGTGGGTTCAATTCTAGATCTGAAGGGCAGCTAGGGACCATAGTCTCAGTGGTTCCACCAGGCTCTATCAGACCAGCAAATGTGGCCACCCCCCCTTTTTTTTTTCTCCAAATGATTTTGAGTTTTGTTCCACATTGTTCTCCCTCTCTATCAAGGATATCCTACATAGATCCCCTTCCAAGTGGATAACAGTGGTAGCCAGGCACCATCTAGTTCTTGTCTCTCTATAGTCATAGAGGCTGCAGATCGGATGGTGTACTAGTCACTAGGACTAATTGTTTCCGTGAATTTTGGTGTTCTTCATTCTTCTTTGCTCTGGATGAGGAGAGACCCATCGTTGCATCTAGATAGCAGCTTGTTAGCTTTTACAATCCCAGTCACTACTCACCAAAGTAGGAGGTAGAACAACGTTTTGTATAGTATGTTATGCCAATTGAGCTTGATGTCCCCTGC
>NW_006921691.1:3984212-4001665 GCF_000298275.1 Orycteropus afer afer
TTCTGTGTCTGTGTTAATTGGTTTCCCTTTTCTTTGTTGAAGAGGGTCTGTGCAATCCTTCTGCCTAGTCCGCCATCTTGCCCCGCCTCCCCACAACCCTTTTTTCTCTCTCCTTTTAATTTCAGTCTGGAGTCAAATGTCTGCTCAATAATATGGAACTGTTCAGAAAATGTTTGTTTTGAATCCTCTGCTGAACCAAAAATATTAACTTAGAAACGTCAAGTGTAAGTACACACACCAGATGCAAGATGTTGGCCAAAAACACTTCACTTGGAATTGGAGAGTGACAGCTGCACTCATCAGCAGGGTCATCGATGAGTTGCAGAGCATCCAAGTTGTAAAACAGGCAAGTTTTGACTGTACCCTGACACTGAGGACTTTTTGTGTCACAGATTTATCTCATTTTGCGAGGTTTTTGTGGGATTTTTGGCCTTTCTCGTCTTCTCATTTGAGGACATTAGTTGTTATGGAAACAGTGACATGAAATTCATATGGCAAGATTCGATTATATTTACACATGCAAAATAAAGTAAGTTCATTTCAGAGGCTATAATTGAATGAGCTCAAAATTTCCAAGTTTACCTTGCTCCCTGAGTTGGAGAGGGTGGTGTGGGATAAGGACTACCAGACACATTAGGGAGCTGCCATAACTCCTTTGGAGCATTAGAACTATATTTGGTGCAATTAAGTTGCTAATTCAGTAAAAACAAAAGAGTTCCCTTGTGGGCTGTGAGAGTTAAACGCAGCTGCTAAAGGTGGCTGATTTATAACCAGGGGATGACGGTAGGCACTAAGGAAAATGAGCCAGATTCTTCTGAGGGCCTAAATCACTCTCTCAGTCAGGCGATCAAAACAGCATGCTCACCCCGGGCAGAGCACCAGAGTTGAGCTGCCTCCAAAACTGGGCTCAAAAAATTTTCTAATTTTCAGCATGATTAGGTCCCCGTTACCTACCTCTCCCTCACCCCTCAGCAGGATACAGGAAGCGTTGGAGATTCTTCAGATCACAATTCAGTCCCTACATTCTCCTCTACCCCGACCCCAACCAGAGGGAAAGTATGAATAAAAAACAGAAGGGTATATATTTAGTCTGTAATTTCTCCTACTAGCAATTTCAGTTATTGGGGATCACGCATGGTAGCTGTTGTTGTTATAGAATGTGGAGTCAGACCCGACTCACAGAACCCCTCCTTGGGTTTCTGAGACAGTATCACTACTGAAGTAGATTGTCCAACCTTTCTTCTGAGGAGTAGCTGGTGGGTTTGAACCGCCAGACGTGGCAGCAGGAGGGGCCAATTTATCGGGCTATGCAGGTAGTATACCACCCATTTTCTGTGGGTGCCATTCACAGCATAGTCTAATTTGTCATTGTCATTAACTGCCTCTGATGAAACATTGCCCGGTCCCGCACCATCCTCACAATCATTGGTATGTCTGAGCCCATTGTCTAATTATTAGACTAAATAGCCTAATTTAGTAGTTCTTAAACATAGCTGTATATTATAATCACCTGGGAAGCTTAAAAAAATCTCATGCCCAGGGGGCGTCTCTGACCAATTAAATCAGACTCTCTGGAAAAGAGATCAAGGCATCAATACTTTTTAAATTTTCCTGAGTGATTGCAATATGCAGCCAAGTTGCAAAACCAATGATCTGATTCACATAGGCCAGGATGTGAATGGAGCCCCCTGAAGTTGTGCTAGATATAACCCACACAGTCATTTATCATAGCCCTGGGGGAGGTGGAGAAGCAAAGCGTTAACATAGAACAGTAGGGAGATGGTCTGTCTTGAAGAAAAGAAATCTAGAAATCTGGCCTCAAACCAGAAACCTATGACAAGGGTTGCCCCTTAACCTGGCTTAACAAATGAAGTTATTTTGTGATCTGGGGTTCCTGAAAGGGTTACATGATTCCAAATTTCACCACTTTTAATCAACTCCAGTTCCTGTACTTAGAGTTTAAGGCTGAAATCAGCACTTGTAATGAGGCCTCATCCTTGCCAAACTTTGCCCTCAAGCTGAGGTCTCAGATCAAATGACCCTTTAACGCCACACCAAAGACTGTGTCTTTGACACAAAGGAGACACTCAGCAATATATACAAACCTTATTTTACTGTGTTTTCCATTATTGTGATTTGTAGATAATGCTTTTTTTTTTTTTTTTTTACAAATTGAAGGTTTGTGGCATCCCTGTGTCAAGCAAATCTGAAGGAGCCATTTTTCCAACAGCATGTGCTCATTTCATGTCTCTGTGTCACATTTTGATAATTTTTACACTATTTCAAACTTCTTCATAATGGTATTGCACAATGAATACACTAGCAAACCAAAAACCCATGTAAACATAACATTTATACGCATTAGGAAAACAGAAAATTCATGCAACTTGCTTCATTGAGATCTCACATTTTGTAAATAACTTTTTATTGTGATTTTGGTGAAAATTTACAGAACAAATTGGTTTTCCACTCAACAATTCCTACATATTTTGTTTTGTGACACTGATTGCAATCCCCACAATATAAAAACACTCTTCTCACTTTCTCCCTGTATTTATAGTTTCCGCTTGTGTTTTTTTCCTGTCCTTCCTGCCTTCTGAGATTTATCCCTGGGCAAATGCTGCTCTTTTGATTTCCTATGGTTGTTCTAATGAGTGTGTACCTCCCTGGTATTATTGTTCACCTTATAAGCCTACTGTTTGGCTGAAAGTTGAGCCACAACAATGAGATCAGTTCTAGGCTTGAAGAGTATCTAAGGGCCATAGTCCCGGGGGTTCCACCAGTCTCCATCAAATCAGTAAATCTGTTTTTTTTTTTTAAATGATTTTCAGTTTGCTCCAAATTTTTCTCCCACTCTATCCAAGACTTCCTATTGTGATTCCTTTCAGAGCAGTCAGAAAGTGGTAGCTGTTCCTCTTATCTGCAGTAAAGAAGAGGGAAGAAAATCAAAATCATTTGGAAGCAATTAGTCCAAAGTATGATGGGCCACAAGGACCTCAGCCTTCATGATCCTGAGAACTAGATGGTGCCGGGCTACCAATGCCAACCACTTAGAAAGGAATCAATAATGGAGGTCCTGGTAGAGTGGGAAGGAAAGTGTGGAACAAAATTCAAAAACACAAAAATGACCAGAATTACTGGTCAAACTGACTGGTGGAACCCCTGAGACTATGGCCCTGGGTTATCCTTTGGGCCTGGAAATGGACTTATCTCCATGGAGTAGCTCTCTCAGCCCAACAGTAGAAAGACCTTCAAGCAGAACATGTACACTAGGGAGATGCACCCCTTAGATCAATCAGCCATGAGACGTCAGAAGGCCAGCATTCACATACAGGGAAAGCTGGACAGACAGGAATGTATAGGTAAGAAAGGCAGAGGGAGGGAGAAGTCACAGAGAGGAGATGAGAAGAGAGCTTTTGATGGTTGGGGATTGTAATCGGGACCATGAAACAAAATGTGTATGAACTGTTGAGAATAAAATGAATCTGTTTTAAATGTGCACCCAAATCACAATAAAAATGTCTTTTTTTAAAAAAAGAAAGTGGTAGCTGAACACCATGTAGTTTTTCTGGTCTCATGGTCACGGAGGCTGGGGTTCCTGTGGTCCATTAGTCCTTTGGACTAATTGATTCATTGTGTCTTTGATTTTTTCACTCTCCTAGACAGGAAGAGACCAACAGTTGCACCATAAATGGCCACTCACAAGCTTTAAAGACCCTAAAGTTGCTATTTTTTAAAAATTGTTTTATTGTGCTTTGGTTGCAAATTTACAAAACATGTTTGTTTTACAGTCAACAGTTCATGCACATTAGAGTTCACATCCTGATTACCATCCCCACCTTAAAAAACTCTCCTCTCCTCCCATCCCTGTGACTACCCCCTCCCTATACTCATTAATTATGCATTCCTATCTGTTCAGCTTTCCCTCTATGTGAATGCTGCCCCCCTGATGTCTCATGGCTGATTGCTCTAAGGGGTGTATCTCCCTAGAGTAGGTGAGTGTATCGCCCTGGTGTAGGTGTTCTGCATGTGGGTCTTTGTACTGCTGGGCTGAGAGCCAATCCATGGGAGTGAGTCCATTTGTAGGCCCAAAGAGTAACCTGGGGCCATAGTCTTGGGGGTTCTACCAGTCAGTAATTCTGGTCATTTTTGTGTTTTTGAATTTTGTTCCACATTTTTCCTCCCACTCTATCCAGGATCTCCATTTTTTATCCCTTTCCAAGAGGTTGGCATTGGTAGCTGGGCACCATCTAGTTCTCTTGGTCTTGGAATCATGAAGGCTGAGGTCCTCATGGTCCATCTTATCCTTGGACAAATTGTTTCCAGATGCCTTTGATTTTCTTCACGCTTCTTTGCTTCAGATGAGAGGAGACCAATAGTTGCATCTTAGATGGCTACTCAAAATCTTTTAAGACCCCAGTTGCCACTACTCACCAAAGTAGGTTGTAGAACAAGATTTTTATGTACTATGTTGTACCAAGGAAGCTCTGGTGGTGTAGTGCCTAAGGCACTTGACTGCTAACCAGAAGGCTGGCGATCAAACCCACCAACCACTCCTCAGAAGGAAGAGGGGGCAATCTACTACCATAGTGATACTGCCTCGGAAACCCAAGGAAGGGTCGCTATGGGTTGGGTCCGACTCGACAGCACATAGCAACAACAACAACATGCTGTGCCAATTGAGCATGATGCCCCCCAAGACTATGGTCCTCAGTCTGCAGGCAAAAGTTGCTACTCATCAAAGTAGGATGTAGGATTGCCTTTGTGGACTACATTATGTCAATTGAACTTGATGTCCCCTGAGACTCTGCTCCTGAAACCCCAGGCCCAGTAACTCAGTTCCTCTAAAGTATTTGGTTATGGCTAAGCAGTTTTCATAACTTTGCCCCCTGTATGCTCTATTATATTCATGGATATATTTGCAGCACATATACATATAAATGTAGAAATATCCTCTTTAAAACCTATATATATTCATGAGTGTAGTCCCATTTGCCTTGCCACACCTGTTCAGCTTATGAATATCCACTCATAGATTATTGTTATTACTGTTATTGCAGGATTGGGTATGTGATAGTATTTAACTTTGTTGCCTTTAAGTCTTGTGCTCCTCCCAATGTCTTCTTTGCCTTGGTCATCTTGTGCTCACCTCTCCCTTATGTATATTGTCTTTCCCTTTACTAAAGTTAATGTATCTATTCTGTAGTTAGTGATTTACCCTTCTTTTCTTCCCATCCCTGTTGATGTTGCTGTTATGTGCCATCAAGTAGGCTTTCAATCATAGCAACATTATGTACAACAGAAAGAAACACTGCCTAGTCCAGCACCATCCTCACAATCCTTGCTATGCTGGAGGCCATTGTTGCAGCCACTGAGTCAGTCCATTTCATTTGAAGGTCTTTCCCATTTTTGCTTACCCTCAACTTTACTGAGCATGATATCCTTCTCCAGGGACTGGTCCCTTCTGACAACATGACCAAAGTAACTGAGATGAAATCTGGCCATCTTCCCTCTAAAGAGCATTCCAGCTGTACTTCTTCAAAGACAAACTTGTTCGTTCTTCTGAAAGTCCACGGTATTTTCAATATTTTTTTGCCAGTACCACAGTTCAGAGGCATTGACTCTTCTTTGGTCTTCCTTACTCATTGTCCAGCTTTCACAAGTATATGAGGCTATTGAAAATGCCAGGGCTTGGGTCAGGAGCTCTGGTAGCATAGTGCTTAAAACACTTGACTGCTAACCAGACAGCTGGTGGTTCAAACCCACCAGCCACTCCTTGGAAGGAAAGTTGGGCAATCTACTTCCATAGTAATACCACCTCGGAAACCCAAGGAGGGGTTGCTATGAGTTGGGTCCGACTTGACAGCACATAACAACAACAACAGGGCTTGGGTCAAGTGCATCTTAGTTTTCAAAGTGACATCCTTCCTCTTTAACCCTTTAAAGAGGTCTTTGGGAGAAGATTTACCCAATACAATACATCATCTGATTTCTTGACTCTGCTTCCATGGACATTGATGTCAACCCACATAAAATGAAATCTGTGACAACTTTGATCTTTTCTCCATTTATAATGATGTGGCTTATTGACCTAGTTGTGAGGATTTTTGTTTTCTTTATATTTCTTTATATGTAATCCATACCAAAGACTTTAGTTTTTGATCTTCATCAGTAAGTGCTTCAAGTGCTTTTCATTTTCAGAATGTCTTCCATTCTTGGTGTAAAAGAGTTAATGTCCCCAGCACTGCATCAGCTTGTTGAAACATCTCAGTGGGTATTCTGTCAATTCCTAGTGCCTTGTTTTTCACCAATTCATTCAGTGCAACTTGAACTTACTTCTTCAATATGCTACCTTGTGAAATGGTTGAATGTTGACTAATTTCTTTTGGTCCACATGTATTCCTTCTATCTTCTTTTGATGCTTCCTACACTGTTCAATATTTTGCCCATAGAATCCTTCAATATTGCAACTTAAGGCTTGAGTTTTACCTTCAGTTCTTTCAGCTTGAGAAATGCCAAGCATGTTCTTTCCTTTTGGTTTTGTAATTCCAGGTCTTTGCACATTTCATTATACTACTTTATTCTGCCATCTTGAGCCACCCTTTGTAATCTTCTGTTCAGATCTTTTATTTCATTATTTCTTCCTTTTGCTTTAGCTACTCTCTGTTCAAGAGCAAAATGACATTCATTTTGGTCTTCTCTTCCTTTCCTGTCTTGTTGAGGACCTTCCTTTCCTGTCTTTTTAAGGACCTCCTGCTTTCTTTGTGTATGAGGTTCCTAATATCTGGTCTTTGGTCCTTGGTGTTCAATGTGTCAAATCTATTCTTCAGATAGTCTCTAAATTCAGGTTGGATATAATCAAGGTCATATTTGGCTCCCATGATCTTGTTTTAATTTTCTTCAGCTTCAACTTGAATTTGCATAGGAGCAATTGATGATCTTTTCCACAGTCAGCTCTTGGCCTTGTTCTGACTGATGATATTGACTTTTCCCATTGCCTCTTTCCACAGATGTAGTTGATTTGAGTCCTATATATTCCTAAATCATTGGTCTTGCAAAATCCTATCATGTGGTCTTCAGCATCATTTCTATCAACAAGGCCATATTTTCCAACTCCCCATACTTCTTGTTCATTTCCAATACCTGGTAACCTCAAAGAATGTTTCTTATTGTGTGTAAATCTTTGCTTGACTTTTTACTGTAGTGATCTCATAAAATATTTCTTCTGTGACTCATTTCACTTAGCATAATGCTCTCTAGGTTCATCCATGTCATAAGGTGTTTTGCAGATTCAACACTATTCTTTAACATTGCATAATATTCCATTGTGTGTATGTATCATAGTTTGTTTATCCACTCATCTGTTGGTGGGCACTTAGGTCTTGCCCATCTTTTTGCTATTGTGAATGATGTTGTAATGAACATGGGCATGCATATATCTGTTTGTGTCACAGCTTTTATTTCTCTAGGATATACCCTTAGTAGTACGCTTGTTGGATCATACAGTATTTCTATTTCCAATTTTTTTAAGGAAGCACCATATCATTTTCCACAGTGTTTTTATCACTTTGCAGGCCCACCAGCAGTGTACGAGTGCTTCAATCTTTCTACATCCTTGTCAGCCTTTCTTGTTTTCTGCTTTTTGAACTCTGCTGGGGTGAAATGGTATCTCATTGTTGTTCTGATTTGCATCTCCCTAATGGCTAATGAGGAAGCTATGGTGGTGTAGTGCCTATTCTGGTTACTTAGTGCCACTCTGACAGGAATATACCACAAATGGGATGGTCTTAACAAACAGGAGTTTACTCTTGGAATTTGGAGGCTTTAAGCCAAGTTCAAAGTGCCAAGCTCTAGGGGCTGGGTGAAAGCCCCTCAACCTTGGGGTCCAGCTCTGCTTCCTGTTCCCGGCCCACTGGAGCTAGAGGCATTTCTTCACTCAGACAGCTGCTGGCTGCTGAGGATGTGAAGCCCCAAGGTTGACAAGTAAAAAGGCACACTCCTGATTTTACCAAACCACATGGCAGGCCCATTAACTTAAGTCCATTTTAAGTCCCAAGGTTGGCAAGAGCATAGTAGGCTGCTGAGCAATGACAAAGTTACATGCAGGGTCCAATCATGCCATAGGCTAGAGACTATCCCCAAGGCTTCTGCTTATATACAGGAAGCAGGCTACATTCTCTAAGGCAGCAACTCAGCTGCTCCCAGTAGATTCCACCATGGAGCTGATTACCAGTATCATCATGGGGAATACTACATCCAGCTGCCCAGCCACTCAACCAGGCCCAGCCAAATTGACACACAAACTGAACTACCACGGTGCCTACAGCATTTGACCACTAACCAGAAGGCTGGCAGTTCAAACCCACCAGCCACTTCTTAGAAGGAAGACTGGGCAATCTACTTCCATAGAGATACTGCCTTGGAAACCCAAGAAGGGGTTGCTATGAGTCAGAATCGACTCAACAGCAGTGAGTTTGTTTTTTTGTGTGTATAATGGCTAATAATTGTGAGCATTTCTTCATGTGTTTCTTGGCCTTGAGAATGTCTTCTCTGGTGAAGTATCTGTTCATGTCCTCTGCTTTTTTTCAAATTAGATTGTTTGTCCTTTTGTTATTGAAGTGTTGAAGTTTTCTATAAATTTTAGATTAATCCCTTTGTCTGATATATTGCTGCCAATTTTCACCCACAGTCTGTAGGTTCTCTTTTTACTCTACTTCATTTACTAAAAGTGAAGTCATTTGATGTGCACAAATGTTTAATTGGGCAATCTACTTCCATAGTGATATTACCTTGGCAACCCAAGGAGGAGTCGCTATGAGTCAGACCTGACTCGACCGCAATGGGTTAGTCATCTAGTTTGTCTTCTGCTGTTTGTGGATTTTGTTATATTTCATAGTGTATTTATGCCATGTGTTAGGGCCTCTAAGTTTGCCCCTATTTTTTCTTTGAAGATTTTCATAGTTTAAGCTGTTACATTTAGGTTTTTGATCCTTCTTGAGTTAGTTTTCGTATATGATGTAAGGTATGGATCCTGTTTCATTTTTCTGCAGATAGATATCCAGTTTTGCTAGCATCATTGGTTAAAGACTCTATCTCTTTCCCATTTAATGGATTTCAGCTCTTTGTAAAAACTCAGCTGTTGATAGGTGAATGGATTTACTCCTATGTTCTCAATTCTGCTCCTTTGGTTTATGTGTCTGTCATTGTACCAATAGCAGGATGTTTTAACTCCTGTGAATGTATGGTAAGGTTTAGAGTGTTTGGCTTTCTACTTTGTCCTTCTTCTTTTATAGTGTTATGCTCATCCTGGGTCCCTTTCCTTTCTATACAAAGTAGGTGATTAGTTTTTCTATCTTTCTAAAGAATGATGATGGAATCTGGGTTGGAGTTGCATTGTATCTGTAGATTGCCCTGTGCCCCTCTCATCCATGCATTCCTGTCTGTTCAGTCTTCCCTCTATGTGAATGCTACTCCCCTGGTGTCTTATGGCTGCTTGGTCCCAGGGGTGTATCTCCCTAGAGTAGGTGGGTGCTTCGACGTAGGGTAGGTGTTCTGTATGTGGGTTTTTCTACTGTTGGGCTGAGAGCCAATCCATGTAAGTGAGTCCATTTCTAGACTTGAAGAGTAACCTGGGGCCATAGTCTTGAGGGTTCTACTAGTCTCTATCCAAGCAGTAATTCTGGTCATGTTTGTGTTTTTGAATTTTGTTCCACATTTTTCCTCCCACTCTATCCAGGATCCCCAGGTTTGATCCCTTTCTGAGTGGTTAGCATTGGTAGCCGGGCACCATCTGGTTCTTCTGGCCTTGCATCATGGAGGCTGAGGTTCTTGTGGTCTATCTTACTTTTGAACTAATTGTTTTCAGATGCATTTGATTTTCTTCACTCTTCTTTGCTCCATCTGAGAGGAGACCAATAGTTGTATCTTAGAGGGCCACTCAAAAGCTTTTAAGACACCAGTCACTACTCACCAAAGTAGGTTGTATAACAAAATTTTTATGAAGTTTGTGTGCCAGTGGAGCCTGATGTCCCCCAAGACTATGGTCCTGAGCCCCCAGGCCTGGTGATTCTCTCTCACAAGATGTTTGGTTGTCTCTATGAAGTTACTCCCACCCTGTCTTCTGTTGCTTCTGTAATGTACGTGGCTAATCCTGTAGCACAAGTGCATATGTAAGATTATCTTCAGCCAAATCTATCTTTGGTCTAGGGTGTATTCCTGTCTGCCCACCCTATCCCCACCTGCTGCTCTTCAACCTGTCTATGCATTAATCCACAGCCTGGTATTTGATGCTAGTGATACTGCAGTGCTGTGCCTGTAATAGTGTTTATCTCTGTTGTCTATATCTTTTGTATACATTTTGGTGTCTTTCCTTTCCCCAGTGTCACCATGCTGGTTACAGACTCTTTCCATACTGTGCCTTCCCTTATCCAAATCAACACATGACTCCCAAATAGTCTGAGATTTTCCCTCCTCTTCCCTCCCATCCCTAGTAACCAACAAAGTGGGTTTCCTTCCTTGAATAAACTTTCCTTGACTTTTTATGACAGTGGACTCATATAATATTTTTTGTTCTGAGATTGACTTATTTCACTTAGAATAATGCCCTCTAAGTTCATTCATGTGTGAGAGAATTTGTATATTCTTCAATACTCTTTAATGTTGCATAGTATTCCATTGTGTGACTGTACCATATCCAATCATCTGTTGATGGGCATTTAGGTGGTTTCCATTTCTTTGCTATAGTGAATTGTGCTGCGAAGAACATGAGTGTGCATATTCCTGTTCATGTCCTGTCTGTCACCTCTTTAGTATATATTCCTAGTGATGGAATTGCTGGATCAAATGGTATTTCTATTTTCAGTTTTTTTAGGAAACATCATACCATTTCCCACAATGGTTGTACCATTTTGCAGTCCCATCAGCAGCATATGAGAGTTCCAATCTCTCTGCAGCCTCACCACCATTTGTTATTTTCTGTCTTGTTTAACTTTGCTATTATTGCTGGAGTGGAATGGTATCTCATTGTTGTTTTGATTTAAATCTCTCTTAACTGCTAATGATCATGAGCATTTCCTCATGTGTTTGCTGTTGTTGTTTTTATTTGCTGTCAAGTCAGACCTGACTCATAGCAACCCCTCCTTGGGTTTCCAAGGCAGTATCACTATGGAAGTAGATTGCCCAACCTTCCTTCCGAGGAGTGGCTGGTGGGTTTGAACCGCCAGCCCTCTGGTTAGCAGTCAAGTGTCTTAGGCACCTGTAAATCTTCTTTAATGAAGTGTCTGTTCATTTCCTTTGCCCATTTTTGAATTGGGTTGTTTGTCTTTTTGGTGTTGAGGTGTTGAAATTTTCTGTAAATTTTGGAGATGAGTCCCTTGTTAGATATATCATAACCAAGTATTTTTTTCCCAATCTGTAGGTTCTCTTTTTACCCTTTTGGAGAAGTCTTTAGATGCACATAAGAATTTAATTTTTAAAAGGTCCCAGTCATCTACTTTCTCTTCCACTGCCTGTGCATTCTGGGTTATGCTTAATAGTCTATTTATGCCATAAATTAAGGCCCCTAGATTTACCCCTATTTTATCTTTGATGAGCTTTATACTTTTGGGTTTCACATTTAAGTCTTTGATCCAACTTGAGTTCTTTTTTTGTGTGTGGGATGACATATGGGTCTTCTTTCATTTTTCTACAAGTGGATATCCTATTTTGCCAACACCATTTGTTAAAGAGGCTCTCTCTCCCCCAATTAATGAGTTTTGGGCCTTTGTCAAAGATCAGCTGTCTATAGATGGATGGGTCTGTTTCTGAGCTTTCAATTCTGTTCCATTGGTCTATCTATCATTGGTATACCAATACCATGTTGTTTTAACTACTGTGGCTGTATAGTAGGTTTTTGAGGTCTGGGAGTGTGAGACTTCCTACTTTATTTTTCTTCTTCAGCGGTGCTCTGTTTATCCGAGGCCTCTTTCCTTTCCATATGAAATTAGTGATTGGTTTTTCCATGTCCTTAAAAAATATTGATGGAATCTGGATTGGGATTGCATTGAATGTGTAGATTGCTTTGGATAGTATTGACCCTTTCACAATATTCAGTCTTCTTATCCATGAACAAGGCATGTTTTTCCATTTATGTAGATCCCTTGCAGTTTCTCGTTTAGTGTTTTGTATTTTTCTTTGTATAGATCTTTTGTGTCCCTGGTGAGATTCATTCCTAAATATTTTATCTTTTTGGCAGCTATTGTAAAAAGTATTGTTTTCCTTATTTCTTTTTCAGAGGACTCATTGTTGAGATAGAGGAATACAAATGATTTTTTATGTTGACCTTGTATCCTGACACTTTGCTGAAGTTGTAATTTGCTGTTCTAGTAATTTTTTTACTGAGTCTCTTGTGTTTTCTATGTATAGGATTATGTTATCTGTAAATAGAGATAACTTACTTCTTCTTTGCCAATTTAGATGCCTTTTATTTCTCTTTCTTGTCTTATTGCCCTGGCTAGGACTGCCAATACAATGTTGAATAGAAGTAGTGATAGAGGGCATCCTTGTCTGGTTCTCATTTGCAAAGGAAATGGTGTGAGTCTTTCTCCATTAACAATAATGTTGGCTGTTGATTTTGCATATATGGCCTTTATTATGTTGAGGATTTTCCCTTCTATCCCTATTTTATTGAGAGTTTTGAATAGGAACAGGTGGTAGATTTTGCCAAATGGCTTTTCAGCATCAATTGATATGATCATATGGTTCTTTTGTTTTGTTTCTGTGGTTGATTACACATTGATTGTTTTTCTGATATTAAACTATTCTTGCACACCTGGTATGAATCCCACTTTGTTATGATTTTTTTTTTTTCTTTGATATGTTGTTAGATTCTGTTGGCTAGGATTTTGTTGAAGATTTTTGCATCTATATTCATGAGAGATATAGGTCTGTAGTTTTCCTTTTTACTGACATCTTTCCCTGGTTTTGGTATCAGAGTTATGCTTGCTTCATAGAATGGGTTTGGGAGCATTCCATCTTTTTCTATGTTCTGGAATAGTTTGAGTAGTATAGACATCAACTCTTCCCTGAATGTTTGGCAGAATTCTCCAGTGAAACTGTCTTGGCCAGGAGTTTTTTTTTTTTTTTTTTTTTTGTGGGGAGATTTTTATGACCTGTTCAATTTTTTTGTTTTGATCTGAGTCTGTTCAAATATTTTATCTCTGATTAGGATAATTTAGGTAGGTCTTATGTTTCTAAAAACGTGTCTGTCTCTTCTAAATTCTCAAATCTGATGGAGTACAGTTCTTCACAATATTCTGTTAGTGCTGTTGTTGTTATGTGCTGTCAAGTCAGACCCGACTCATAGTGACCCCTCCTTGGGTTTCGAAAGTGATATGACTATGGAAGTAGATTGTCCAACATTCCTTCTGAGGAGTGGCTTGTGTGTTTGAACTGCCAGCGTTCTGGTTAGCAATCTAGTGTCTTAGGCAGGTGTTCTGGTTACCTAGTGCTGCTCTGACAGGAATATACTACAAATGGGATGGCCTTAACAAACAGGAGTTTATTCTTACAATTTGGAGGCTTTAAGTCCAAGTTCAAAGGGCCAGGCTCTAGTGGCTGGGTGAAAGCCCCTCAACCTTGGGGTCCAGCTCTGCCTCCTGCTCCCAACCCACTGGAGCTAGAGGCATTTCTTCACTCAGACAGCTGCAGGCTGCTGAGGCTGAGAAGCCCCAAGGTTGACAAAGTAAAAAGGCACAGTCCTGATGTTACCAAACCACACGGCAGGCCATTAATTTAAGTCCATTGTAAGTCCCAAGGTCAGCAGAGCATAGCAGGCTGCTGAGCAATGACATGGCTACATGCAGGGTCCAAGCATGCCATAGGATAGAGACCATTCCCGAGGCTTCTCCTTAAATACAAGAAGCAGACCACATCCCAAAGGCAGCTACTCAGCTGCTTGTGGTAGATCCCACCATGGAACTGATTGCTAGTCTCCTCATGGGGAATAATACCACCAGCTGCGCAGCCACTCAACCAAGCCCAACCAAGTTGACACGAAAACAAAACCACCACAGCAGGATTTCAGTTGGCTCTGTTGTGATGTTGCCCTTTTCATTTATTATTCATGTTGTTTGCAGCTTCTCTTTCTTTTCCTTTGTTAAATTTGCCAGTGGTTTGTCAATTTTGTTAATCTTTTCAAAGAACCAGTTTCTCATTTTGTTGATTTTCTCCATTGGTTTTTTTTTTGTTGTTGTTGTTGTTTTGTTTTCTGCTTCATTTGTTTCTGCTCCAATCTTTATTATTTCCTTACTTCTGGGTACTGTAGGTTTCTTTTGTTGCTCTTTTTCTAATTGTTGCAGTTGTTGAATTAAAATGTTGATTTTGATTCTTTCCTCTTTTTTGATGTGTGCATTTATTGCTATAAATTGACCTCTGAGTACTGCTTTCACTGTGTCCCATAGGTTTTGGTAAGTTGTATCTTCATTCTCATTTGTTTCCAAGATTTTTTTTTATTATTATTATTTCCCCTGTTACCCAGTAGTTTTTGAGCACTGTATTTTTCAGTTTCCACACATTTTATTTTTCTTCCCTTGGTCTTCCTATTATTGATTTCTAATTATATAGCATTGTGATCTGAGAAGATGCTTTGTAGTATTTAAATGTTTTTGAATTTATTGAGGCTTGTTTTGTGTCCTAACATATGGTTTATTCTGGAGAATGATCCATGTGCACTGGAGAAGAATGTGTATTGTTCTTCTGTTGGGTGGAGTGCTCTGTATATGTCTATGAGGGCAAGTTGGTTGATTGTGTTGCTGAGTTCTTCTGTATCTTTGTTGAGTTTTTTCCAGTAGTTCTGTCCCTCCTTGAAAGTGGTGTGTTAAAGTCTCCTACTACTATTGTAGAGTTGTCTATTTTTCCTTTCAATTCAGTTAATATTTGCTTTATGTATTTTGGAGCTTTTTCATTGGGTGCATAGATATTTATTATGGTAATGTCCTCTTGGTCAATTGACACTTTTATCATCATATAGTGTCTTTCTTTGTCCCTTATGCTGTTTTTCATCTTGAAGTCTATTTTATCTGAAATTAATAATGCCACTCCTGCTTTTTTTCTTTTTTTGGTTGACATTATCTTGGTATATATTTTTTTTCCAAACTTTAAGAGGTAGGTCTCTTGTAGGCAGCATATTGATGGGTCTTCTTTTCTTATCTCTTTCTCTTGACTGGTGCATTTAGTCCATTCACATTGAGTGAAATTAGTGATAGATATGAATTTATTACTGTCATTCATTTGTGTTTGTTATTCTGTTGTTGGTGAATTCCTTGTTCCTTATTCTTCTGTGAATTCCTTATTCATCTGTGCTGAGTTCATTTTGTTATCAAATGTTATTTCTCTCTTCTTCATTATTGTTCGTTTTGTGCTTACTAAGCCCTTATGTTTTTATTTTTTCTGAGTTTGCTTAGAAGGATTGTTAATTATCTTTGTGGTTATCCTGAAGTAATTTCTCATCTCCCCAAGTTTGGAACAGTCTATTCTATAAAGGCATAGTCCTGTATTCCTCGTCATTTGGAAGTTTTGTAATTAAACTTTTATTCCCTCTATTTGCTTTGTTGCTGGTGTCATCAGCAGATTGACTCCTTTATTTCTCTACATACATTTCTTATGAGCTTATTTTGAGAATCTTTTTCTGGTTTGGTTTCTAGGTGGTGGTATCAATTATCTTGATTTTAATTTGTTGTTCTCTGTTGTGGGTTCTCTATTGGAAGGACTCCCTTTAGCATTTCTTATAGGGCTGGTCTGGTTTTCACAAACTCCCTTAATTTCTGCTTGTCTGAGAATGTCTTGATTTCACCCTCATATTTGAATGACAATTTGGCTGGGTATATAATTCTTGGTTGGAGGTTCTTTTCTTTCAAGGTTTTATATATGTCATCCCACTGTCTTCTTGTCGGCATGGTTTCTGCTGAGAAATCAGAGCTTAGTCTTATTGGTTGTTCATTGTAGGTGACATTTCATTTTTCCTGAGCTACTCTCAAGATTCTTTATCTTTGGTTTTGGTAAGTTTAATTATGATATATCTTGCTGAATTTCTCTTGGGATCTATTCTGTATGGAGTTCACTGAATTTTTTGGACAGATATCTTTTCTTCCCTCATGATATGGGGGAAATTTCTGTTAGCAAGTCCTTGACAATTTTCTCAGGTTTCCCCCCCACCCCCGCTCTTGTTCTGGTATTCCAATCAGGCATATGTTGTTTCTTTTTATGTCACCCCATAAAAATCTTACATTCTTTTCATTTCTTTTAAATCTTTGTTCTGATTTTTCCTCAAACAGACTAGCATCAAAGGATTCATTTTCTAGCTGGGAAATGCATTCTTTAGCCATTTCTAGTCTACTCTTTTGTCCTTCCACTGTGTTATCTATTTCTATAATTTTAGTGTTCATCTTCTGTATTTCTAATTGCTGTTTTTGTCTGAGTTCTATTTGAGTATTTATCTTGTTATTTTGTCCTTGACTGGTTTTCCTGAATTCTTCCAGGGTACTATCTGTCTTGTTGCTATTTCTGTTTATGGTTTCCTTGAGCTGTTGGGGGGTCCTATATATATATATATTATGCCTTCTGAATCCCTTCTCAGATAGTTCTATTTCTTGTTCTTCCTCTAAGACACATAACTCTTTACTCTGGACTTTTGTTTCTGTTATCTTGCCCCCCCCTCCCTTTTTTTTTTTCTTTGAGGTTGTCTGTTGTTTCCTACACACTTTGAGGTTGTCATTTTTAATTGTTAGCTATGAGTTTATTTTTTTTCACCCTGGTTTTATGTTTTACTATGTCTGGGAGTGTGTCATATGTGGACTTCTTTTTATTATTAACTTGTCTATACTGAGTCCTCTCCAGCACACTCTGCATTGGTGCAATCACTGGTGGGGATGTGGAAGCAGGTCTCTGTTCATTGTGAATAGGTTTTGGTGTTAGCACAAACAGGTGTTGTCTACCATCTGTAGGAGCTACCATTACATAGTGGAAGTTTAGTATGTTTCTCCTCTTGCAAGAGGCAGGGAGAAAAGGGAAAAGAGAGAAAAAAAGAAAAGACAATGCCAGAAGGGCATCCAGGATAGAAAGACAGAAAGGTGTTTTCTGCTTGGGGTGAAAAAAATCAGTTAGCAATGCAGGCAGAGCAGGGCAGCTCAGGTCCTTTTGGGGACCTATGCTGAGGATGTTGTTGTTAAGTGCTGTCGACTCATAGCAACCCCATGCACAGCAGAACGAAACACTGTCCGATCCCACGCCAGCCCCACAATCCCTGCTATACTTGATCCCATCATCGCAGCCACCATATCAATCCATCTCGTTGAAGGCCTTCCCCTCTTTCGTCAACCCTCACCCTACCAAGCATGACATCCTTCTCCAGGGAATGGTCCCTTCTTACAACATGACCAAAATAGGTGAGACGAAGTCTGGCCATTCTTGCTTCCAAG
>NW_006921691.1:4003910-4005363 GCF_000298275.1 Orycteropus afer afer
GGCATAGTAGATCATATGGTTTTCTGATTCAAAATGGCCAAAACCAGTCCATTTCAGCTCACTAATGCCAAGGATATCAATCTTTATGTGTTCCATTTCCTTTTTGACAACTTCCAATTTTCCTAGATTCATACTTCGTACATTTGCTGAGGATGATGCCCAGGTATTTCCAAACTGGAAGGAGTTCCAAAGGAAAGTCCCATCTCTCTCTGGGTGGACTGACAAGTTGCAAAAAACCAGAGTACAGATTCAATTTGGACCACAAAGTTTTTCCAGGAGATAGGCCCAAACTCTCTGCCTTTCACCTGCTTCAGGGCTCCACCAACTCAGAGGGCACTTCTCCCTTTCTCCCACTCTGCTCTGGACTCTGTGGCAGCTCAAGCCAAAGAGGAGGGTGGTCCTGATCCATTTGTCCATAAGATCTTTGCTCTCCCACAAAGTCCCAGCCCCCCTTATAAAACTCCCAGTGAGGCTATTCTGAGTCTCAGTGCCTGTGGGTTCTGTAGTGCTTTGTTTTGTTCCCTTCCTCCTTCTTCTCTACCTTGCCTCTTTCTCCAGGTCTTTTGTCTCCACTGGCTAGATGGGCCTGCCTTTTTTCCCCCAGTTGTTTAGTTTGCTATCTTAGCCTTCACAGGATCTAATACTATACTTTTTCCTTAGCTGCTCATAACTCCAGTATCTTTATTGTATCTACTTTACCTGGTTGTTCTGGTTTTCAGATGGAAGAGGGAGTGATTGTGGATCTTATCTGCATGACATCATCTTCTGACCAACTCACATGATAGAATTTTGCATGACCAATTGCTTATTCAGCAATTTTATTATTTTATTATTATTATTCACAACAAAAATGATGGCTGTACACCTGGCCCTCACCAGATGGAATACACAGGAATTAAATAAACTACAGGCTTACAGGTGAGGAGAGACAATGCAGGGATGCCAGAGTAACAGGCTGGAAGAGCAGGAGAAAGGGGATAAAAGCCTTGAACCCGGACAGAAGAGCAGTCAGCCCCAGGGATACAAGTGAGGAGAGACAACTCAGGGACACCCAGAGTAGCAGACCAGAGGAACAGGAGAAAGGGAATTAAAAGCCAGGAAGCCAGACAGAGGAACAGTCAGCCAGGTGGGGGTGATATGTGAGGTCTCCAACAGCAGGACAAACTTGTCTGTTGGTTTGTCCTACTGTAGTGACATATAGACGTGAGTTTTGAGGCTGAGCCTCTGGTGTTTAAAACCCAGAGAGATGCACCTGGTGCACAAGTAACCAGCTTATAGACTGAGACAGACTAGAAAGAAGAAAGAGGCCGTCCACTTCTGAAAGAATTGGCCAGGGAAAACCTTATGAATAGCAAAGTCTTTGGAGGCACTCACTCAGTTATGCCAAGAGATTTGGAGGACAGCTACCTGGCCAACTGACTGGAAGAGATCCATATTTGTGCCCATTCCAAAG
>NW_006921691.1:4006528-4011350 GCF_000298275.1 Orycteropus afer afer
ATCAAGTATAGCGGGGATTGTGGGGCTGGCGTGGGATCAGGCAGTGTTTCGTTCTGCTGTGCATGGGGTCACTATGAGTTGGAAACGACTCGACGGCACTTAACAACAACAACAACAACAACAACAAATAAACTACATCCATGCAAATAAGTGATGGAGAAACTCAGTACCATTAGCCCAAACAAGGCCATGTGGTGACTGTGGAACAGACCATTAATTGCTCATGTGTAAATTCAAGTCAAAGCTGAAGAAAATGAAAACAAGTCCATGAGACCCAAAATATGACCTTGGTTATATACTGTCTGAATTTAAAGACCATCTGAAGAATAGAGTTGACTCATTGAACACCAATGACTGAAAACCAGATGAGATGTGGGATGACATCAAGAACATCATACATAAAGAAAGCAAAAAGTAATTAAAAAGACAGGAAACAAATAAAAGACCAACATGGATGTCAGAAATGACTCTGATAGTTGCTCTTGAATGGAGAATGGCTAAAGCAAATGGAAGAACTGATGAAATAAAAGAGGTGAGGAGACAATTTCAAAGGATAGCACAAGAAAGCAAAATAAAGTATTATAATGAAATGTGCTAAGACCTAGAATTAGAAAACCAAAAAGGAAGAACACATTTGGCATTTCTCATGCTGAATGAACTGAAGAAAAAATTCAAATCTTGAGTTGCAACATTGAAGGATTCTATGGCCAAATTTTGAACTATGTAGGAAGCATCAAAAGAAGATGGAAGGAATACAGAGTAACAGTACCAAAAAGAATTGGTCAATGTTCAGCTATTTCAGGAGATAGCGTAAGATCAAGAACCAATGATACTGAAGAAAGAAATCCAAGCTGCACTGAGGAGTTGGTGAAAGCAAGGTGCTAGAAATTAACAGAATAGTCACTGAGATGTTTCAACAAAAGGATGCAGCACTGGAGCCATTTACTCATTCACACCAAGACATTTTGAAGATAGACAAGTTGAACCTGGACAACTGACTGGAAAAAGTCCATATTTGTGCCCATTCCAAAGAAAGGTGAGCCAACAGAATGTGGAAATTATTAACAATATCATTAATACCACATGCAAGTGAAATTTTGCTGAAGATAATTAAAAAATGGTTGCAGCAGTAGATTGACAGGGAACTTCCAGAAGTTTAAGTTGGATTCAGAAGAGGATGTGGAAACTAGGGATATCATTGCTGATGCTAGATGGATCTTAGCTGAAAGCAAAGAATACCAGAAGGATGTTTACCTGTGTTTTATTGACTATGCAAAGACACTTGACTTGGATCATAAAAAATTATGGATAACATTGTCAAGAATGAGAATTCCAAAACATTTAAATTGTGTTCATAAGGAACCTGTACATAGACCAGGAGGCATTTTTTAGAACAGAACAGAACAAGGAAATACTGCATAATTTAAAATCAGGAAGGGTGTGTGTAAAGGTTGCATACTTTCACCAACTTACTCAATCTATGTGCTGAGTAAATAATCCAAGAAACCAGTATTTATGAAGAAGAATGCAACATCAGATTTGGAGGAAGACTCCTTAACAATCTGTGATATGCAGATGACAAAACCTTGCTTGGTGAAAGTGCACATCATTTGAAGCACTTGCTGATGAATATCAAAGACTACAGTGCTCAGTATGGATTATTCCTCAACAAAAGGAAAATAAAAAATCTTCACAACTGGACCAATAAGCATCATCACAATAAATGGAGAAGAGATTGAAATTGTCTGGGATTTCAGTTTATTTTGATCCATAATCAACATCCATGGAAGCTGCAGTCAGGAAATCAGAAGCTGTATTGCACTGGACAAATCTGTTGCAAAAGACCTCTTTAAAGTGTTAAAGAGCAAAGATGTCACTTTGAAGACTGAGGTACACCTAACCTGAGGCATGATATTTTCAATAACCTCTTATGCATGGGGAAGCTGGACAGTGAGTAAGGAAGACCAAAGAAGAGTTGATGCCTTTGAATTGTGAAGTTGGCAAAGAATACTGAAAATACCATGGACTGTGAGAGGAATAAACAAATCTGGAAGATTAGAAGAGGTAGAGCCAGAATGCTTCTTAGAAGCAAGAATAGCCAGACATCATCTCAACTACTTGGTCATGTTTTCAGAGGGGACCAGACCCTGGAAAAGGATGCTTGGTAAAGTAGAGAATTAGTGAAAAAGGAGAAGACCCTCAATGAGATGGATTATCTTCCTGTTGTTGATTTCTAATTTTATAGAATTATGATCTGAGAAAAAGCTTTGTAGTATTTTGACGTTTTTAATTCATTGAAGTTTGCTTTATAGCCTAACATATGGCCTATTCTGGAGAATGTGTCATGTGCACTGGAAAATCAACAAAGATAAAGAAGCTCTAAACACAATGAAACAGTTAGAACTGATAGATATATACACAGCAGTTATCACTTCTAATTGTTTCATTGTGTTTAGAGCTTCTTTATCTTTGTTGATTTTCTTTCTAGTTGTTCTGTTCTTCACTGAAAGTGGTGTATTAAAGTCTTCTACTATTATTGTGGAATTGCCTATTTTTCTTTTCAATTCTGGTAAAATTTGCTTTCTGTATTTTGAGGCTCCTTCTGTGGGTGTGTAGGTATTTATTATGGTTATGTCCTCTTGCTGAATTGACCTTTAATTATTTTATAATGTCCTTCCTTGTCTCTTTTGTTGGTTTTTGCCTTAAAGTCTATTTTCTCAGAAATTAATATTGCCACTCCTGCTCTTTTTTGGCAGCCGTTTGCTTGACCTGTTTTTCCAGCCTTTGCTTTTGAGCTTATTTTTGTCCTTGTGTCTAAGATTGACTTTTGTAGACACCATACTGATGAGTCATACTTTCTTATCCATCCTGCTACTCTCTGTCTCTTGACTGGTACATTTAATCCATTACTTTCAGTGTAATTATCAATAGGTGTAAACTTACTGTTGTTGTCATTTTACTAGTTGTGTTTGTGTGTGTATGTGTGTGTGTGTAGTGTTGTTGGCTTTTTTCTTCCATATATTTTACTGTACTGGGTTCATTTTGTCTATGGATTTTCCAATCATTCCTTTGTTGCCTTTGCTTCAGTGTTTACTGACTCTTTATCATTTTCTTTTTTATTTTGGTGAGAAGGTTTATTAATTTTCTTTGAGGTTATCTTTTAATATATTATCTTCTTAAGTTTGAAACAGTCTGTGCTATCTTAAGTCCCTCTTCATTTAGAAGTTCTGTAACTACACCATTTTCCCCCACTTTTTGCTTTGTTATTGTCATCATTTATAATTTGACATCTCTGCTCCTCTATTGTCAGTTTTGTAGGTTTATTGTGTTTTTGATATTTTGTATACCTAGGTTGATTTCTGGGTGATGTTTATCATGTGTTTTAATCTTATGTTGTTATGTGCTATTGTTGGTTCTCTCTTCAATAGGCTCCCTTCAGCATGTCTTGTATGATTGGTCTGGTTTTTACAAATTCCCTTAATTCTTGTTTATCTGGAAATGTCTTACTTTTGTCATTGTATTTGAGGGATGATTTTGTAGGACATATAATTCTTGGTTGACTTTTATTTTTTCTTTCAGAGTTTTACATATGCCATCCTATTGTCTTTTTGCCTGCATGGTTTCTGCCAAGAAATCACGATTTAGTCTTATTGGTTCTCCTTTGTAAGTAACTATTTGTTTTTCCTAAGCTGCTTTCAGGATTATCTTTTTGTCTTTGGTGTTTTTCTTTTGAGGTCTATCCCATTTGGAGTTCATTGAGCTCACTAAATGCATATCTTCTCATCTTTCACAATATTAGGGAAGATTTCTTCCAACAAATATTTGACAATTTTCTTAGGTTTTTTTTTTTTTTTTTTCAAAATCTCTTCCTGTTCTGGAATGCTGAGCACACATAAGTTATTCCTCTTGATGGTGTCCCACATAGCTCTTAAGCTTTCTTCACTTTTTTCATTCCTTTTTTCTGAGGGTTCCTTTAACAGATTAGTAGTAAGATAATTGTCTTCAATCTTGCTATTTCTGCCTCCCATTAATTTAATTCTACTCTTTTGCCCTTCCAATATATTATCTATTTCTGACAACTTAGTATTAATCTTCTAGATTTCTATTTGCTGTTTTTGTATTTCCATTTATTTCTAATTTTCTACTATAATTTTTTCTAATTTTCCATTTATTTAGTCCATTTATACTTGTACTTTTTTTTTTTTTGAAATCTTATAGAGTTTTGTCTGTTTTGCTTGATTTTGTCAGTTTCCTTAATCTCTCTCTTGATTCATTGAAGGTACCTAATATATAATTATTTTGAATTCATTGTCAATACAATAGCATCTCTGTCTCCAGAAGATTTTCTAGTCCTGTATTTTGGTCACTTGTTTGAACCATCTTGTTCTGTTCTTTTTTGTTTGTTTGTTTTGTTTTAATTTTTATTGTGATTGGATGAAAGATTACAGAGCAAATTCATTTTCCATACATTAGATCAAACAAAATTTGTTTCATGACATTGACTGCAATTCCCCACAGTGTAACAGCTCTTTTACCACCCCCTCCCTGTAATTACCTCTTCTCTGTGTCCTTCTTTCCTATGCATTTCTGCCCCATTAGCTATCACCCGATAGAAATACTGTTCTTCTGTTCTTGCAGATAGTTTATTATTATTATTATTACTGTGATTTGGATGAAGATTTACAGAGCAAATTCACTTTCCATACAGCAGTTTACATATACTTTGTGACATTGACCACAGTTTACCACAATGCAACAGCTCCCCTCCCACTTCCTCCCCATAGTTACCTCTTCCCAGTGTCCATCCCTCCATGGACTCCTG
>NW_006921691.1:4013790-4037123 GCF_000298275.1 Orycteropus afer afer
TCCTGCTTCTTTGTGTGGACTGTGATGGTCTGTTGTCTCTGAGGCATCGTGGTGGTGTTGTATTTAGATCTCTGTTAACTGTTTGTGAAGAGCAGTCAAAGGTGATTCCAGCTCTTCTTGGTTGTTTTTTATTATTGGCCCCTTGGTGGCAAAGGAGGTAGTGGTTCTCGCTCAGTAAGTGAAGTTGCAGGAGGTGTGGGTGTAGTTGTATCTTATGGGGATTGTTGCTGTCTCCCACTCAATTAGATACAAATTACAATTGAATAACCTTCAAAAAACTAAAAGCACATGGACAAAAAACATGCCATGTAATCACACAGGAACAGTAACCAAAAAAAGAAAAAAGGGAAAAAGAAGAAGAACCCTGCAATATCAGGATAAGGCATTAAGAGAAAAAAAGTAGAGAAGGAGAATAATGAAGATGTGAAAAATGCAAAAAGAAGATTAAGGAACAGGGTTAACCACAAGAAAAAAGGGGGGAAAAATCTTAAATTTTTTTTTAGAAAAAAAATTCAACCAGGAACAGGGAAAAGAAAAATTGCTGAAAACTAGGGCATGGGAGAGGAAGAGTAAGAATAATAGTAAAAAGGAGAAAAATATTAATAATAATAGTTGTTTTAAAACAGACAAATACAAGCAAACTAATCACCAGAAAAAGAAAATGAAAAAGAAAAAAATTAAAATTAAAAAGGAGAGAAAAAAAATCGGTGGAGGACAGGGCAGGACACCCAGGCTCCGTCTTAGTACACAGACTGTGATAGAGTTCCTGTGGGCCCAGAAGGTAGGTGAGAGTGGGGAATGGCTGCACCTCCCTTCACCAAGCAGGTATGGGGTATAAGGGTAATGAGAGGAATGTTGTACCTTTCAGTCTTGCAGGTCTGGAGGGTTCTTGGGGTTGCTGGAAAGCAGAACGTGTTCTTAAGCCCTAGGAATCTGTGAGAGGGCTGTCTTTTTAAATGTCCAAAATAGTCAAGCTGCTTTTAGATCTTCAAAATGGCAGCGTCCTCCGGACCAGCAAAAGTCCACAGCTTAGCTCACCTTTCTCTTCACCTTCTCCGTTTATTCCCCAGCCACTGGAGCAATCCTCCATGCAGTCCCTGGATAGCAGGGCTAATTTTTAGATTAATTCTTAAGTCCTACCGGCACTCGGGAATGTCCAAGCTGTCTGTGCCATCAGGATCACTCAGGATCGCTGCCAGACCACAGCTCCGTATGTCTCCTATTTTGGAATTTTCATGCAAATTCTTCTGCTAGTTGGGGTTTAGTCCATTTCTATATCCTTCCCTTCAAGGCTCAGGGGTCCTGGATTATCTTCTGTGTCTGTGTTAATTGGTTTCCCTTTTCTTCATTGAAAAGGGTCTGTGCAGTCGTTCTGCCTAGTCCTCCATCTTGCCAGAACTCCCCTTGTCCTGTTCTTTTGTATGATTTGAAATTGTCTGTAGTCTATAATATTGCTATAGATTTGCTATGAATTAGAATCAAGTTGATGGCAGTGGGTTTGGTTTCATTTTGGGTAGTCTCTGAGATATTTTGGTGCTATTGTATTTATTTGTGGGTTGTATGTTGGTTTGCTTGTTTTTTTTTTTTTTATTTTTTATATTGTTCTGTTTTAATATATCTGGGCAATGAGGTGGATGTTCTACTATGGTCACTAGTTTGGCAGCACTGAGGTGCTTACCATCTCTCTTCAAGTGGATTTGGTAGTGGGTGAGAATGTGAGCATGAGCCTCTGATTGTTGGTCAAGTAAAGCAGCTGAGGGCAGGCTGGCAGGTGTTGGCTGTCATCTGTCATCAATCCAGTGGTGTTGGAGCAGGTGTTGGCACTTGCCCTGTGGGCAGAGTGGCAGGTGCAGTGGGTATGGCTGGGTAGTGTTGCTGGCTCTTGACTGCTTGTGGGGGAAAGGAAAAGAGGGGGACAGAGAAAGAGAAACAGAAAGAAAACAACAAGGGACAAGGGAGAGAACAACTAAGAAGAAAAACAAAGACAAAAAAAAAAAGAAGAGAGCATCATATTGGTGCAAGTGCTAGCTACCAAAATGGCTGTGGTTGGAATATAGCACTCACTTCATGGGATTGCACATGAGGGAAGAATTAAGAAGAAAGAAAAGAGGTGAAGAAAAGTGGCACAGAACTGGTGTAACCATTAGCTATCAAAAATAGCTGCAGCAGGAATGAGGAGAACACCCCATGGGAGTGCTGTCTGTGGAGTGGTGGGGGCAGGTGCTGCTGACCATGGTGTTGGCAGGGCTGAGTGCCTACTCAGTGAGATTAAAAAAAGGAAAAAAGTAGGGAAAGAAGAGGTAGAAAGGACAGAATAGAAAAAATTAAGGGGGAAAAAAGGAGAGGGGAAGAGGGAAGAACTAAGAAGAAAGAAAAAAGAGAAAAAGAAAATAATAGCCGTTCAGTACTGGTGAATGTGCTTGCTGTCAAATATGGCTGTGGTAGGAACACAGAACTCTCTCTATGGGAGCATGAACCACTGACTGGGGAGGGATGGGATGGGAGTGCTGGCCATGGAAGCAGTGGAGGGCAAGATGCTTGCTCCATGGGATCAAAACTAGAAAAACAGGGAGGGTAGCAGAAGAAAAGAAGGAAAAATAAAAGGAGGAGTGAAGAGGGAAGAACCAAGATGAAACATGAAGAAAACAAAAAGGGAATAAAGAAAAAGCACAACACTTGCAGCCATAGGGGGCTTGACCAGCCACTGGGTAGATGGGGAATGGCGGGGTGCACCTTTGATTACTGGGAGCTTGTGCAGAATAAGAGGGAGATCATACTTCTCTGGTTGCTAATCACTGATGTAGGTGGTGCCACAGTCCTGATGGAGTGGAACTGGTTGTCTGGCATTTGCCCCAATCAGAATGCTGTTTGCAATAATTCAAAATGGCCACACTGTGCCAATTCACAGTTCACTGCTCCATATGCCTCCTTGCTCAGACTCTTCCAGTAATCAGTATTTGATCAGTATTCTTTATCCTTTTCTTTGAAACTCTGGGTTCCAGAATTGTCATCTGTATATGTTTTACTTGGTTTCTCAAGTCTTTGTTGTAGGAGGTGTGGATTGTGTATCTGCCTACTCCACCATTTTTGATCCTCCTGTGATATTCATTTTATGGAGTTGGTCTGCAATATCTGCAAGGTATGCTTAAACTGAAACAAATACCCAGTGAATGATGCGGTGACAGACCACAATGGGAGGTCACAGATCAGAACAAAGGTACTAGGTGCTGAGAAGGAGATGGGGACCATGGAGAAGACTGGAAGATGCTGTGCTTAAATGCTTTTAAACTGGATTAAGTGTTGTCCTGGCCTCTGTCTACTCTCACCTAGTCAAAGGCAATAGTCAAAATGACCTCCCTAAACTATCCTGGTGAGCCAGGGTGCAGGCGAGGTCACATGTCTTGGTTTCATCTTGGTTCTTCCCTCTTCACTCCTCCTTTTATTTTTCCTTTTTTCCTCTGCTACCCTTCTGTTTTTCAAGTTTGATCCCATGGAGCAAGCATCTTGTCCTCCACTGGGTTCCATGGCCAGTGCTCCCAACCCATCCCTCCCCAGTCAGTGGTGCATGCTCCCATAGAGTAAGTTCTGTGTTCCTGCCACAGCCATATTTGACAGCAAGCACATTCGCCAGTACTGAACTGCTATTATTTTCTTTTTTTCTTCCTTCTTAGTTCTTCCCTCTTCCCCTCTCCTTTTTTCCCCCTTAATTTTTTCTGTTCTGTCCTTTCTACCTCTTCTTTCCCCACTTTTGTCTTTCATTCTTTCTTTTTTTTAATCTCACTGAGTGGGCACCCAGCCCTGCCAACACCATGGTCAGCAGCGCCTGCCCCTACCACCCCACAGGCAGCAGTGCACACTCCCATGGGGTGCACTCCTCAGGTGGCTCTCATGCTCACCTGCAATCACAGGCCCACATACAGAACTAAAAGCAAATTCTTATAGCCAAAAGACATTTACCAACTTTGGGCACTTCCCTGAAAATCACTGTACCCTCCATCTCCTTTATCTGTCAAATGAGGTTATGCTACTTTTCTAGGGCTGCCATAACAAAACTCTACAAACTGGATAGATTATACAACCCAGCCCACTGCTGTCAAGTCAAATCCAACTCATAGTGACCCCTCCTTGGGTTTCCAAGGCAGTATCACTATGGAAGTTGATTGCCCAATCTTGTTTCCAAGGAGTGGCTGGTGGTTTTGAACCACCAGCCTTCTGGTTAGCAGTCAAGTGCCTTAGGCACTACACCACCAGAGCTCCTGAATAGATTATAAGAACAGAAATTATTGGCCATAGTTCTGGAGGCTGGAAGTCCAAATCAATGTGTTGGCCATGTTCCCCCTGAAGTTTCTAGAGGAAGATTCTTTCTTGTTTTCCCCAGCTTCTGGTAGCACCAGGCATTCCTTGTCTTATAGATGTATCTTCACATGATGTCCTTCCTCTGTCTCTCTATGTTTCTTCTCTTCTATAAACATACCACTTAGATTGGATTAGGACCCATCCTTCTCCAGTATGCATCCTTGTTCAGTCTCTTCCTGTAATCAGTATTTGATTGGTATTCTTTATCCTTTCCTTTGAGACTGATAACATATTCAGAGACACTATTTTCAAACAAGGTCACATTCACATATACCAGGGATCAGGACTTCAACATATGTTTTTGGAGGACACAATTTAATCTATTACAAAGATTAATAGTCCAACCCCTTAATGTTTCTGTGAGGCTCAGCTTGTGCTTAACACAAGATTGCAACCCTGGTAGGATCCCCCACAAATGGAGGCAGTGGTATTGCATGGACTCAGATTTGACTGCCTTCACCAATGAAAGCCAGGAAAGGTATCCTGGCCACTCTCCTATCTTCCCTGGCCCTGATCAGGTGGGCCCTCTGCTCACCTGGCCTAGATTTGTGTTTCATGGATCTCATGATAACACTTTTAGTAAGTGCATTCAGAAAAATGAGGTTCTGGTTCAGTCTTTTTCTTTGTTTAAAGATATAGACTTGTGGTTAAGAAAGAAGGTTCTGGAGTCAGAGTGAGTTCAAATTCTCACTGCACCACTCTCTTATGACTTTTGGCAAGGTCCTAGCCCTCTCTACGTCTCAATTTCCACATTTGTGTGATAGTGGTAGGGAGTATTGGTAGTTTTGGTAGAATATCTCATCTTCCATACAAAAGACCCAGGTTTAATTCTGGGCCAGCGCACCACCCATCTGTCAGTGGAGGCTTGTGTATTGCTATGATGTTGAATAGGTTTCAGCAGAGCTTCCAAAGAGGCTAGGAAGAAAGGCCTGACGATCTACTTCTGAAAACTAGCCAGTGAAAACCCTATGGATCACAATGGTCTGATCTGCAACCAATCATGGGGATGGCACGGGACTGGGCAGCATTTTGTTCCACTGTGCATGGGGTCATCACAAGTTAGGGGCTGACCTGATGGCAACTAACAACAATGAGATGGAAGTAACAATACTATTTGTTGAGAGACTCAAAGGCAATAATGCTTGGAACATTATTGTTGTGTTATTGTTGTTAGTTGCAGTCAAGTTGATTGTCAACTCATAGTAACCCCATGTGACAGAGTAGAACTGCCCCATAAGGTTTACTAGGCTGTAATCTTTAAGGAGCTCCAGGAGTGTAGTGCCTAAGGCATTTGACTGCTAACCAGAAGGCTGGCAGTTCAAACCCACCAGTCACTCCTTGGAAGGAAGACTGGGCAATCTACTTCTGTAGAGATACTGCCTCGGAAACTCAAGGAGAAGTTGCCATGAGTTGGAATCTGTTCAGTGGCAGTGAGATTGGTATTTTTGGTTTGATGGTGTAGTGATTAAGGCATTTAGCTGCTAATTAAAAGGTCAGTGTTTCAAACCCACCAACCACTCTGTGGAAGAAAGGTGGGGCAGTCTGCTTCTGGAAGGATTTACAGCCTTGGAAACTCAGCAGGGGTCTCTATAAGTGGGAATCAACTTGATGGCAGTGGGGTTTTATGCTTTTTTAAATCTTTAAGGAAACAGATTCATCTATGGGAGCCACTTGGTGCATTCAAATCGCCAACACTTAACTGGCCAGCAGGGCTCCTTGGAACACACTTAGCACCTGATTTTTTAAAAAATAGTTGATATTGTTGGACGAGCCAAGCTAAAGGCTCTCTCTTAGTCCCAATGGCTGACTCAACCCACCTCAGATCTACTCAACTCTAAGGACCTCCAGAGAATCCCATTTGCCAGGAGCTCCCATTCCAAAGTGTCCCCACCTGATAGAAATTCCTTACCTCCAAAAAGAATATTTGCTGCCCAGGATAGTACTAATTCAAGACATTATTCTAGCATTGACCATTTATCTTAATGTCACTTTAAGTTCCCTCTTTCTTCATTCTCCATTGTTCCTGTGGGCAGACGAGGGTCTGTTTCAGCTGGGCTGATATGCCTATATAAGACAGTTGGTATTAGGTGCCTTTGACTCAATTTTGACTCATAATGACCCCAAGTGGCAGGGTAGAACTGCTCCATAGGATTTTTTTTTTTTTTTTTTGCTATAATCTTTATGGAAGCAGATTGCCAGGTCTTTCTACTCCAGAGCCACTGAATTAGTTAACATTCAAAGCAATAGCTTCACTATTGTGTCACCAAAAGGGCACTTCCTCCCAGCCATGCCACCCTACAGTCTACCAGCTCACTCCATTCAAACACAAGGTTTGGGAGGGATGCAATGCAATGCAACGCACTGCTGTGGAGTCAGATTCAACTCATAGTGATCCCTCCTTGGGTTCCCAAGGCAGTATCACTATGGAAGTAGATTGACCAACCTTCCTTCCGAGGAGTAGCTGGTGGGCTTGAACTGCCAGCCTTCTGGTTAGCAGTCAAATGCCTTACGCATTACGCCACCTGTATTTGTTGTTATGTGCCATCGAGTCGGACCCGACTCATAGCGACCCCTCCTTTGGCCACCTAAACCTAATGATAATGCACTCCCTGTGGAATGAGCTATTTTTTGTTTATTCACAGCCCAAGCCCCTACCCACATCGATTTGACATCACTGTTTCCATAGAAAACAATAATCTTCAAATGTAATAAAGCAGGAGCTGAAAGCTCCACAAATGAGACAAATATGTTCCTCAAACAATGGATACAATAGTGAGGTTTCAGCTGTGAGTCTGTGCATTTATGCTCCAGATGACTTCCATATCTCAATTGAGGGCTCCTCCATTACTGAGTAATGAGTAAAACTTGCACAACAAAAACTTTACAATACTCCACAACATCATATATCACATGGGAGTATATATTTTTATATCTGTACATGACTCTCACATTAAACGTCAAGACTTAGTAATGCAATCCTGCTAATGCAATCCTGCATCTGGAGCATGTGTTAATCCTCAACATTTCAAAGTAAGGATTTGGACTTTAGTCTCTACAGGATTTAAAATATATCTTGGAGTCTTGCTCATGTTGTCTGTAGCACGCATTTAGCACCTGCAAAGTCTTCTTCATGTGGCTACCTACATTTTTACTGTAGGTGTAGAATATACCACAGGGCAGGGAGCCTGTCTTAGAATAAATATTTTGATTTCTTGGAATCCAGCATAGGGTCACACACATGGAACTAGGTGTTTATAAAAGTTTACTGATGAACAAGATGATGTAATACTGCCAAAGAGAGTTAGGACTTCATATAGTAGGTTATATCTAAATATAATTCAGGGTATTTTATTCCTGAATGTCCTAAAAGGACACCAATACTTCTCAAAGTGTGGTCCATAGAGTTTCCAAGCCTGCAATCTTTTGTGGAAGGAGCTCTGGCAGTGCAGTGCCTAAGACATTTGACTGCTAACCAAAAGGTTGGTGTTTCAAACCCACCAGCCACTCCATGGAAGGAAGACTAGCCAATCTATCTCTGTAAAGACTTATCACCTCAAAAACCCAAAGGGGGAATATTTTATGGAAGCAGATTGCCATACCTCTCTGGTGTAATGGCTGGTGGATTTTAGTTAGCAGCTGAGTGCTTAATCATTGTACCCTGAAGGCTCCACCCTAGACCTTCTGAATCAGAATCTGCATTTTAACAAGATTTCCAATCATTCCTATGCACATTGAAGTTTGAGAAGCCATGTCTGCATCACCACCACATGGTGCTAAGGTGTGTGTGTGTGTGTGAGAGAGAGACAAAGAGAGAGAGAGCCAAAGAAAGAGAAAGGAGCCAATACATTTATTAGCTACATTTTTTTGAGTGTTACCACATAACAATGTTTCATGCATGCATCTCATTGAATCCCTATAAAGACCTTATCTAGAGGTAGATACCATTATTATTTCCATCTAGCTAACTAGTAAATAGAGTCCCAAGGTGGTGCAGCAATTAATGTGCTCAGTTGGTAACTGGTGTAGAACTGAAACAATGTAGAGCTGAAACTGATAGCCTCCAGGGAGATCTTTAACCAGAAACCTTTAATGTGGAGATTTCCCATACCTCAAGCTCTAGCAGATCTCACCTCCCTCCCCCAGGATTTTGCGCATATCAGAGAGTTCTGCCTGGTCCCACCCCCTCCCCCTAAATTTCGCACATATCAGAGAGTTCTGCATAACTCCAACAAAGTCTCTCGCTCACCTTTGAAGCCAGGGGATTCCAACCCGCCCTCCAACTTCCCAAACCCCTGTCCTAAAAACAAATTATCTACTCCACCCTATATTTTTTCCATAAATATGAGGTAATGAAAGAGCACGAGGTCTTTTGCTCAAGCCACTGAGTTGGTAAGAGCAGGGACCCTAGTTCTGAACTAGCTAATAAACTTTCCTTCTGCTTTTGCATTGTCGTGTGTTGGCAAATTTCTCGCGCCGAACAACTCCTTCATAACCTGGGCTCAACACTGGTAGAATGGAAGTTCAAGTCTACCCAGAGGCACCTCAGAAGACAAAGCTGGTGATCTAAGTTTGATCTAGTTCTGAAAAGTCAGTCATTGAAAATGCTGTGGAGTGCAGTTCTCTGACACACATGTGGTTGCCATAAATTGGAGTCAGCTCCATGGCAACTGGTGATCTAATAAGTAGAGGAGATAGAAGGTGCTCTGGTGGCACAGTACTTAAGTGCTCAGATGCTAACGAAAAGGTCAGTTGTTTGAATCCACCAGCCATTCTGTGGGAGAAAGATGTGGCAGTCCGCTTCTGTAAAAGATTATAGCCTTGGAAACCCTATGAGGCAGTTCTACTCTGTTCTATAGGTTCACTGAATTGAAATTGACTCAATGGCAATGGGTTTAGAGGAGACAGAATCAAACCTACAGAGCACACTCTCTTATATGCTACATATACTAGGATCTAGAGAAAGCTATTCACTCCAAGTAGTGAAGTTCACTATTTCAGTAATACATTGAGAGAATTCTAGCTTAAAGTCAAGTAGTATATTAGTATATAGAAAATGTTATACAACGATAGGATTTAACCCATTGCCATCGAGTTGATTCTGATTCATAGTGACTCTATGGTACAGAGGATAACTGCCTCACAGGGTTTCCAAGTCTGTAATCTTTACAAAACAGACTGCCACATCTTCCTCCAGCAAAGAGGCTGGTGGGTTTGAAATGCCAATATTTTGGTTAGCAGTTGAGTGTTTAATCACTGCACCACTAGGGCTCCTTTCTGATATGACTTAAAACACCTTTATTCTTTATTATTATGATGATGATGATGATGATGATGATGATTTGGGTGAAGATTTACAAAGCAAATTCACTTTTCATACAGCAGTTCACATATACTTTATCTCATGACATTGACCACAGTTTACCACAATGCAACAGCTCCCCTCCCACTGCCTCCCCATAGTTACCTTTTCCCAGTGTCCATCCCTGTATGGGCTCCTGCCCCCTGAGCTGTCTCCCTGTGCATAAGCAGCCCTTCTTTCTCCCATGATTGTGCTCTCCAAGGGGTGTACCTACTTGAAGTAAATGTTCAACTCATATGCCTGTCTTTTGTTTGGCTGGAAACCACATGTGTGGGTTCAATTCCAGACCTGAAGGGCAGTTAGGGGCCACAGTCTCAGTGGTTCCACCGGGCTGTATAGGACCAGCAAACCAGGCAGGTCCCCCCACTTTTTTTTTCCATCCAAATGATTTTGAGTTTTGTTCCACATTGTTCTCCCTCTCTATCAAGGATCTCCTACATAGATTCCCTTCCAAGTGGATGACAGTGGTAGCCAGGCACCATCTAGTTCTTCTGGTCTCATAGTCATATAGGCTGCAGATCGGATGAGAACACCTTTATTCTTTACCCTTAAAAAATGTGTCACACAAGTAATACATGTATGTTGTTGTTGTATGCTGTCAAGTTGATTCTAACTCATAGTGACCCTATAGGAATAGAACTGCCCCACAGTTTCCTGGGCTGTAATCTTTGTGGGAGCAGATTGTCAGGTCTTTTCTCCTACAGAGTGGCTGGTGGGTTTGAACCACTGACCTTTCAGCTAGCAGCTGAGTGCTTAACCTGTGCACCAGGGCTCCTTAATACATATGCATGTAGAACAATTAGAAATTATAGATAAGCAGAAAGAAGAAAGTAAAAACCACTCTATAATTGTGAGGCCTGAGTCCTAATGGCCTCTAGGTATATCTTTAACCAGAAGTCTTTCAGAGTCAGAGATTCTAACACTCCCCATGCCTCAGGGCTTTTATCTACCCTCCCGACTCAGCATGTATCAGAGATTTCCTCCGGATTCAGCACGTATCAGAGATTTGCCTGGCTCCTGAAGTCTCCCGCGTATCAGGGCTCACATCCTCCCTAGATAATAATTCCCTAAGTGGACTTTGGAGCCAGGGATTCCAACACGTCCCCCAACATCTCAGATCCCTGCCCTAAAACCCCTTAGCAACAACCAATCATCTGTACCCCTTTGCCCTGGTGCTACTCCACCCTATATTTTCCTATAAAAATGTGATAGTAACGGAGCACGAGGTCTTTTGCCTTGGCCACTGCGTTGGCAAGAGCAGGGACCCTAGCTCGAGCTAGCTAATAAACTTTCCTTTTGCTTTTGCATTATCGTGTCTGTGGTGACTTCCTCGTGCCGACATTCCTTTCCGGGCTCAACATAATGACGACATAGTTAGCATTTTCATACATATTCTTCCCTATATCATTCTCTGAATATAAATGAGAGTCTGATGGATATGTATATATCATATGCATTTTTAACAACAAAAAAAGAATCATGGTATCCATACTATTTTGTGACTTTTATTAAGTAACTATGAAATTTTCTATTTCTCTGAGAGTCACTCTGTTCTCTACACCAGCTTTAGTTCCCATCCATCCTTGAAGGCCAAGCTCAAGGTCCATTTCTTCCAAGAAGCCTCCCCTAATTCCCCATCCCATGGGTACCTGAGACACTCTGCCTGGTGTTGCTGGCCACTGCTGCCTGTGTACAGCCCTCACTCTGCAGCCACAGCAGCTCAGGGCGGGTGTAACGATGTTCACAGAACTTTAGCCCAGCCTCCAGCTCTTGCTTGGAGAAATGCTGCAGCCATGGCAAGTTCCTTCCTTTTGGTTCCAGGGTTCTTTGGAGTGTCTCATGCATGTGTGCCCCACCTGTCCTCTGCCCTGACCCAAGGTGTCTGCCTTCCCCTTCTCCTGGCACCCCTGCACTTACCTGATCACTGTATTAACCTACCCTCTCTTGATCACAGCTGATGCTCTGCTGCCTGCCAGGTTGAATCAAAATGAACAAACGAAATTGCCAATATTATACTGTTGTTTACCTACCTAAGTGGCAATTTCATGAAGTTCACCCTAATACTTCCTCTCTTGCCTTGGGATATGACTGCTCTTTTGTTTCACCCCAACAGTTGTTCTGATCAATTAGAGGAAAGACTCTTTTCCCATCCACCTTAAGTTCCAGCATTAGGGCATAAAGTAGAGCAATCTGTTGTCATGGTTTCCCTTAAGCTGCTGGGGGACCATGCCTTCCATTTGCCTTCCTTTCAGTCAAGGGCACCCTTTCTCCTTTAGAAAGTGCCCCAGCTCCCTCAGGTGTGCTGGGCTAGAAGACAATCAGAGTGGCTTGTTCTTAGCCATGCTCAGAATGGTCTCTCTTTACAGACCACTCCCTGTGTCCCTGTCCTGGCTTGGCCACTGCAGGGTCCCATCCTTAGCTGGTTACTGCATGGGCTTGATTCACAATTTCTGAAAATGTTGTTATAAATTCACTTTCTCTCTCCACAGCTTGCTGGGTACCATGAGTAGGATGGTGCTGATGGGCTCAGACTAGTTTTGAATTCTGGCTGTAGCACTTGCTAAGTTGAGTAAATTTCTTTGATCTTTCAGTGCCTTCTTTTCTCCCTCTGTTCACAGGCAGTAACAAGAGTCCCTGCTTCTTTGCGTAGTGTTGAGTATTAAACAGAATCATCCATGACAGATGCTTAGAACAATGCCTAGCATGCAGAAAGCACTGAAAATCGGTTGTTGTTATTTGCCGTGGAGTCCCTACTGACTCATAACGAACCCTCCTTGGGTTTCCAAGGTGGCATTGAAACTGAGTAAAGTGCTCCCCAAGAATATGGAACAGTATCAATTCTAAGGGGGAATTGAAACCAGTAAGATAAAAACTATTTCTCCCACCCTGGTTAAGACAGATAATTAGATAAGTAAACTAAATTACCCTTAACTATTTTCCCACCCCAGGCAGATGAGTATTCATTTCCTTAAAGAATTGAATGGAAGGAAAACATTCTTTCCTGTAGGTGATAGACTCACTAAAAGTGTCTTAGAAACAACTTGTAAATTAACTCTGGTCCATGGATGGATTCCAATAGGGCAGAAAGGAACAAAAGTTAATGATGACCTTCTCCCCTCTGCCCAAGCCCCTATCAGCTGATGACAGGAAGCTGGTGTGACTCATCTACCACAGGGCACAATTGTCATCCATTTCATGCCCCAAATTCCTCACCTTTTGTGAATATGCACAACCCCCTCTCCTGAAACCTACAAAAACTGTATTTAGATGGCATCTCGGGGAGTCAGATCTGGGTACTGACCTACCCCTACTCCTTGCATTGATGCTTTGCAATAATTAATTTTCTCTCGTCTCAATCTCGGTGTGTAAACTGTTTTGACCTGACTGTGCACCAGGCAGGGACCTGCGTTTGGTCCTATAACAGCATCACTATGGAAGTAGATTGCCCAACCTTCCTTCCAAGGAAGGTCTGGTGGGTTTGAACCTCCAGCCTTCTGGTTAGCAGTCAAGTGCTTTAGGCACTGCACTTCCAGAACTCCTTAATAAAATTTAGCAGTTGTTAATTGTTGCTGCATGCAGCAAGTTCCCTGAAGGTATTCATGACATCTTAGTATACCGCTCAGCACTTTGCACTGATTAATGGTACCTGTACTAAAATAAAGAGTTCTGGTGTCATAGTGGTAGAGGCATTTGGCTGCTTACCAAAAAGTTGGCGGTTTGAACCCACCAGCCACTCCTCAAAAGAAAAATGAGGCAGTATGCTTCTGTAAAGATTTACATCCTTGAAAACCCTATGAGGGCAGTTCTATTCTGTCCTGTAGGGCCACTGTGAGTCAGAATCAACTTAATGGCAGTGAGTTGAGTTTGGTTTTGGTACCAAAATAGGTCCCTGGGTGGTGCAAATGGTTAGAGTGCTTGACTGTTGACTGAAGATTGAAAGTTCAAGTTCACCCATTTACTTCTGAAAAATAAGCCGTCGAAAACCCTATGGAGCACAGTTTTACTCTGACACACAGGAGGTTGTCATGAGTCAGAGTCTACTCAATGACACGTGTGGTGCTGGTGGTAAGAAAACAGAGGCAGTTGCTTGTATATTAATTATAGAAAAAGATAACTGCAGCTCAGGGAGGAAAAGTGTCTGAGGGTGTAGAAGAATCCATGTCTGAGTTGGAGTTGGAGTAACTTCTCAGAGACAACCAAACACCTTGAGACAGAGAATCACCCGGCCTGAAGGCTTGGGACCATTGTCGTGTTTAACTGGCACAATATAATACATAAAACTCTACAACCTACTTTGGTGAGTAGGTTGAAACTGGGGTCTTAAATGCTTTTTTTATGATGCAACTATTGGTCTCCTCTCATCTGGAGCAAAGAAGAGTGAAAACAATCAAAGTCATCTGCAAACAAGGATAAGATGGACCACGAGGACCTCAGCCTTCAGGATCCTGAGACCAGAACTAGCAACCAATGCCAATCACTTAGAAAGGGATCAAAACTGGAGATCTTGGATAGAGTGGGAGGAAAAATGTGAAACAAAACTCAAAAAACACAAAAATGACAAGAATTACTGGTCAGATAGAGACTATGGCCCAAGGTTACCCTTTGGGCACAGAAATGGGCTCACTTTCATGGACTGGCTCTCAGCCCAACAGTAGAGAGACTCACATGCAGAACACCTACCCCAGGGTGATGCAGGCAGGTGGCTGCACTGTAGGGAAATACACCCCTTAGAGCAATCAGCCATGAGACATGAGAGGGGCAGCACTCACATAGAGGGAAAGCTGGACAGACAGGAATGCACAGTTAAAAAGGGCACAGGGAGGGGGTAGTCATAGAGAGGGGAGGAAAGGAGAGTTTTTTATGGCCAGGGATGGTAATGGGGCAGTGAAATCAAATGTGCATCAACTGTTGAATATAAATCAAACTTGCTTTTTAAATTTGCACCCAAAGCACAATTTAAAAAAAAAAAAAAAAGAGTCCATGTCAGATGGAAGCGGCTCTCCAGTCTGGTTCCTGGTCATGCCATACACACCCCGCCACCTCAGGTACATTTCCTACCAGCACCCACAGTACACTCAGGCACCTGCCATGTGCCTCTGGAGGCCTCAGGCTGGAGCAACATGGTTTCAGTAACTTGAAAAAGAATGTTCTCACTCCACCTTGTTATTGGGTGCCATTGAGTTGATTTCAGCACACAACAACCTCACATGACAGAACAGAACTTCCCCACAGGGTTTTCTAGGCTGTAATCTTTAGGGAAGCAAAGGTTTTTCTCCCATGGAACCACTTGGCAGGTTTGAACTCTCAACCTTTCAGTTAGAAGCCAAGCGCTTAACCATTGTGCTACCAGGGCTCCTTTCTCACTGCATAAAGTAGTCTTTTTAAGCCCCAAGAACCTGGGGTCAGACTGCAGACACACTGCACACATCAATAGGACAGCTTCAAAAACAAATTATTCAACATGTTTGTGAGAGCTGCATATATATTATCCACATATATAACAAATCACATAGTGGGCACAGTTATGGGGGCTTCCTAGACATATCCAAACAACTTACAGGATTAGTTTACCAGGTTAGGGACCATAGTCTCAGGGAACAGCTTAAACAATTGGCATAACATAGTTCACAAAGATAATTTTCTAGTTTGGTGTGTGGTGTCTGGGGTCTTAAAAGCTTTCAAGAGGCCATCTAAGGTACAACTATTGGTCTCTACTCACAAGGAGCAAAAGAAAATGAAGGTCATCAAAAGCTCAAAGAAGAAACTAGTCCATGAGACCAATAGCCCACATGAACCACCATCTTCTCCAACCTGAGACCAGAAGAACTAGATGTTGCCCAGCTACCACTACCACTACCAACAATTCTCACCAGGGACCTAATGGAAGGTCTTGGATAAAACAAGAGAAAATTGTAGAATAAAACTCAAATTCCTAGGAAAGTTCCTAAGAAAAGGACCCATCGAGATTAGAAGAACCCCTGAGTCTATCGGAGGTTAACCCTTTGAACTTGAATTTGAAGCTATTTCTATAGGTCACCTTTCAGCCAGATAACAGATTGGCTTATAAAATAAGCAATATCACCCTTGAGTAATGTGCTTCTTTAAACAACTACATGAAATCAAACTGTCAACATTTACCCAAAAGCAAAGATGAGAAACCAAGGAGGGGAAGAGAAGTTAGATCAATGGAAACAGAATAAACAGAAAGGAAAAAATGAAAATACTGACACATTGTGAGAATTTTAACCAATGACACAGAACAATTTGTATAAAAAATTTTAAAGTGGAATCTAATTTGCCACATAAATTTTCACCTGAAACACAATAAAATATTTTTCAAAAACTTAGGATAAACACAAAGAACATAGAAAGAAGGAAGGTTTATTTATTTATTTATTTTTATTTGGGTGAAGATTTACAGTGCAAATTCACTTTCTATACAGCAATTCACATATACTTTGTCTTATGTCATTGACCACAGTTTACCATAATGCAACAGCTCCCGTCCCACTTCCTCCCCATAGTTACCTCTTCCCAGTGTCCATCCCTCCATACTCTCCTGCCCCCTGAGCTACCTCCCTGTGCATAAGGAGCCCTTCCTTCTCCCATGATTGTTCTCTCCAGGGCGTGTGTCTACTTGAAGTAAATGTTTAACTCACATGCCTGTACTTTGTTTGGCTGGAAACCACAGGTGTGGGTTCAATTCCAGACCTGAAGGGCAGCTCGGGGCCATAGTCTCAGTGGTTCCACCAGGCTCTATTGGACCAGCAAACCTGGTCCCCACCTTCTTTTTTTTTTGCATCCAAATGATTTTGAGTTCTGTTCCACATTGTTCTCCCTCTCTATCCAGGATCTCCTTCATCCCTTCCAAGTGGAAAGAAGGAAGTTTTTAGAGTAAAAGCAAAAATTAGTTGGAGTAGAGATGTACAATACAAAAGATAGGCACAGTCAAAGTTAGTTCTTTAATAAAAGCTAAAATAATTGACAAATCCTTGCCAGGATTAAGTGGAGAAAAAAGAGAGAAGGTAAAAATGAACAATATTATACATGAAAAAAGAAGGCAATTATAAATGCATCAGTGATTTAAAAGGTAAGAATGTTATAATATTTAGGCTAATGAGTCTGAAAAAAAATAGGTGAATTTGAGTATATTCTAGAGAAAAATATAAAACTGATTGAAGAAAATATAGTAAATCTGAAGAGTCTTTTAACCTTTAAAGAAATTTAATCAGTAGTTAACAATCTTCACTCAAAGAAAACATCAGGTCGAAATTGCTTAATAGGCAAGTTTTACCAAATATTTAACCCACTGCCAGAGTAGAATTGCCTCATACATGGGATTTCCAAGGCTGTAAATCTTCACAGAAGCAGACTCCCTCATTTCTCTCCCACGGAGCGGCTGGTGGGTTTGAACTGCCAACCTTTTTTGGTTAGCAGCTGAATGCTTTAACAACTGCACCACCATAGCTCCTTACCAAAGATTTATGGAACAGATAACTCTAATCTTACACAGAATCTTATAGATCATAGAAAAAGTAAATAAATTCCTTTATTCATTTTACATAGTAAATACTAACTTTTTACCAAAACTAGATAAGGGCAACATGAGAAAGAACATTATATCTTAATTCTTTCATGAACATACATACATTCAGAAACCAAAAATTTATTAGCAAATGTGATAGTTGGAGCTGTGTGTCAACTTGGCTGGACCCCAGTTCTGTATGGTTGTTCCCATGATGAGATCAGATGACTGTGTTCTGAGTGGCCAATCTGCCCAAAGGGAGTTCCCCTAGGGGTGTGACCTGCTTCCAAGATATCCAGGGACATCCTGGGAAGAGACACATTTTTTGAGGGATTGGAATCCTGGTGTGCAGACTACAAACTTCCGTAAGGGAGCAGCCCACTGCTCGGCCTGGAGATCTTGGATTCGTCTTTTGTTGGAGTCAACAACCAGTGTACTGCCTGCCAGCCTTGAATTTCTCGGCCCCCTGCGCTTACAGAAGCTAAGGCTGCCACCAGCCCGTTTCCTCCAGAGACTTGGACTTTCCGGGCTTTTATACGCTTGTGAGCCATTTTCCTAAGATAAATTTCTCTCTCTCTCTCTCTATAAATATATATATACACTTGCTGGTTTTTGTGTTTCTCTAGAGAACCCAATCTGACACAGCAAAGAAGTGTTAGATCTGCTATATAAAAAAGATAAACATGATGACTAATGGGAGTTAATTCTCAGAATACTATTATATTATGTAGATAAAATAGTACAATTAGTATGAGACTTTACCAAAGTTTCTATATGTGAGAAACATTAAATGTTAATTACAGATTGCAGCCTGACTGGAATTTTTATTTATTGCAGGTGAAATGTAAATTGGTATAATCACCTTAGAAAACAAAAGCCATATGTCAGGCTCTATTCAAGCTGAAGACCCTGCAAGTCTGCTTCTAGGCAAATATCTAACAAAAATGAACACAGAAGTATATAAAAAGTCTTAAGAATGTCTACAACAGCCATATCCTTGAACTGGAAACTATTTCAAAATCTATTGACACTAACCCAACCCAACCCAACCCAACCCACTGCCATCAAGTCAATTCCAACTCATAGTAACCCTATAGGTCAGAGTAAAACTGCCCAAAGGGTTTCCAAGGCAGTAAATCTTTATGGAAGCAGACTGCCTTATCTTTCCCCTGTGGAGTGGCTGATGGGTTCAGACAGCTGACATTTTGGTGAACAGCCAAATGCTTTAATCACTATACCACCGGAGCTCCTTCTACTGGCATCAGACTGCACAAATTGCAGTCTATCTCTGCAATGTAAATCTCTACAGCCAAGAAAATGAACAATTACAATACTCAACAGGGATACATCTCACAAAAACACAATAGTGAGCAAAGAAAGAGAACCACTAGACATAAAAGTTTATATACTGTATGATTCCATAAGATTAAGAAAGAAGCAGGCCAACCTATGGTTAAAATGGTGATGATAGTGATTAGATGAGGCAGTCTCATGGGGGTGCTGTTTCTCATGTCATGGGAATGTTTTGATTCTTGATCTGGTTGCTGGTTACATAGATGTGTGAGCTTTAAAATTGTATAAAGCTGTACTTTTATGATTTGTGTACTTTTTCATATATTATATTGCAATAAAAAGCTTCCCCAACCCCCCCAAAAGCAAATTATTCAGTTCCAAATATATATAAAGAGTCCAGATTGATTCCTAACTCCTGAAGATGAGCACAAACTAAAAGACAAGGACAAAGAGGGGACTCCACAAGGTTTTCTGGTCAGATTGAGACTAGTGGCACCCCCGAGACTATGGCCCCAATCACCCTTCAAGCCTGCAACTGAACTCTCAACCAAATAATAGACAGGGCTACAAAGTGAACAACTACACCAGGGAGATGTACTCCTTAGAGGAGTCAACCATGGGAGATCAAAAGGCAGCATTTCCACAGGGGAAAGCTAGGCAGGCTGAAAAACGTAGATAAGAAAGATTAAGGGACATATGAGATGAACATTTACACTAGGTAGATACACCCCTTGGAGAGAACAATCATGGGAGAATAGAAGGGCTGCGTATGCGCAGGGAGACAGCCCAGGGGGCAGGAGTGCATGGAAGGAAGGACGCAGGGAAGAGGTAACTATGGGGAGAAAGTGGGAGGGGAGCTGTTGCATTGTGGGAGATTGAAGTCAATGTCATGAGACAAAAGTGTATGTGAACTGCTGTGTGGAAAGTGAATTTGCTCTGTAAACTTTCACCCAAATAACAATTTTAAAAAAAGGGGAAAGACTAAGGGAAAGGGTAACAACTGGAAGGAAGTGGGAGGAGAGCTGTTACAATGTGAGGAATATAATCAGTGTCACAAAACGAAATGTGTATGAACTGTTGAATGTAAAAATTTCACCCAAATCAAAATCAAAAGTTAAAAAAAAAGTAAGGCTAATTAAATTTTTAAAAATGCAAAAGACAATCATCTGGAACAAGAATGATTAGTTCAGAAGATTCTCTAAAGGTGGAATTCATAACTTTGTCTGTACCGGCCACAGAGCAAAGATGTGAATGGGAAATACAAGCTTCAGAAATAGCTGCTCTCAGTGTAAACTGGCCCAGACTCCTAGGGAAATGCTTGGCAATATCAAGTAAAATTGAAAATGCATATTGTCTATGACCTAACAATTCTACTCTTGTATAGTCCCTAGAGAAATTCTTACGCATGAGCACAAGGTTATGGGAAAGCACATTGAGTGCAGCATTACACACTATAGTGAAGAAACAGAAACAATCCAGATGTCAATAAGGCAATGGATGCTAAAAGTATATCCGCAAAACAAAACATTGCTATTAAAATTGATGCCACATCATAATGACCCTATTGGACAGAGCAGAACTGCCCCATAGGGTTTCCACGGCTGTAAATCTTTTCAGAAGCAGACTGCCTCATCGTTGTTTCAGAGTAAGCTGGTGGGTTTGAAACACCAACTTTGGGTTCACAGTCAAGCGCTTTAACCACTGCACCACTAGGGTTTCTATAGTCATGTGATGGACTATTAAGAGTAGAAAGACGTATATATACATACATGTGTGTGTATGTATGTACGTATATGTGTGTATGTATGTGTGTGTGTGTGTGTATATATATATATATATATATATATATCACCACTGTATAATAAAATCTCAAAATGTAATACTGAGACAAAATTTTAAGTTTAGATGTCCTTTTGGTGTAGTGCCTAAGGCATCTGACTGCTAACCAGAAGGCTGGTGGTTCAAACATACCAGACACTCCTGGGAAGGAAAATTGAGAAGGAAATTCTCACACATGAGCACAAGGTTATGGGAAAGGGCATCAACTGCAGCATTACACACTACATAGGGAAGAACCTAAGGCCATTTAAATACATTGATCCCAGCAGCCTATGCCACTAGGATTTAAGGTGCTCTTCTCCTTTTCAATTCTGAGTAGTTTCACCTTGACTTCCTTGTTCTAAGCTGGTTTTTCTTGCCCCTAAGATGAACAACTGTCCTTATATCTGATACAGAGTGGAACACCCAAGGAAATTTAATGAATAGTTAATAGCTGAGCCCTTTCTAAGTAATGCAATTTAGACAGGTTAGTGCCTTCCTCAACGAGATGGGTTGACACAGCGGCTGTGACAACAGGCTCAAGTGCAGCAGGGATTGTGAGGATGGTGCAGGACGGGGCAGTGTTTTGCTCTGTTGTGCATAGTGTCACTATGAGTCAGAGCCAACTCAATCGCACCCAACAACACCAACAACAAAGTACATGATGGTGCAATGGTCAAGCACTTGGTTAAGAACTTGGCTGCTAACTAAAAAGGTTGTCTCTTTGCACCCACCAGATGCTCCATGGGAGAAAGGTGTGCCAGTCAGCTTCCATAAAGATTTACCCCTTGACATGAAGTCAATTCTGAATTGTAACCATCTTGTGGGACACAGTACAATGGTCTCATAGGGTTTTCAAAATGGCGTAGTGCCTAAGGCATTAGACGGCTAACCGTCTGGTGGTTCAAACCCACCAGCCACTCCTTGGAAGGACTACTGGACGATCTACTTCTGTAGAGATACTGCCTCAGAAACCCAAGGAGGGGTCGCTATGAGTCAGAAACGACTTGACTGCAGTGAGTTTGTTTTTTGTTTTGTTTTGTTTTTAAATCTTTACAAAAACAGACTGTCTTATCTTTCTCCTCCAGAGAGGCTGGTATCTCTATGGAAGTAGATTGCCCAATCTTCCTTCTGAGAAGTGGCTGGTGGGTTTGAACCACCAGCCTTCTGGTTAACAGTCAAATGCCTTAGGCACTGCACCACCAGAGCTCCCTCATAAAGATTACAACCTTGGAAACCTTATGGGGCAGTTCTACTCTGTTATATAGGGTTGCCATGAGTCAGAATTGACTTGATAGTAATGGGATTTTGGTTTAGACAAGTTACATGGGCCTGATGTGATGGTCCCTTGTACTTCAAGTGATGGCTTTATTTGCTTCATAATTCCTATAAAGTAGAAAGAAAATGTATTTACATTTGAGCCTAAGTTAAGATTTAATCAATTCTAACTCCTATAGCTCAGAACCATATTTTCACCAAACAAAGAACATTACTTGGGCTCTGGAATGGTAGACACAATTTCAGCAGTACAGCAGGCAGGTCAAGAATGTGAATTGAGAGTCATACTGCCTGGATTCCAACCTTAATTCTATCATTTACATGTCCAGGGACTTTAGACACTACATCTTGCCTCAGTTCCCTCAGCTCTAAACGGTAGAATAATATGCCTACTTCCAAGTACGGTTTTGAGGATTAAATGAGTAAATATTTAACTCACGCCAGAAGAGCTCAGTGTCAGCTATTAAGATGATTGTATTAGACTCCAGCACACAGCTCATTTCTGAGCAAAACTTATGAGAGAAGAGAATTGAAGATGATGGCATCATTTTTTTGAGTTGGTCTAGAGGAGACAGGATGGATTTGGGTTTTTTCACCAGTGAATACAAAAGCGTATAATTAAAATGCCATCATTCTGGGAGTGGAGGGAGTCCCACCCAAAAAAGATAATGAAATCCAGCAATGATGTTTCATGAAGTAAAATACCAGAGTCCTTTCAAATGAGAATAGAGCTAAATGTATCTTTCTGTTGTGTTCTTTAAACGTGGTCATGTGTTGCTTTGTCTAAGTATGGGAAATCAGACTCATGGCATGTTATCAATTGTTTTAAAAAGAGGTTCAGGGTCCTGTAATAAGACTGGGCAATCTGCTTCCATAAAGATTTACCACTTTGGAAACCCAGTGGGGATCGCTATGAGTCGGAATCCACTAGATGGCAGTGGGTTTGATTTGGTTTGGCTTAACAGTTTCTGGGTCTGTTTAGCATGCTCATTGTTACATAAAGAAATTACGTTTGAAAACAAGAGACCTTATTTGCCTGTGAAATTATTTCACTAGCCCAGGAAGTGGCCATGTGGATTTCTGAAATGAGTATCAAACTGGACCACCATGGGAAACAGGTATATGATTCCACACTTCCTTCTACTCTCACGTATGTTAATTCCCATTATTCTCAAAAAGCAATTGAGATGTAAAAGTTCATCCTATTCTTGCCTACATCTAGTATTACAGATTCACTCTTGACCTTGCTTTTTATTAACTTTCTAAAGTTTAAACCAAAACCTGTTGCCATCGAGTTAATTCTGACTCATCATGGCCCCATGTGTTACAGAGTAGAACTGCTGTTTACAGTAGAGCTGTTTTCTTTACTACAGTCTTTGCAGAAGCAGTTCACCAGGACTTTCTTCTGCAGAGCTGCTTTGTGGGTTTGAATTTTCAACTTGTAAGTTGGCAGCCAATTGCAAACCATTACACTGGCCAGGCTTCCTTTTCTAAAGTTTAGGTGTTATTAAAACATTCTGCACATATCTGCAAGGTATCTTGTCCTGAGATGCTAAAATCTCTTGTCTATTTAAGTAACTCCCCAGCCAGCCACTCCTCGGAAGAAAGGTTGGGCAATCCTACTTCCGTAGTGATACTGCCTCGGAAACCCAAGGAGGGGTCGCTATGAGTCGGGGCCGACTCGACGGCACATAACAACAACAA
>NW_006921691.1:4037223-4063581 GCF_000298275.1 Orycteropus afer afer
GTAGTGATACTGCCTCGGAAACCCAAGGAGGGGTCGCTATGAGTCGGGGCCGACTCGACGGCACATAACAACAACAACAACAACATTTAAGTAACTCAGGTCTTACATTATGATGCCATGGCCTGGGCAGAGCTGAAAAAAGTAGGCATTCCCCGGAATCTGAACACCCTTTGGGAACACAGAGCCAGGCCAGTGGCAGACCCTGTTTGTCTTTTAAGGAATTACCAGGATGCTCTTGCTGGAAGGAAGCACAGCTGAGATGCAAGAGTGCTCTGGTCTGAGGATTCCTTTATCTCCCATCAGAGGAGTGCTGAGCTCATCTTCACCCATCAGCTCCGTGACTCCTAGTTCCACCCATGGAGCCACCATTTCTCAGACAATCTCTAGCCAAACCAGGGAGTTCTCTTCCTCTTTGCCTCATCTCTCTCTCCCAGGCCCCTAGGGTTGGATAATTCTCTTTTCTGGAATCTGCCTTTCCTGGCGCTTGTCCAGGCTACTCTCACATCAGTGTCTCTGCACTCCTTTCCTGGCCAGTCTCCCAGCATCTAGTTTCTCCCACACCCAGAGTCCTTACCCTTTACTCTTCCCTAAAAACTGCAGGGGCTCCACCTACAGGACAAAGGATGAAATTCTTAGCCAGGGTCCAGGGCCGCCTTCAATCTGATCCAAACTGATAGGTCTGTGTTATCCATTTTTCCCTGTAGACCCTCAGCCAACTAAGGCAGGGTCTGTCAGAGGGTGGAGGGTATGGGGAACAGGAGGGCTGATTGGCCTGAACCTATGTTCAAAAAGAACTTCCAATTCAGATTTCTGACATAAGCTGCAAACCAGGTTATGCCTACATTCTCAGAGAGAAAGTGGCAAAGGTTCCATGAAACTTTATTTTAAGCCCCATTACTGGGCCACCTTGTCCATGGGGAGCTACACATCAATATTTTTATAAATTTTCTATTTTTTTGAACAGCACAATTATATAGCATTATTTTTTTGTGTGAAAATAATTGTATAACATAAACATATTTTGAAATGATCCCAAAGTTTATCACCCTGTTTGAACATTTCATTTTGCTTTTTAAAAAACCTTTCTTCCTTTCATTTATTTTCTTCTTGCCATTTCTCAGTATATAGAATGCTTTAAAAAAAAAAAAAAATGAACTGGCCTCCCTTGTCTCCGCCCGGGGAATGGCCTTCTTCCCTGGTCCCCAAAGGAGCCCTGGTGGCACAACACTTATGTGCTTGGCTGCTAACTGAAAGGTTGGTGGAGCAAACCCACCCAGAAACTCAAACTCACTTAGCAGCTCTGTGAGAGAAAAACCCGGTGATCTGCTCTTATGAAGATCACAGCTTAGACAATCAATGTGACAGCCCCTAAGAGCAACAACCCCAAAAGTGTCACCTCCTTAGAGAGTTGCTCACCAAACTCCCCCTGCCAGAATTCTCTCCCTCCTGCTGAGCTCAGGCTAGGCTCCCCCAAGGCTCAGCCCTCATCCCAGATCTTTGGGCCCTCCCTCTAATGCCACAGCCTGCAAGGCCTCACCACATATATTGCCAGCCCTTGTTGTGTAGGGCTTGGCATAAACTACCTTGAACTGCACACAGTAAGTGTTCGGCAAGCCCCCTACTCCTCAACAGGCTGCAGAGGAGCAATGGCAGCTGGTCTGAGACTCCCTCAGGATGGGCATTCTGAACCAGGGCTTCCTGGATGGGCTTCAGGAGACTGTGAACCCGCCAAAAAATGTGCAACTCTTCTGTGCATATGCAGTTTTATGGTGAGAGGGTGTAGAGCTTTCATCAGAGTCTAGAAAGCGCCTGTGATCTCCAGAACATTGTGAACTTTTGTTCTATGGCAGAGAAATGAATGAGAGAAGCCTAGTTATCTCATCTGTAAAATGCAGGTAATAAAGGATGCCTGTGTACGTGGGTGCTCAGAAAATGACAATTGTGTGTATCCCTGACCTCCTCCCAAAAGCGGAGGAAAGAGTGCCACCCACCCCCCATCCCTGGGTCAGGGGTTCTCAAACTTAAATAATCATTAAAATCACCAGGAAGAGCTTAAAAAATACAGGTTACTGGGATCTGTTCAAAGACCAAAGAAATGGCAATCCCTAGGAGAAGGCCCAGAGCCCTACATTTTTATCACACACACCCCCATGATGGTTCTGGGAATCACTGCCCCAGGGGCTCTGCTGTGCCCCCCAGCTTTGCACCCTCCACTGTAAGAGGTGTCATCACCCTTTGCCTTTACTCATTCTGGGAGGTACATGTGTTTAAGTAACAACCCAAGCCTCTGAGGGCACAGTGGGTTGCAAAATCTTTCAGAACAAAGAATTAAGTATCTTTATAATTATATCCAGGCCTATATTTAGGCCATGCCTCATATGGCCTCTTGAACTTCAAATAAATACCTATTCTGTTCCTTGTTTAAACAGGTGTAACAATATCGGTGGAGACTAGATTTATCTGGGCAGGAAGGCAGCTCCCACAGGTGTCAGAAAAGCACACTGCCCTTTCATTCCTCACAGAAGGAAAAGCTAATTATACTGTCATAGAGCAAAATAAATTTACAATTTCTACCCTGAGAGCAGTGAACCTCAGGGTAAATTTTCCTCTGAGTTGCTCTTGGGCACGACTCAGGGCCAGCTCTGATGGCACGTGTCCTCAGATGGTTTAGAGGCCACTTGCAGTGGAGCTATTCTGGGCTGGACAACGCCTGCTGCCCCCAGAATGGCTACACTCACATACACACACAAACACACACACACTCACACACTCATACACACATACACACTCACATACGCACTCTCAAACACATCGAGGGTCTGGAATGAGGTGAAGTTGTATTTATATCCTTTCTCTCTCTACCTGTTGTTGCTAGTGCTATCAAGTTGATTCCGATGGAACAGATTACCAGGTTTTTCTCTAGCAGAGCCTTTGGGTGGATTCCAACCACCAACCTTTTGGTTAGCAGCTGAGTGCTTAATGGTATGCTTCCAGGGCTCTTTTTCTCTCCACCTATCATCAGCTACTAAGGAGCTCTGGTGGTGCAGTGCCTAAGGCATTTGACACCTAACCAAAAGGTGGGCGGTTCAAACCCACCAGCCACTCTGTGGCAGGAAGATGGGACAATCTACTTTCGTAAAGATTTACCACCTTAGAAACCCAAAGGAGGTCACTGTGAGTTGGAATCGACTTGATGGCAGTGAGTTTGGGGTTTTGTTTATTTGTTTGTTTGTTTGTTTGTATTGGTATCAGGTACTAATTTATAACCTTGGAGAAGTTACTTACCTTTTCTGAATCTCAGTTTCCTCGTTGGCAAAGAGTGAGTGATAATACCCACCTTAAAAGGCTCTTGAGAGCATTATCAGAGACTAGCACAGTTCCTGGCTTGTTGTTGTTGTTGTTGTTAGGTGCCTTTGAGTCAGACCCGACTCATAGCGACCCCTCCTGGGGTTTCCAAGGCAGTATCACTACGAAAGTAGATTGCCCCATCTTCCTTCCGAGGAGTGGCTGGTGGGTTTGAACTACCAACCTTCTGGTTAGCAGTCAAGTGCCTTAGGCACTATGCTACCAGAGCTCCTGTTCCTGGCTTAGTGTGAGTGATAAGTAACTGAAAAAAATGACAGAGTTTAAAAAATGAAGGAAGAGCTTTTAATTCTTCATGTTGTACTAAGTGCTCCATAAACTCAAAAGAAAAGTGTTCTTTCCCTAAATCACATAGACAATTAAGTTAACGGAGTATATCAGTTTCCTATGACCGCTGCAACAAATTACCTCAAATTTAGTGGCTTAAAACAACACAAATTTATTATCTTACAGTTCAGGATGTCAGAAGTCTGAAATGGGTTTCACTGAACTGAAATCAAGGCATCAGCAGGGCTGCATTCTTTCTGGAGGCTCTAGGGGATAGTCCATTTTTTTGCCTTTTCCAACTTCTAAAGGCCACCTGCACTCCTTTGGCTTGTGGCCCCTTCCTGATTTTAAGCTTGCACGGTAGCATCTTCAAACCTCTCTTGACTCTAAATCTCGTTTCCCTCTTTCACAATTAAGAACCCTTGTGATTAATTACATTGGGCCCATCCAGATAACCCAGGATAATCTCCCTGTCATAGCTATCCAGAGCTCTTGTAACAGAAATACCACACGTGAGTGGCTTTAACAAAACAAATTTATTTTCACACAAGGTAGAAGGCTTGAAGTCTGAATTCAGGGCACCGGCTTTCTCTCTCTGTGGCTCGGGGGGAATGTCCTTGTCTCTTTTCAGCTTCTAGTCCTAGGTTCCCTGGTGGTCATGTAGCATGTGTCTCTCCTCCATTTTTACTTTTTTGATTGCTTGCTTAATCTGTTCTTTCATATCTCAAAAGAGACTGATTTAAGACATGCTACACTAATACTGCCGCATTAACATTCCCAAATGGGATTTTAACCACAGGTATAGAGGTTAGGATTTACAACACATATTTTTCTGGGACACAATTCAATTCATAACACTCCCCATTTTAAGATCCTTAAATCACATCTGCAAAGTCCCTTTGTCCATGTAAGGCCACATTCATATATTTCAGGGATTAGGATGTGGATCTCTTTTTTGGGGGGGTGGGGGCATTATTCTGGTAACCATATGAAGTAAGTTTTGCCAGTTTTAAACATTTTATCTTCCAAAAGTTTTTCTCCAACCTTTTGACACCTGCTCCCACTTGCTTGATAGCAAACACTGACAAAAGGCTAAAATACTGACCTGGTAGCAAATTAGTATGAACAGAAAATTCAGAAAGTGCCAGTCAGGGCATTCAGTTGCTTCTTTTGTGTGGGTATAAACCTGTTAAGTTGTGGTTGTGATTTTATAGTGCATGACATAACAGGGTCATAGTTTTTACTAGTAAAGCCATTCCTAGCACATTTGAGGGATTCAGCTAGTTACATGGTACCCTGCAGAGACAACTGTGACTTTGCAGGTACTCTGACCTCTGACAAGTCTGAGGACCACCCTGGGGGCTACCACACTTAGAATTTTACAAGACAACTTTTCCCCTGAGACGGGGCCCCTTGGTAACCCCAGCTGGGAAGAAAAGGCTTGAATACTAGTGGGTTCAAGAGATGTGACATTCTTATGTATGCTCCTCAAATGAGCCAAGAACTCAGATCTGGAGTTTGGACAGGAAACTTGAACTCTGTGGGAGGTCTGCAAGGGTGGAGGGTGGGGGTGTTTTCAGGCTCTCAAAACACAAAACAGGTGGTTTTTAGTGGGGCTGACTGCAGGGAGAGAAGGGGTGGGGAGGGGTGAATGCAAAGTAGGCTGGCTTCTGGGAAGAAGGGGCCAGCGCCCACAGCCTGGCTGATTGCCTGAGCAGAGTGACAGGTGAGGGCTCTGAACTGCCTTGTGCTGCTCAGAGAGCCTGGGGCGGCCAAGATACCAGAGTGGGAAGTGTTTTTCTCCCCGTGAGAGGACCAGAGCTCGGGCTTAGAAGGGCTGTGGTGGTGGGGCACTAAAGGAGTTCAGCCAAGCCAGAGGCCCCAGAAGAAGAGAAACCTGGGAGCAAAGTGACGGGAAGGCATTCCTCCGCTGAAGCAGCAGTAATGAGGAGGACCGGGAATCTGAAGCCATGAGCCCAGCCAGTGGCAGGATCAGCCAAGTCTGTGACAGGCTTTAATTATTTTAGGGTAAGAAATCTGTGCATGGTAAACATGCCAGATGTCTATGCTTTTGTATATTTTAATTTCTTGTTTGTTTAACATTTTGCTGTTGTCGATGTTGTGTGTGGTTCCCCCCCACACCCCCTTCCTTAGTAAAATGCTAAATAACAACAGGGTAATAGGCTGCATCTCCTTGTCGGGGAAGGCCCAGCTGGCCAATCCCAGAATCCTTGTACCCTGAGGCTCCTAGTGAGGTGAATAGAAATATGAAAAATCAAGACCCTAGAAGTGGCTGCTCTTGCATTTCCTGGGCAGTCTTTAATTAGCTCTTCAACACATTGTATGAACAAGAAAAATGGTGATTTAGTGGTATTTTAGGCTCTGGGGACAGGAAGGGAAGCATCCTTCTGGCAGGCGTCAAATGAGACAACTTAGCCATGCCCCATGCTGCACACACACTGAAAGCTAGATCAGAACGCAGTAATGTTTTTCTACAGCCCGGCAGATAAGGCAAATGCCTCCTGGCTCACCCAAGGGTCTTAGCTACCCATTTTCCCTTTCCCCTCTCTAAGCCTTTTATAGAGCTCTGGTAGCATAGTGCCTAAAGCACTTGACTGCTAATCAGAAGGCTGGCAGTTCAAACCCACCAGCCCCTCCTCAGAAGGAAGGTTGGGCAAACCTACTTCTGTAGTGATACTGAGGCTGACTCGACAGCACATAACAACAACAACCCTTTTATAAGCCAAAAAAAAAAAAAAAAAACCAACAAGTAAACGTCTACAGCCTCTGCAGCAAACCTGCCTGACATCAATTAACGCTAACCCTGGCCAAGTTGCTCCAAGATGTTTTCAACACAAGGATTTCAATATGTTCTAGAAGTGAGTATTGGACTGGCCATTTGCCTGTCAAGGCAACCAGGCCCAAGATAGCAAATGGTGTCCAGTTAAGTGATCCTGTAAGCCAGAGATAAATCTGTGAACAGAAGAAGGGCCAAGGGCCTCAGTTCCCTGGCTATTCCATTAAACATTGAAATCTCTCAGTCAAGCATGCAGCAAATGGGTGTTCCGGGACTAGTAACTGACTGATATGAGCTCCAATTCCAAGCTATTGTCCAGAGAACATCTCCACTGTTCACACTTGGGGGTGGGGTAGGAGAGTGGCAGCAGAGAGAAGGGATGGGTAATTTATTCAAGAGCTAGGAGCTGAGAAACAGATTTAGTAGTCAAATACTTCAAAGACCCCTGGAGAATGCCCATAAAACATAGGCCCTCTGCAGCAGCCAGGGAGTGATTTAAATCCAGTTGGAATTTCTAGGGGGAAAGAGTAAAACTTATCAGCTCTGTTCAGAGCCTCATGAATAATTTCACCTGACACATGACATTGAACCAGAAGAAATCTGGGATGTACTGAGGAAAATGGGTTTCTAACTACTTTTTGCTACTCCTCTTTTTCCTAAGTGAGGAAACAGGGTGCTGAGGCATACTCAGACAGGAAGTTCACCATTTTTAGACAAGAAGTGCTCAATGGGAAACACATTTTCTGGCAGCTGAAGCCGGGCTGGTTTGGTTGGACTAGGGAAAGGCCTCACACTCACCTACTACCAGGATGTGGAAGTCATTTGTAAACCCCTCTGGGCATGTTCAGACAATAGAATGGGGAACTTAAAATGAAATAAACGCCTAAGCCTGGAGCAGCAAAGGTGCTGAATCTTCCTGCCTTAAACCCTAGGCTGGGACCCACCATCTCCTACCTGCAGACTGAAGACTCACAGCCCTCTCTCAATAGATAGTAAAGCTAATGTCAAGGAAGCTGCCAGCCCCAGGCAGGGGTGAATACCAAGTAAGCAGGCTTCTGGGAGGAAGGGGACAACGTGTTTACAGTTTTGGATAAAACCACCTCAGATGGGCCGGTAGGATGGCAGCGCGGAGCTGCCCAAACGTTTGTGAAGATTCCAGAGGGTCTGGGTTCCGCAGGGCTTACCAATGTCTCCCTCAGAGCTCAGACCTTACGGCCCCGACCAAATGTGGTCGAGGGCGCGGCGCACTCGCGTGTGACCCAGGTGTCCACCATCGAGGTGGCACAGGGACGGGACTTCGAGGACAAGATGGTCACAGTCGAGGAGCGTCCGCGCTGTTTCACCCCAAATGGCCTCAAGGGGGCAGGAAAGGAGGACGGAGGACAACCGCCATCAGCACAGCTCGCGGGAGCGGAGGACGCGGAGGGGCTGCAGAGCGCAGGAGCCGGGACCGCGCTAGCAGGCGGGGAGGCCGCTGGAGTCCCAGACCCGCCCAACTCCCGGGAGCGGGCTGGGGTGAGGGGCTTCGGCGACTTGCGGATGGGCGCCCTGGACGTGACCACCCACTCCGGCCACTGCCCCTGCCTCCCAAGAGGGACCCCTTGCGAGCGAAGAGGGCTGTGCTGGCCTCAGGGGCCCCACCGCGCGTTAGGAGATGGAAGGAAAATTACTCCAACTCTCAGAGAGGAATTCCGCCCTGGGAAGAAACGTGGCGAGCTTCTCCCAACGTTGCCTTCTGCCTTGTTTTCCTAACTTCCTCCTCCCTGCATCTGGCAACCTCTCTGCGTTTTGCAGATAGTGAGGCCGGGAGGTATCGAGTCTCAGACATAATTTAGAGCATAAATCAATTATACTAATCCTGAGTTCTACAGTTCACAGAGTTTAAATTCAAGTGGCAGCTTTTCATGTCTAAATAGATGAACCAAACTCACTGCAATGGAGTTGATTCAGACTCAGAGCGACCCCCTTTGGGTTTCCGAGGAGGTGAATCTTTACAGAAGTAGATTGCCCAGTCTTCCTTCTGAAGAGTGGCTGGTGGATTTGAACCATCAACCTTCTGGTTAGCAATCAAATGCCTTAGGCACTGTGCCACCAGAGAGCGTTATGATGGATGAACATCTTCCCTTTTTCTGTGTTCTCCCTCTGTCGCCCCTACCCCCATTCACCAGCTCTGTTGTCTCTTGTTGTTGTTGTTGTTATGTGCTGTCGAGTCAAACCTGACTCATAGTGACCCCTCCTTGGGTTTCTGAGGCAGTATCACTACGGAAGTAGGATTGCCCAACCTTCCTTCCAAGGAGTGGCTGGTGGGTTTGAACCGCCAGCCGTCTGGTTAGCAGGCAAGTGTCTTAGCCACTATGCTACTCTTAGTAGGACATTATATTTTTGGTCATTCCACTCCAAGAAGTTAACCCAGATCTCTTCCCTTCAGCATGTCTGCTCCCTTCCTCTTCTCCCTGCTCCCAAACTTAATCTTGGGCCCATCTGAACCAAAGCTAGCCCAAAGCTCTGGTCCAGAGGGCTCCAACAAAAAATGGCCCAGGAAAATGAAGGGAAGAAATATGCCTATCAAAAATCAAATCACATCTTTGGGGATTGATACCAACCGGTAAACATTAAATTATTTAATAAAATATTCTCAAAGAGGCCACCTTATTAGACTGCAGCCTTTTGAAAAATAAAATGGCTTGCATTGTGTTATTTCACTGATGATGTCTAATTTATTTTGAAATTTCAAATAATCTTAAAGACAATGTAAAATTTTCATGTTTATCAAAACTAGACATGGGTTCAAAAGGATTGTGAAGCATCACTGTTCTGACTGTCATCAGGTCAGAAAAAATAAAAAAACACCAAGAGGTGAAAACACTAAAGGGAAGACCAAAGGGATTTACAAATTATTCCTAAAATTATTCCTGTCCTTATTCCATTATAAATCATGCTCATTCAGTCGAGGAAGCACTTGGGCTGCTAGAGGCCAGTCCACTCTAGCCCTTGCCTGGTACTATGAGCCAGCAGGGGATGGGACATCAGATCGCTAGCACTCCACGTCCCCACTTCTGGTGAGGGCACAAACTGGTCACACCAAACAGAGAGCAGTGATCTATGTGTGTCAGCACGGCAAGCCAGGACAGCACTGCTCCTCAGAACTGTAGCTCAGGGTGCCTAGGCAGGAACATGCAGTTTGCACTTTTAAACTAAGACTAGTGATAGTGCCTTCTAGCTTCTCAGCCAGTTGCTGTAGATTCTGACTCACGGTGTCCCCAGCTGCTGTGAGGTAAAACTATGCTCCATAGGGTTTTCAGGTGTGATCTTTCAGACGCAGATCACCAGCTCTTTCTTCTTGGATGCCTCTGGTGGGTTCGAAGTGCCAACCTTTTGGTTAGTGGTTGAGTGAGCACATTTGCATCAGGGACTCCAAGCAGTGGCCCAGGCCTCTGGTTTTCTGCTTCCCTTCTGCTAGCTCTTTTTCTGGCAGTTTGGCCAATTCATTGACATCTCCACCAGAGGGTAGGCAGGAGAAAGGAAAATGTGGGATTCACATCAGTCTTGCATTCCCCAGTCAAAAACTTCTAGTGCTGGTTTTGGTGGGAAAGGGGTGTGCTGTGGGCTCAAATGCGATTTTGGGATTATTTGTGGCTTTAATCTGGTCTTCTCACATCTACCATTTCCACAAATAATTAGAGCCTACTAGGCATACTCAGAAGTTGCACTGGCCTCAAGGAATTTAAAGAAAATCTAAATAGGCTTAAATACCATCTTGGAATCCAGAATGTTAAGCTCTATGCGCCAGATAATTAACATTTCTAGGGCCCTATTTTCCCTACTCCTATGTAACAAGTTATTGGATGCGTGTTTAAACATTATGTATTTTGGGGGGAGTTGTGAGGCAAACAGAAAAGCGGTGAATGCACTATTGCTGCATTAAGAGGGAGTCACGAAACTTCTCTGTTCTCCAAAAGCATATTGATTTTGAAAGTATTTGGTGGGCGCAGGTGGAAGGCCATGCTAAGAGTAACACCCCCTCTGTGAGTGTGAGCACACTGGCCCTCCTGGAGAATACACTGGAGGCTGAGCAGTTAGTGACGCTTAGGGAGAGCACACGGCCCTTCCTCAATGCCCAGAGGGCCCCTTCCAGGGAGCAGGAGTGGAGTAAGCAGCGGCACTATTTTGATTATTCTCTTCCCAGCGGGAGCCCTGCATTAGCACTGACAGATAATGGTACCCTATGATCCAGAGGATGGTAGAGAATTTGATAATAATAGTGTCCTGTGCTTCTGTAGTATTTGACAGTTTACCAGGCCATTTTATATTTGTTTTCTTATTTGATCCTCACAACAACTGTGAGGTTGGCAGGACAGATACTGCTCTCTGTCTTTCTTTCTGATGAGGAACCTCAGCTACAGTCAGAAATCTAGTAAAAATCAAAGCAGAACTAGAACCCAGGCCTTCTCACTCTTCTCCTCTACCTATCTAAAGTTTCGTAAGAAAGCAACATAATTTCTTATTTGACTATGCTATCATGTGTATTGTGTGTTGTTTATCTGGCCACTATACTTGAGGATACGAATTGTACACTGGTTTAATTTAAATTCTATGCATGAAAATACTCAAAATGTCATTTTTAAAAAATAATGCCTAAGGCACTTGACTGCTAACCAGAAGGCTGGTGGTTCAAACCCACCAGCTATGCCCCGGAAGGAAGGTTGGACAATCTACTTCCGTAGTGATACTGCCTCGGAAACCCAAGGAGGGGTCGCTATGAGTTGGGCCCGACTCCACGGCACATAGCAACAACAACAACATCTCTCCTTTGAAGTTGCACCCCTCCTTAATAATCAGCAAAGTTTTAATCTAACTGTGCTGGACAATTTTCCCAAGTCACTTTCACTTAACTTTTCTTGTAAAATATCACCCAGTATTCACTTTATCCCAGGGATTTTTCTATTTTCTGTCACTAGAATCCAAGTGTACAGTGGGATATTCCCCAAAGAAATAAAGCAAGGTTGCCACTGACGAAAGACCTCAAGCGCAGATAAAATGCTTACTATACATAATAATTACAAATTATTACATCCATAGGCATTGTTAGAAATATATTTTTAAAATATTCTCACATCCTCCACATGCTGGTAGTCCAGTCTATGCTTGAAAAAGCATTCCAGCTTTTTCCATCAGCACCATTCACGTTATAGAAGGCTGACTTGGCAGGGGCCTCTCCAAAGTATTTCCTTAAACCTCTGCCAACCTGAGGGGGGTGGGAATTGGAGATATTGCATAAATATCTGCATCGAGTTCCTGGATAGAGTCGCACAATGGCCATATATGGTGAGAGGTAGATTTTCCCTTGTGAGTATATTCTTGGAATATGTTAAAATGCATATGTCTCCATTTCTATTCCCAGGAAGCTGGTGTACAGATGTTAGGTATTGGGGTGGTAGAAACACTGCTGTCTACTGTTTACATGATGTCTAATAGGCATCTAGACTGTGCTTAAAAGGCAGTGTTCAGAATTAGGGCCCTAACCTTCTTTGACGTAATTGTCTTTCTTTGGAGCCACATCTTGAAGGAACGGCTGGAGATTTGGAAAGCGAATTAATTTTCCCCACCAGACTTACTGTTCCCCCCTGCACTTTCTAGTAATCCTTTAAACTCGAAAAATTCAGCTAATTATGGATTCCTACCTAAATAATGCTGCCATTTGAACGGTTGCATGTCACTGTTTCTGGTGTCTGACCCCCTGTCAGGCCAATTCTGCCTGATTTCACTCATGTGCTGCTGCTTTTTCTAATCTCAACATTATTTCCACTCAAATGTGTACAGCTTGGCAGAAAACCTAAGAGTTTGAAAGGAAGGGGGAGAAAAAAATACCCTCATCACTATTATTTGGGTAATTATCACTTTGAGTTATTCTGATTTTTGCTGAAAAAAGGATACTCTGAGAACAACATTTGCACAAAGTTAAAAGTTTTCATTTAAAAGCTAATTTCCTAATTTGTATTTCAAAAATAGAGCCTCGGCAGACTCTCTTGCAATTAATATATGATTTCCCCTCTATGTTCTGTGCTCTGTGAACTCCAACTATTATGATATATTTTGAAATGTAGAACATTCCATCCAGGACATTAAACAAAACTTAAAAGCCTTTGAGGAAGATTTTTGAAGATCCAGTTTCCTAATATGCAAAATGGAACCAGGACAGACTTCATGGTGTTTAATATGTTTTTTCCCCTATCTCTTAAACGCAATAATTTCTAACCACCACTTGATCATTGGAGATTTATATTCACTATAATTTAAGTCAACTTATATCTGGGACTTTTTAAATTTTTTAACAATGTTTGGCAGCCAACTGCTGGCGGAAACTAGAATGTTTTACATTAGTCAGCATCCCTCTTAAATTATTTCTATGAAATAATTTACTGTGGATAACAAATTCTTATATGGCATTTAAAGTTAATGATTAGGCAGAGAGATATATCAAAAAATATAATTAATCACATATGTATTTGACTTACATGATTCTAACTTTATGCATGTGTTTTAAAAATTACTTTTTAAAATATGTTTGGGGATTTGTGTGTATGTGTGTGTGTGTGTGTGTGTATTTCAACAAAAGACAACCCATCTTTAAAGAGAAAGAAAAATGGATGTACAAGCTCTTATAAACTCTCCACAAATGTTCATAAAATTATTTTCTGTTTCATAATGGCCATTTATGGCAGAGGTACCAGTGTGTGGTCTTAAGCTCCAAGAACTGACAGTAGTAAGGATCTCCTGCAGCATAATTTGAAGTCAAGAGGTAGAAATCTTAACACAATATGAACTTGTCTGTGAAATGGTAGGGAGCTCTGGTGGCATAGTGCCTAAGGCATTTGACTGCTAACCAGAAGGCCAGCTGTTCAAACCCACCAGCCACTCCTCGGAAGGAAGGTTGGGCAATCCTACTTCTATAGTGATACTGCCCCAGAAACCCAAGGAGGGGTCACTATGAGTCAAATCAACTTGATGGTAATGAGTTTGGTTTTTCTTTTTCTTTTTTTTTTTTGGTTTTCTTTTTCACTGATAGAAATTAATAATGAAATGATGTTGATGTGACCTAGCAAGAAATGAGATGAAGCCCAAGTTCTTCCTGTAAACCTCAGAATGTGCTACTTCCTAAATAATTTCCACTTCTCTCCAGAGTTATAGTTAGTTAAGGCCTTTGTTTGATTCCATTTATCACCGAGGACAGAAGGACAATCATAAACACTGGGGGAAGATCTGACTGCGTGGAAGTGGCCCCCAGAGCATCTCTTTTATATCCCAGCCAGATATTTCTTTTCTCTTCCCTTCCTCTCTCTCCTATTTAATGGTGGTTTTCTTAACTCAGCTATTTATGATTCATTTCATGAAAGGCTAGTTTTTCTCGAGGGTACTAAAAAGCCTTAAAGTAGTTTTAGAGACTAGCAGTGACAAGGAACTATTTTCCTTCGTGCTGTAAAGTAAAGTCATTGTCAATAGTCTACAACCTGCAATAAACTATTAAAAAAGGAATTTATGATGGCTGGTTATTATCCTCCTGAAATAATGTTGTTACAAGTCTGCCCTTGTCAGTCATTGGCAGGAATCACGTGCTTGATCTCAAACAAAGGGAGGGTCTGGATCCACACAAGACTCATGGCAAATTACCCAGGGACCGCCTGGCCTGATAGTCCCCTATGCCCTTCATCATGTTTTCAAAACAATGCAATCATAGCCACACATATACTTTATCCTGAGTGTACTAAAAGTCACCTGTTTGTGAAGTGGAGTTTTCATTGTGCCGTAGAAAAATATTTCCACGGCTGGTAACAGCAAATGATGTGGGAGTTCCTGGAGGGGACTGGAGACTGGAGGGACTGCAGACAGGATACTTTAGGAGGATAACTAGAAGCATCCTGTACACATGTAAAGTGCGTGTCCATCCTTTCTTTTGTTTTTAAGGCAAATATGAGCCTTGATAATCCCCTCTTCTTCCTCTCCTTACCTGTCATGAGCACTTTCCTTTGCTGAAGCTGGGTCTAGCTGGCAGGTCTTTTGGAGAGTCATCATGGGGTCAGCAAGGAAGAGAGTTCAGGAGCAGTGTGGCTGAGTGGGGTGTGGGTGCAGGGGGATGGGAAGGGAGTGGAGGAAGGAATGGAATTATTTATGAGTGGCTGGATTAGCTGAAGGCTCAGGAACCAGAACAGGTCTGCTGGTGTTGGAGCATCACCAAAGGTAGGTCCACCTAGCAGAGAAAGCTACATAGCAAATGACTCAAATGACTTTCAGGGATGAATAAAGAGATTGTGTGTGGCTGGGGAAGGATGTAAGATGAAAGAGAAGGAAGAAGAGGAGAAGGAAAGAGGAAACAAAAGCCTGAGATGGTTTAATTGGATTCTAAGAGCTGAGGATTTAAAATCCCATATTCTAAGCCTTTATAATAAAAATCATCATTTCCTGAGGAAGGTGATAGAATTTCATTGGTAAAATCATGGCTTTCTATATTAGAAACAAAAATAAATGTTGTGCTTTGCAAATATGAAAAAAAAAAAAAAAGAAAACAGAAACTCCAAGGTTTAGTGAACATCACTTAATGTTGAAAGCTAAGGCAAAGAAAACTGGCTTTAAAATAAAAATTGGAACTCAAGAACCATCGCTTTTTGGATATTAATTAAATAAGCATGCTGTAATATACTGTGCCATTCATTACTTGTTTCAGAAAGTTATCAGAAGCATATGTGGAATTCATTTTTGGGAACCAACCATTTTTGCAACTGTTAGTGAAGCAACGTCTGGAGTTAGTGCCTACAGAAAACATAGGAGCACACATGCTACTTTAATTCAATTGTTTTGAAAACATGGAAAATCTTTGGTGTTGTCCGAAATGATTGATTATCAGATTTGATGTACTTATACAAACATTAATGATTTATTGAGGGGAAAAACTTAAGTTGATGTAGAAAACTGAAAAACAAAATTCAGAATTTAAATGGGCACTTAATACAAAGCTCTATCTGTAATTATCCCAATTATAAGGGGCATAGTTTTAATATTCCCTCATAGCTTTCTAAAATTTATCTCTAGTGGAAAACATAAAATCTGTTAAAATTTTGTTATAATGGTTCAAGAACCTACTCCATAGAAGTAAATATGAAGAAATAACAAATGCTATCTCATCAAAATAATGCTAATTTATATGAACAACCTACTGTGCTTTTTAATACAATTCAGAGAAGCCATTATCCACCAACATTTATGACATGATGGCCTATGTAGCAGGACCTGCCTATGCCAAATCTAATGTTAAAATGTTTTTTTAGCAGAATTTATTGAGTCATTTGTAAGTGGTTGAAACTATGAATGATAGGCTTTTAGTAGACTATCCACTTCTTTCAATTATTGTTTTTGATTGTTGTTATAGGATTATAATGTGACCAAACCTAACTTCTAGATTGAGGTATTTGGTTTGCTCCCCACTTTACTCCATTAATAATGATACTATGATGAACATCTTTTTGTATAGAGTGTTCTCTCCTCACACATCTTGAATAATTTAAGATAGACTTTTCAGCACTAGACTTTCAGAACAAGGTTTATGTATATTATTTTGATATTTATATTGTGGTAAAATATATAACAAAAACTTGCCAATTTATCCATTTTTAAGTGCACAATTCAAGGGCATTTGTTACACTTACCATGTTGTGCAACCACTATCTGTTTTCAAAAGTTTTTCAACGCTCCAAATGGAAACTCAAAACTGCTGTGAGCAATAACTCCCCATCTCTCCCTAACCTCATGATAACAGTTGATAAACGTTTGTCTCTATACACTTGCCTATACTTGACATTTCATATGAATGGGATCATACTATATTTGTCCTTTTGTTAAATGGCAATCAATGTCTGTAGAAATACTGCCTCAGAAACCCAAGGAGGGGTCGCTGTGAGTCCAAACTGACTCAACAGCAGTGAGTTTTTGTTTTGTTCTGTTCTCTTTTTTGAAAAAATAGCTTTACACTTTTGTTCAAAATATAACTACAGGTAAAGTAGTGTAAAACTACACACACACACGAGTGCATGTAAAATGAGTTCACACTTTTGTTCAAAATATAACTACAGGTAAAGTAGTGTAAAACTACACACACACACGAGTGCATGTAAAATGGGTGAACTCTGAATATGCTTTGTGGATTATACCAATGCCAATCTCCTGTTTGATAACTGTGCTATAGTTATGTAAGATCTTACCATTGCTGGAGGAGGGTAAACGGTGCTCAGAATATCTCTGTATATAGTAGGGCTTTTTTTTTTTTTTTTTTCAATTTTCTGTGAATCTATAATTATTTTAAGATAAAAAGTTAAAAACATTACTATAGAAGTCATTTTCCTTCCAAATGTTATATCTGCAACCACACTGTCAAAATAAAATGCATTTAAGACATGCAAGGGAGAGACAGCACACAGTAACAACAAGGGAGAGGTTATAGTGTATTACTTAATTAAATGCAGAAAAAAAGTACAAAAGACAATGCTCATTTTTGTAACATAGTCCTAGCCCATGATTATCTGTAAATAACCAAAGCAAAGGAAATTCAAATCAGCGGCTTTCTGCTCAAACGATGGAAACTCTGATACTTTTAGCTGGTGAAAGCTTATAAGAACTTGTCACTATACTAGAAGAATAAAATCCAATAGAAAACACAGTTTCCTAAAATATTTTTCTAATTATCACCTTGGATTTCTGTGGTTCTGCAAATACAAATAAATAAAAAGCTAAGTCCTTCATTTCTTCCCAACTTCAAGCATAGCTACAAGAACTCCTAAACAAAAACCCAGTTTTCTGGTGTTCTGAGAAGTCAGGAGTGGTGGGTCACTGAGATGTGAGAACTTGCAGGAAGATCTTTGAAGGGTTCAGAGTATGTAGAGAGCAGTTAACTGTGTGCTGTGGAGCTCTGGTGGTGTGGTGAGTAAGGGATTGGGCTACTAACCAGAAGGTTGGTGGTTCAAACCCACCAGCTGCTCCATGGGAGGAAGATGAGGCAATCTACTTCCATAAAGATTTACAGCCTTGGAAACCTAATATGTATCTCTATGAGTCAGAATCAAGGCAATGACATTAGGTTTAGAGAATGCTCCTTGGTCTTAGGTTGTCCATTTTTCACCCTTTCTCACCCACCACTCTTTGCTAAATGCCCACTTGGGAGAAGTGGGATTGGATTTATTATTAAAAGAAACATGAAATAGCTGTTGCCAATGCTGTGATTACCCTTCAGTAGCAAGTAAATGCTGACCCAAGCAGATGTTGACTTATAAAATGTTGGGAGCTGGCAGGGACACTAAAATGGTCTCTCTGTGTACAGTTTCTAGCTAACTAGGGGCTAATCTGGGAATAGAGGGACTCTTAACTTTCAGTGTTGAGTATGTTAAATATGAGAAATTGGTTTTGGCAAGGGCTTTCTGATTTTCCCAAATTTTGTTAGATTTGTACTCATGTATTTCATAGTTGTTATGAGGGCCACATGCTGCCCAATAGAAATATATTGCAAGCCACGCTTGTAATTTAAAATATTCTAGTAACTACATTTAAAAAAATCAATAAAAAGAGACAGGTGAAATTAACTATCATACATTGTATTAGTTATTTATTGTATAATAAATTATCCCCAAACTTAATAGCTTAAAACACACATTTATTATCTCATAATTAGGTCAGGAATCCATAAGCGTCTTAGCTTGATAATTCTGGCACGGGTTCTTCCATGAGGTTGTGGTCAAGCTACTTACCATCCAGGCTATGTCTTCAAGTTGTGCCTTGGTGCAGGAGGGTCTGCTTCCAAGAAGTCTCACTCTCAGGGCTGGCAGTTGGTGTTTGCTGTTGACTGAGGAGTCTCGGTTCTCCTCCACGTGGCCTCTCATTCTCCTGGGGCCTCACTTCTCCATGTGGCCTGTTCAGCCTGATAGCTTCCTTTCCTTTACTTGTGGCTGGGCTCTGTGATAGAGAGGGAGATAGACAGGGAGGCAGTAATGAGCTAGAGAAGAAGGGGCACCCAAGTTAGAAGCTGCAGTCCTCTTATAACCTAATCTTGCAAGTTGCATCCCATTCAAACACCAAAACCAAACCTTTTGACTGTGATGCCATGCATTACAGAATGGAATTGTTTTGTAGGCTTTTCTATGCCCTAATCTTTAAGGAAGGAGCTCTGGTAGTGTAGTGCCTAAGGCACTTGACTGTTAACCAGAAGGCTGGCGGTTCAAACCCACCAGCCACTCCTTGGAAGGAAAGTGGGACAATCTACTTCCATAGTGATACCGCCTCAGAAACCCAAGGAGGGGTTCTATGAGTCAAAATCAACTCAACAGCAGAGAGTTTGCTTTTTTTGGCATCTTTAAGGAAGCAGATGAGCAGGCCTTTCTTCTGCATTGTGCCTGGGTTGGTTTGAACCACCAACCTTTAGATTAGTAGTCCAGTACAAACTATTTGCACCACCAAGGGAGCCCCTTATATCCTATCACTTCTGCCATATTCTAGTCATTGGAATAGAGTCACAAAATCCAGCCTAAATTCTAGGAGAGGAAATTACACATGGGCATGGATTCCAGGAGCTCTGGTGATATAGTAGTAGTTAAGGCATTTGGCTGTTAACCCAAAGGTCCATGGTTCGAACCCACCAGCTCCTCTGTGGAAGGAAGATGAGGCAGTCTGCCTCCGTAAAGATTTATAACTTTGGAAACCCAATGGAAGTCACAATGTTGGAAACCCAGTGGAGGTCACTATGAATAGGAATTGATTCGATCAATGGCAGTGAATTTGGTTTGTTTTTTTGGTAGGCATTCCAGGAGGTTGAGATCATCGGGTAATCCTATCTTAGAGGCTGCCTATCACAGATATATTTTATTTAAAGTAATATATCCAAAATATCATCCAATATTATAAAAACTATTGAGATTTCATGTTCATTTTTCATACCAAGTTCAAAATCCAATATATACATTATACTTACAGCACATATCTGTTTGGACTAGGTATATTCTAAGCACCAATAGCCACATGTAGTTAGTGGCTACTGTAATACAGCACAGATCTAGGCAAGTCTGCAGCCATCTGAAGACCCAAAGACCCTAAGTAAGGGGATTTTTTTTTTTTTTTTTTACTATAAGCTTAAAATATTTAGGTGATTTATCAGACATGTATCAAGTATTTACCATGTACCAAGTGGGGGAACACTGAAACAATAAATCATAGTTCCTGCCCTAAAGGAACAATAAAAGTGGCATGGTGGCAGCATTGTCCACCTTCCTCATTTAATTTCACAAGGCAGAAGAATAATCATTATCAGCATCAGCAGCCCAAGGCTGATTCCTAAGAAGTGGAGGTTAGACATATCTTTCCCACATTTTTACCAATTCTGACATCAGCCATTTCTTTTTCTACTTCTCTGATGGGTTCAATAACTCATTGCAATGGCCACACAGAAATGATAGACCATACTCACAGCTATGGGGTTTATTAGGGAAGTGTTGCTGTTGTTGTTGTTGTTTGCCATCAAGTTGGACCCGACTCATAGTGACCCCTCCTTGGGTTTCCAAGGCAGTATCACTACGGATGTAGATTGCCCCATCTTCCTTCCAAGGAGTGACTGGTGGGTTTGAACCCCCAGCCTTCTGGCTAGCAGTCAAGTGCCTTAGGCACTATGCTATCAGAGCTCCTTATTAGGGAAGTAACAGGTTACAATTCAGGTTTAGGAATGCTCAGGGTACAGTTGGATCAGGACAGCCTCTTCTCAGTCATGCTTGAAGACAGGCTCTCTCTGATCCTCAGCCTCTGGGCCCCTGGACCTCTCAGCCTGGTCTCTGCCCTACTTGTCATGTGTTATAAAGCTCTTTAGCTCTATCAATAAGTGTCTGGAGGCACCCCACTTAATCAGGAAGCCTCCTTCCCAAAGACATTCAGCTCTTTCATTCGGTGGGTGTGCACACCCACTGTAACTGCCTTGTTCCACGGACCAGGAAGCCCACTATGCCATCTCATACCTCTCTCCTAGTTCTGCTGCTACCATTGCTTTGCTGCTGCTTCTCACTGTCTTACACAGTCTCTGGTGTTACAGTGCTCTCTCTTTCTGTCTCCTGGGTCTAGTAAGTTCTCAGCACCGGGACCCTGGGTCTGAAATATGGATTCCACTCCTGTCTCTTCTTCATGGTAGTGAGGTCCCTTCCTTTCTACTTCTAGAATGGTTCATTTTAAGCTTAGCAGAATGGCAAAACTGACCAATCCTTTTGTTAGGGTTCCATATACCTTACTTGCATGGTCTCATTCCCGATAGGGTGCCATGCACATTATTTATATTATTAGCAAGCTGTCTAATCCCCTTGGTGGGTCATGAACACCTTATTTGCATAGTCTCACCCAATCTCAATTGTTTAGTGGGAGTTACAAGACCATGGGAAGAAAAGCCATATAAAAGCAATCCATCACACCACAGAAGTGCAGACAGACAAGGAAGAAGTTAAATTCTGAATCTAGACCAGCCACATTGGACCCATCTCAGAGAATGCTAACTTGTGATGGGTTCTAGAATAAAGCGGAACTCACTCTGTCCACGGTCCTAGGGAAGGTGGGTAACCCAGAGTCTTTCTGGCCTAGCCAGAGTCTCTGACAATGACCATACACTTCATTCCCTCCAAGGCCCAACTTAAGACCATGTGAGCCCACCCTGAACTGGAGCCCATATGTTGGCCTGAAATCTGATTTGCCTCGGACATGAGGCAAGTTAAATATTTGTTTAACTCAGTACATTGAATTTTCTGCTATTCTCCACAAGCAGGGCCTATAGGAGAAGGGAGACGTAGGAGGTACCTTACCTCTTTCAGTCTTCTTGGGTGCTTGGTTGAGATGGATCTCTGCAGAAGTATTGGTACATGTCACGGTTGCACCAAGCTTCAAATACACATGACTAAATTTATGTGCGGGGAAGGGGAAACACCTTATCTTACAGCTATGAACCATTTTAGCACCAGGGAGAAGTATTCTGCACTTATTCTCTGTCTTATTTTATTTTATTTTTTTACAGAATCTAAATACAGTGAAACCTGTGAGACCTGGAACTTGACAACACTGCCTTGTTTTTCCCGGTCTCGTAAGTTATCCACCTTTGACAGGGTGCCACCTTGGACTTCTCTACTGCTCATTTTCATGGAAAATATTTGAGTTTTCCTTCTCTGTTAGGTTTCTGCAGGTTTTTCTTGTATCTATTTGACTTGCTTATTTTTTTTGTAATGTGTATTCTGAATTGTAATTATCTTAAGTTATAACCTCTTGGGGCTAAACTGTGTGGTCACCATGCCCAAGGCTTAGTAGAGGAACACTTTTTCCCCCTAAAACATACTGAAATATTATTAATGGAGATCCACTTGGCATCCCAGTTTCCGGGTTTTGTTTGGGGAAACATAACACATTTGTCATTAGGAGTAGAGGAGAGCAGCTTACTGAGTGGTCTTTCTGTCAATGGAAATAGCAGTCATTTATTTTAAAGTTAGAGAAAAATCCATGACTGTCTCAGTAGGAAGAATTCCATTCAGATAGTTCCTGGAAAAATGTTGTCAAATACCTTGTTTATTATTTGTCTTCATAAAAAGTATTGTTTAGACAAAAAAAAAATAAATAAATAACCAAACAAAAACAAAAAACCCAATGTGAAGACAGTGTCAAGGAAAAGATTATAAATATTATAATATTTCTGACACATGTAACCCATCTCTAAATTTTTATTTTATCATATAGTTATGTCCTGTTTTTCAATGTTATAGCAGTTTCATCTTTAAAATAAAATAATAAAATATCTCTGTTCCACAATGTGGACACAATAAAAAAAAAAAAAAAAAAACATGATGATACTGATTTTCTTTCTGTGTTTGATAATTCTGTGTCATGATTTGGGGTGAGCTGTCATAGGCTGGGGCTCAACTCTACAAACTGGAAAAGCACTCAGAGATTGGAACCTAGAGAAGTCCCCAAAGTTGCTTGGCTGGAATTTGAAGGGCAAAATTAAAACTTCTATTCTGTGTAAATCTGTCCAGATCTAGTGTTTTACAGAATCAGGCCAAGCTATCAGTGCCAAGAATTGGCTTTGCCTAAAGGCTTTTCCAAGGAGCTATGGTAGCACAGTGCCTAAGGCACTTGATTGCTAACCAGAAGGCTGGCGGTTCAAACCCACCAGTCACTCCTGAGAAGAAAGGTTGGGCAATCTACTTCTGTAGTGATACTGCCTCAGAAACCCAAGGAGGGGTCACTATGGGTTGGGGCCAACTCAATGGCATATAACAACAACAAAAACAAAGGCTTTTCCAAGAAGGGAAACACTGGAGTCAGGTTAGGTTAGAAAATAAATGAATTTCAAACATTCTGTTGTGGGTGAAATTTAAGAATGCTGTCTTTTCACATGTGTGGTGGTTTCATTCTAAAAGTAAAATCTGCTCTTGTTTGCAGGGTTCTAAATAAGAACTGCAGTCATTGGGTAACACAAATAGTTAGATCCACTGAACCTGCCCAGAGGTCCCTCAGAAAACAGGCCTGGTGACTTGCTTCTGAAAAGTCACAGCCTTGAAAACCCAAGGGAGCAGTTCTACTCTGAGCATATGGGGTTCCCATGAGTCTGAATTGACTGACTGCAACTAACAGTGATAACAAATAAAAACTAAAAGAAAATAGCATTTTAGTTGATCTTTTAGAAGACAGGGTATGCTCAAGCTTGGCATACTTGGTGGAATACAAAATTCTATTCTTGGCATTTTTAGAATGCTGGTTTTTAGAATGTAGTTTTAAAATTTAAGTCCACAGTGTATGTGTGTATCTTTCATAGGGACACTACTTCTTTTTTTTCTTTCCTTTTTTTAAAATCTGTTTCCTTTTTCATGATAGCCTTTATCGTCATGTATTCTAATATATTCCACAACATAAACATTTCACTGCTGTAGTAGTGCAGACAGTTTTGAGGCTAGAGGCTGTGGAACTCCTCCATGTACAACTCTCGAGGGTGAATAATATCTTTTAGTGTTTTTCATATGAACTTCGATTTGCTTCTAAAAACAGAAGCTGAGCCCATTAGCTAAACAGTGAAAATTGGAATTTGCTTTGCAACTCAACTCCACACTGTATAACCTAGTCAGGCAAATGCCCCAAATTTCCCCGGGCATCCAGTTCCCAGGAGGGTGTCACCCAATGCTGTAACTCCTGGCGTCAACACTTCCCCCATGGACTTCTTCCCACCAGCCCACCAGACAGTACAGAATCCTTGCCGATGTTTATTACACATTTTCATCATAGAATAGTATGTGATAAATGCAGTTGTAAATTGCTGAAATGTAATATTTCTTAGATTATATGAATACTAAAAACTGAACTGTTCTATAAAATCTTTCTACATTGAATTACAACATGATTAGTAACTGAGCAGAAGTCCTTTTTTAAATTTTCCTTCTTATCCTTTCTTTAATTACTATTTCATTCTTGAAAAAGTTATTGATAAAACTCACTGCCCTCCAGTCGAATGGCATTTAGGAGGTGGTATCTCTACGGAAATACATAGCTTAATCTTCCTTCCGAAGAAAGGGTAGTGGGTTTGAACCGCCAGTCTTCTGGTTAGCAGTCAAATGCCTTAGGCACGAGGCCACCAGAGTCACAAATACTAATTACCCCAATACTATAGTTAAAGCACCAGAAAATTTTGACAAAACTAGTGACTTTAAACACATTGGAAAATAATAGCGAAAGTTGGTAGAGCTTGCAGAGGAAACCACGTGATTCAAAGAGACCTTATAATTGGGTAATAATGACAGTTCCGACCTGAGCACATTAGAAGGCTTAAAAAGTAAATTAGGTAGGCATATAAGATGAACATTTACACCAGGTAGGTACACTCCTTAGACCAACCAATCATGGGAGATCAGAAGGGCAGTATTTGCACAGAAAGGTAGCTCAGAAGGTGGGAATGCATAGGAAAGGACACAGGGAAAAGGTAACCACAGGAGAAAGTGGGGCGGGGGATGTAAATTAGCATAGAATTTTAGCTTTGTAGGTGCATTGATAAACTTAAGCTGGACTTATGAAACGTGTTTGTTGTTAGAACTAACTACAAGGATATTTTTATTACAAATAACAAATTTTTGCAGAAATACTACTCGAAAGTTTTATAGACAGTCATTTTGGTGTCACTCCCTCTGACAGCGTCACCCACTACCATCCCCCAGTCCCCTAGCGACATTGCGGTTTGCATGGTCTGTTTACCTGGCCTAGATGGGCAGAAAAGGGGCTCCTCATCCCCAGGAAGTTTTAGTATGCCACCCTCTCCCCTAACACCCCCTTCCCCCAAGCCGTGCCCAGTAGCCGTCACGCCAGGCCAACCCTGTGCTGTGAATGCCGAGCCGCGGCTCCCTCTGCGCTCGCCGCCTCCCGGGCGGGAGGTGAGAGCAGGCCCACCCTCGCTTCCTAGCGGAAACCCGGATCTGAAAGGTGCGCCCTTTTTACTGGGACTTGGCAAGGGTTCAAGAGCAACTGTAGCGGGTCCTGACCCACGTGAGAAGCCTGGGACCGCTGGGCGCTGTCTCCCCGCTGCTCACAGAGCCCCTCGGCTGCCAAGGCGGGCAGGAGGCCGGCGCCGCGGCTCTGGCAGCGGCTGCGCGTGCAGCTTCCGGCGAGAAGGTGGGGTGCCGCGCCGCGGGCTCCTGGTTGGAGGCACGCAATTCGGGGTGCTCCCACTCAGACCCCTAAGGGGGAGCTCCTTAAATGTTCTCAATCCGTCAGGGACAGTCGGGGTCCTTGTAATGACATGCAGCGCTTCTCAACATCTAAGAGCCTCCGTCCACGCGCATTCCACGCCGGAGCGGTTTGTTGCCTTCCTAGCAAGGATTTGTGGTGCAAAATACATTTTCTAAACCCGAAAACGAATTTACAGTGAAAGTGACGAAGGTTGTTTCCGGGTCCCTCAGGTGCACTACCCTTCCCAAGCCCCTGGGAGGAGCGCTAGCAGTTTAGGTTCCCAATTTTTCCTCTCCGTGTGCTTTGATGTTAAGGCGCCCCTCCCCAACTGTCTAAGCTTAAACCCGCAACTCTGGGTGTCGGCCCCACGGCGGTCCCCCCGCCTCACCACAGACCGCGGGCCCTGGGAATCGCCTGCCCCCTGCATTAAGCTCTTTGGTTATGTGTCTGTTTAGGGCTCGGCCTGAAGGCGCGTAACTATGGAGCACCTCCAGAACGCCAAACTGACTTTCCTGGGGCAAGGATCAGACTTACTATTTTCACGCCTCCTTTTTGAGGTTGTCTGGCCTATTTTGAACCCATCAAGGAAACAGTCCCACACAGCAGCTTAAGCAAAAAACGTTACAACTCTGATGATGTAAAGATTCAGTGGAAGTTCTCTTTCCTAAACATCCCGCCCCGCCCCCCTTGGTGTAATAGTTCATCTCTTGGCCAAGGCTCAGCAAGTGAATGTTGAATTTCATGGCTTTTATTACTGAAGCCAGTATGGTGGGTTGAAATATATGCAGCATGATACTAAAAAACAAAACAAGAACCTTCCCTTGAAGGCAGCTTGATTAAGCAACTGGAGAGAGAGAGGAGCAGGAAGGTTTCCCTTGCTATCATCAAAATAGTCTCCTCAACCCTGTCTTCTAGACCAAATAAATACTGATTGCTGCTAAACCTGGGGCCTAACCTAAGATTTGTGATGTCAACCACAGACTCATATAGCATCGCCCATGTCAGCACAAGAAAAGTTGGGTACTTCTCAAATCCACACTTTTTAATTCCCAGAAATTTATACTCATAAGAGGGAAGTGGGAGAGGTCATCCTCCTATGATGTTGTTGTTGTTATTTGTCATCGAGTCAGCCCGACTCCTAGCGACCCCTCCTTGGGTTTCCGAGGCAGTTATCACTA
>NW_006921691.1:4064059-4083184 GCF_000298275.1 Orycteropus afer afer
TGGCTGATGAGTTTGAACCGCCAGCCTTCTGGTTAGCAGTCAAGTGCTTTAGCCACTATGCTACCAGAGCTCCTTCTCTATTTGGTAGCAGCACTGTTTCTGTCATGAGTTTTCCCTAATGCCGTAAGAGAGGGATGAAGGGGATTTAAGTATGGGCACTTGTGCCGTAAGCCTGGATCGAACCTTTCGATCTAAAGTCTTTTTAAGTGTCCATCACAGGTGAGTCTTTCTGGCTAATCCAAGCTGGCTTTACTTCCCTAACTATCTCAGGTTTCTGCTGTCAACACTCAGAACCCCGAGTGGGTTAGGCGATCCCCCAAAGGGACAGGTACTACTTCTAACTCCACTGCAAGCAGCAGCCCTGGCATCGCCCCAGCCACCTCCCTGCCTAGTCACAGGCGGAATCCCGAAACCTCTTAACCCTGAGCTTTATTTAAAGCACGCAAGTTTCACCAGGCGGTTCCACTCCGCAGGGCCAGTAGGCCCCAGCTCGCGTCCTAGATGGGTGGGGGAGGCCTGGCAGCTGGTGGACCCGTCTGCGCCGCAGCTGCGAAGTCAGGAGCTCCTCTCTGACTTTACTGCTTTCAGAAAACTCTTTTCTTGTCGGATGTGGTTTCCTTCCCTTTAATTAATCACTCATGCCCGCGTGTCCGCCTCGCCCCTTCCCTACTCTTCCCCTCGACTCCGCATATGATCCTTATTTGGAAACAGGAGCAAGGGCGGCCGAGGCCGGGTGCGGTGCCCTCGGGACAGGCTGCGGGACCCACGCTGCGGGGGCACCCGGGGGTGGCGCGGGTGTGGACTCTGCCGGCCACAGGCTGCTGGCGGCCACTGGGAGAATCCGGGTTGGTGAGACCTTGCAAGATCGGCCTCCTGCAAGATTCACTCCCTCTTCCTGGGCTTTCTGGGCTGGTTGGCCACGCAAGTCTCCGCAGTTCCAGGCTTCAGCCTGGGTGGTCTAGGTGTTCCGGGTGGTCTCACAGAAATTTTCTTCAGGTTCCCTCTTTTCGCCTTCCTGTCCTTTCCCACAGGAGCTGGCATCCCGCTGCCAGGACCCATCTTTTGCCTCCTCCTCTCCCCCTTTCTTCTTCAGTCCCCTCGTTCAAGCATCCCTTCAGGCCTGGCTTGGCCTTCTCTGGGACATGGCTTCCTGGACTCAGAGTAAACTAGAAAGTACAGCCCCCCAGATGTTGGCGGCTGAGTCCTGTGAGGTTACCTCTGGAAAGCTCTGACCCTAAATCCTAATATCAAGCTAGTTTTAGGACTGCAGGCCTAAAGAGTTTTAGGGTTGATTAACCAGCGCCGGTTAATTAAACCCATTCCCCTTGTTGTTGCGTCCACAATCGAATCAGGACAGAGTAGAACTGTCCCACAGAGTTTCCCAGGCTGTAATCTTCTGCGGGAGCAGATAGCCAGGTCTTTTTTCCCACTGGTCTAACTGCGGACCTTTCGGATAGCAAGCGGTGATTAACCATTGCGTTGAGTTTCATTCTCCTGCCATTTCCAAAGCCAGGAAGTCAGGCCTCCTACGCCGGCCCCACTTCAATGGCGCAGCCGGATGTAGCTAGGACCACCCTGGGACTCGGGTTTCTCCAAATGTGTTGCAGGCCGCACGTGTGCACCCAGTACTCCCCACACCGAGTGAGATGGGACCAGATAATCTCGTTTGTGAAAGCGGGGCTCGCTGTGCAAACTTAAGTGTGTAAAGTCTGGGTCTTTGTGGCACAGGACGCCTTAGGCTTCTCGCTGGGGGCGCCAGCGCAGCGCGCCGCCTTCAGCCATCTGACCGCCGCGCCCTGAGCGCGGGCCTCGGCTCCTCTAACTTCGCACCGAGCCTCTGGGGCTGCAGCAGGCTTCCCGGGCTCAGGCGCGGGGCCGAGGAAGTGCGCACCTCCTGGGACAAGGGGAGGGCTGCGCGCGAAAGCGGGGTCCGGCATGTGGACGCCGCGCTCTGCCGCCAGGCCCCCGCCCCAGCGCGCCAGGCTCGGCCGCGTCCCCAGCAGCTGGGAGCGCTTCCTCCCTTGGTCACGGATCCAGGCCGCTGGTCCAGCTGTCAAAACAGGGGGTGTCTCTTTCATTCTAGCTCACAAAGTCCCAAGGGGGAACAGGGGGCCTTAATGCTTGTGTTTGGACACAAGCAATTATCCCTAATTATTCTTTTTCTTTTGAGCCTGCCTGTCCCGCCGGCGAGCTCGCCGCGGAACAGGCCCCGTAATCCTCCCCGGTCAGCGGAGCTCAGTGGGTTCTGTGCGGCCCGAGGCTCGGGCGCTTTCATGTCAGTGCGGGTTTAGAGCTGATTCAAACTCACTGCGATGGGGGAATTAACCCCGGGGCCCGGGCTTTCAGGGGCCTCTGATAAGAGATTATACGTGTTGATGGCAAGCTTTTCTTGGCAAAATGTTTTCAAAGGGCTTGGAGTTGTTAAATCAAAGCGCCATTGAATTGCTGGGGACCACCTCCTCCCCCTCCTCCTGCCCTTCCCCCTCTCCATCTCCTTTCCCTTCATCCCTTCAACCCCCATCACCGCCAGTGACTGCCCACAGTGAGCGGCCCAGCCAGCCCGGACGCAAGTCACCCTCCTGAGTAAGATTTTCCCTTAGTGCCTCACCCAGCGAGGGCTGTTTTTGTAGGTGCTCCTGCTGCAGGGCACTTTGGTGCTCTTCCCTGGCCCTCTCCTACACGCTCTTGCTCTGGTAAAGAAAACACTTCCCAGATGAAAGACACCCCCCCCCCCCCCCCCACACACAGACACGTACATGTGTTTTGTAGAAAGCAGAGGTGACAGGGTGGGATAAGGAAGAGTAAATTCTCTTACCTTCCACCCCTCAAAGGTCAGTGGAGTCAGAGGGGTAGCCATAGGGTTAAACAGTGTTGTGGACAGAGTTCAGATGTCCCGGGAATTACATGATTTTGCTCTGGGAGTTATCTGGGGCCCTGCTCAAAGAAAACAAGTGTTGGGAGGACCCTCTGGCAAAATCTTATTGGGTACTGTTAGGGAGCTCTGGTGGCATAATGCCTAAGGCATTTGACTGCTAACCAGAAGTCTGGTGGTTCAAACCCACCAGCCACTCCTTGGGAAGGTTGTTGTTGTTGTTGTTGTTGTTATGTGCTCCTCATCTAGTCAGCCTGACTCACAGTGACCCCTCCTTGGGTTTCCCAGGCGGTATCACTATGGAAGTAGATTGCCCAACCTTCCTTCCAAGGAGTGGCTGGTGGGTTTGAACCGCCAACCTTCTGGTTAGCAGTCAAGTGTTTTAGGCACTGGGCAATTTACTTCCTTGGAGATAATGACCTCGGAAACTCAAGAAGGGGTCACTCTGAGTTGACCAATTCCATGGCAGTGAGTTTGGTTTTTTTGGTTTGGTTAAGGAACTCTGGTGGTGTGATGGATAAGGCATTTGGCTGCTAACTAGAAGGTCAGTTGTTCAAACCCACCAGCTGCTCCACTACTTCCGCAAAGATTTACAGTGTTGGAAACCCAACGTGAGTCGCTATGACTCAGAATCCATTCACTGGCAGTGAGTTTTCTTTCTTTCTTTTTTTTTTTTCCTACCCTTGCTAGGGGTCCTACTAGGTGCAGTGGGAAATGCAAAATAGATAGATAGATAGATAGATAGATAGATAGATAGATAGATAGATAAATTGTTAGTGTCTCTGTCCTACAGAGACTAGATAGCCATCTCCCCATGGTGAGAAGATGTATTTTTACCAAATAAGTTCCAAATATGTAAAACTCATAACAATTGTGTTTCCTGTAATCTCTTCTTCTCCCCTCTCTGCCCCCCGCCCTCAAAATACCCTGGACATGTTTACACAGCTGGCTTTTCTCAGCCAGCTCATCCTTCATCTTCCTCACCCACTCCCCACACCCTGGACTGGCACCTTGTCCTCCACTTGGTTGGTCTGACACCCTTCCTGCTTCCTGCCATCCCCCTGGGGTGGGAGCAATCTACGGCAGTATCCTGTTCTGTGTACCTTGGCCAGTGTCTGTGGCCCTGCTGGGAGTGGACTGGTTGTTAGGAGAGCTGACTGCCTGACTCAGTCAATGCCCACAGCCCACCCATGGATTGGATCTCCTCATGTACGTCTGCTGCCTCTGGTCACTAGAATCCTGCAATTGCATCAAGCCTCTAAGCTATAGTCCCACCCCTTCCCCTTCCTATTTGCTTTTTCCTTCCTACTCTCTTGCCTGCCCAGAGGCACACTCTCTTGGGTGCTTGCCAATGATCCTCCTTAAGTTATAACAAAATTTGTTGCCAAGTTGGCACTCATTTTAACTGCCGTCTTCCTGAAGGATAAACTGGCTTCTTGATTTATTTTCCTGTTTTCTTTCTAAGTTAATGAGCTGTGGGCCCTGTTGTTGTTAAGTTCTGACTCATAGCAACTCTATCTACAACAGAGAAAAACACTGCCTGGTCCTGCAGGCCCTCTAGGAAGCAAAATTTAGTTATGACTTTTTGTTTTATCATCACCTGGAATCTTTGGCCCCGTGTCTCCAGTAGCTGGCTGATATGTAGCCTTGTCTTTTTAAAACATTATCGCTCTAAGGCACACACTTCCTGATGAAGTGAAGCATTTACTGATGAAGATTAAAGACTACAGTATGGATTACACTTCAACATAAAGAAAACAAAAATCTTCACAACTGGACTAATAAGCAGCATCATGATAAATGGAGAAAAGATTGATGTTGTCAATGATTTCATATTACTTGGATCCACAATCAACACCAATGGAAGCAGCAATCAAGAAATCAGATGATGTATTGCACTGGCCAAATCTGTTGCAAAAGACCTCTTTCAAGTGCTGAAGAGCAAAGATATTTCTTTGAAGAGTAAGGTGCACCTAACCCAAGCCATGGTATTTTCAATTGCCTCATATACATGTGAGACCTGGACAATGAATAAGGAAGACCAAAGAAGAGTTGATGCTTTTGAGTTGTGGTGTTGGCAAAGAATACTGAAAGTATCCTGGACTGTTAAAAGAACTAACAAATCTATCCTGGAAGAAGTGCAGCCAGAATCCTCTTTGGAAGTGAGAATGACTAGACTTTGTCTCACCTACTTTGGTCATATTGTCAGAAAGGACCATTCTCTGGAGAAGGATATTGTGCTTGGTAAAGTGGAGGGTCACTGAAAAAGGGGAAGGCCCTCAACAAGATGGATTGACACAGTGGCTGCAAGGATGGGCTCAGGTATAGCAAGGATTGTGCAGCTGGCACAGGTCCGGGCAGTGTTTTGTTCTGTTGTACATAGAATTGCTATGAGTCTGAGCCTACTCTATGGCACCTAATAAAGGTACACATACTTCTTATAATCTTAATCCATTTCATTGGTAAATATTTAATTTAAATGTTTGATTCTATATTCATAAATGAGACTCAAGTATATTTCCTTTCTCATGGTGTCATCTGCTTTGGTATCAGTGATATTAGCCTCATTCCTTTCCAATTCACAAATATTTATTGAGCATTTACTATGTTCTGGGCATTTTAGCAACTGTCAGATGAGCCAGAAGATGAGCTCTTTAGGTTGGAAGGCACTCAAAATACAACTGGGAAAGAGCTGCCTCCTCAAGTAGAGTCAATCTTAATGACATGGATGGAGTAAAGCTTTGGGGACCTTTACTTGCTGAAGTGACATGACTCAAAATGGGAAGAAACAGCTGCAACCATCCATAAATAATTGGAATATGGAATTCATCAAGTATGAATCTAGGAAAATTAGAAGTTGTGAAAAATGAAATGGAATGCTTGGCATTAGTGAGCTGACATGGACTGGTATTGACCATTTTGAATCAGGCAATTATATTGTCTACTATGTCAGGAATGACAAATTAAAGAGGAATTAAAGAGTATCATGGACTGCTGGAAGAAGGAACAAATCTGTCCTGGAGGAAGTGCACCCAGAATGCTCTTTGGAAGCAAGAATGGCCAGACTTTCTGTTACATACTTTAGTCACATTGTCAGAAGGGACCATTCCCTGGAGAAAGGATATCATGCTTGGTAAAGTAGAGGGTCAGCAAAAAAGGGGAAGACCCTCAACAAGTGGCTGCAACAATGGGTTCAGGCATAGAAGGGATTGTGCCGCTGGCACAGGGCCGGGCAGTGTTTTGTTCTGTTGTGCATAGGGTCGCTATGAGTCAGAGCTGACTCGACGGCACCTGAAAACAACAACAACAGCAAGGAAGTCTAGTTATGACTGTTATTCAAATTTACACAACCATTAATACCAAAGATGAAAACAATGAAGATTTTTACCAATTTCTGCAGTCTGAAATTGGTCATACATTGCAATCAAGATCACCGATAATTATTGGTGATTGGAATGCAAAACCTAGAAACAAACAGGAAATATCATTAGTTGGAAAATATCCAACTACTTGGCCATAGAAATGACACTGGAGACCACATGATAGAATTTTGCAAGACCAATGAATTATACATTGCAAATATCATTTTTTTTTTCAGCAACAAAAATAATCACTATATATGTGGACCTTGCCAGATGAACTACACAGGAATTAAATAGACTAAATCTGTGGAAAGAGACAATGGAGAAACTCAATTATCATCAGTCAGAATAAGGCCAGGGGTCAACTGTGGAATAGACCATAATGCAACTTGTATATGTTAATATACAAGTTCAAGTTGAAGCTGAAGAAAACTAAAACAAGTTCAGGAGAGCCAAACTATGACCTTGAGTTATCTCACTTGAATTTAGAGACCATCTCAAGAATAGATTTGACACATTCAACACTAATTACTAAAGAGCAGATGAGTTGTGGGATGACATCATGCACAAAGAAAGCAAAACGTCATTAAAAAGACATGAAACAAAGAGAAGACCAAAATGGATGTCAGAAGAGACTCTGAAACTTGTTCTTGAATGGAAAGCAACTAAAGTACAAGGAAGAAATGAAGAACTAAAAGAGCTGAACAGAAGATTTCAAAGGGCAGCTTGAAGACAAAGTATTATAATGAAATGTGCAAAGACTTGGAGTTAGAAAACCAAAAAGGAAGAACATGCTTAACATTTCTCAAGCTTCTGAGGAACTGAAGAAAAAATTCTAGTCTCAAGTTGCAATATTGAAGGACTTTATGGGCAAGATATTGAACAACGTGGGAAACATCAAGGGAAGATGGAAGTAATACACAGAGTCATTGTATTGAAATGGTTGATGTTCAACCATTTCAAGAGGTAGCATTTGATCAAGAACTGATGGTATTGGAAGAAGTTCAAGCTGCACTGAAGGCACTGGCAAAAAAACAAGGCTCAATGAATTGACAAAATGCCAGTTGAGGTGTTTCAAAAAATGAATGTAATCTGGAAGTGCTCACCCATCTATGCCGAGAAATTTGGAAGACCACTACCTGGCCAAGTAACTAGAAGAGATTCATATTTGTGCCCATTCCCAAGAAAGGTGATAGGATGTGGAAATTATTAAGCAATATTATTAATATCATATGCAAATAAAATTGTACTGAAGATAACTCAAAAACAGTTGCAGCAGTACATTAACAGGGAACTGCCAGTAATTCAAGCTAGATTCAGAAGAGAACATGGAAGATATCATTGCTGATGTCTGATGGTTCTTGGCTGAAAGCAAAGAATACCAGAGAGATGTTTGCACATGTTTTATTGATTATGCAACGATATTTGACTGTGTGGATCCAAACAAATTATAGGTAACGTTCATGAGAATAGGAATTCCAGAACACTTAATTGTGCTCATGTGGAACCTGTACATAGACCAAGAAGCAGTTATTAAAACAAAACAGGGGGATATTGTGTGGTTTGAAATCAGGAAAGGTGTGTATCAGGATTGTATCTTTTCACCATACTCATTCAATCTGTGTGCTGAGCAAATAATCCGAGAAGCTGGATTATATGAAGAAGAATGTGCCATCAGGGCGGAAACAAGACTGACTCATTAACAACCTGTGATATGCAGCTGATACAACCTTGTTTGCTGAAAGAGAAGAGGATTTGAAGCATTTACTGATGGAGATCAAAGACTTCAGTATGAATTACACTCTATAAATAAAACAAAAATCCTCACAATTAGACCCAATAAGCAACATTGAAATAAATAGACGAAATATTGAAGTTGCTAAAGATTTCATTTTACCTGGATCTACAATCAATGGCCATGGAAACAACAGTCAAGAAATCAAATGATATATTGTATTGGGCAAATCTGATGCAAAAGACCTCTTTAAAGTGTTAAAAAGAAAAGATGTCACTTTGAGAACATCAGGTGTGCCTGACCCAAGCCATGATATTTTTCAGTCATGTTATATGCATGCGAAAGCTGGACCATGAATAAAGAAGAATGAAGAAGAATTGATGTCTTTGCATTATGGTAATGGCAAAAAATATTGAATATACCAAGGATTACCAGAACAATGAACAAATCTGTCTTGGAAGTACAGACACAATTCTCATTAAAAGGAAGGACAGCAATAGTTTGTCTCATGTACTTTGAATATGTTATCAGGAGGGTCCTGTCCTTAGAGAAGGACATCATTCTTGGTAGAGCAGTTAAAAAGCGTCGGTTAAAAAGAAGACTCTCAAAAAGATGGATTGACACAGTGGCTACAACCATGGGCTTAAATATAGCAACAGTTGTGAGGATGATACAGGTCTGGGCAGTGTTTGGTTTTGTTGTACTTAGGGTTGCTATGAGTCAGAGCCAACTCGATGGCACCTAACAACAAGTCACTTTAATTGATGAACAAAACAAATAAAAAAGCAAAAATCTCTGCCCTAATGGAGTTTACATTATAGTGGAGAGATAAACAACATAATAAACTTGATAAACAAATAAATGATATAGTATATTGGAAAGTGGTAAGCGTTGTAAAAATAAAGCAGGTATCAAAAGAGACAATAATAAGTGTTGGTGAGGATGTGGAGACATTGCAACCCTCATACACTGTGGGTGGGAATGTAATATGGTGCAGCTAGCCTCATTGGAAAGCAGTCTGGCAGTTCTTCAAAAGGTTAAACATAGAGTTACCATACAACCTAGCAATTCCCTGAAACCCAAACCAGACAAAAATATTGCATGAAAAGAAAACTACAGAACAATATCTTTTATGAATATGAATGCAAAAATCCTGAACTACATATTAGCAAACCAAATGCAGAAACATATAAAAATAATTATACATTATGTATTATAATTATATATTATTTATCCCTGGATACAAAGTTGTTTGACACTGGAAAATCAATTAATATAATACATCATATCAATAGAATACAAAGTCAAATTATGGCCTTCCTCTACTTAAACTTCCACATACCCATAAGGCACAAGGCTTATTCAGACCACGTACGCTCCTGTCCAATTCAACTCCTTTTCATCTCTGACTTGATCTCTTCCCACCCTCCTCCTCTATCACTCCATTCCAGCTAAACTCTTTACTCACTATTCCTCAAACAGCCAAGTTTGCTCTCATCTTAAAGCTTTGGTTTTGTTTGTTTTCTCTATCTATAATGCTCTTTCCCAGATATCTGCATGGCCATGAGTAATGTCCTCACTTCAAGGTTTTGGTCAAATATCATCTTCTCAAATAGGTCTTCTCTATTTAAAATGAAAAGTAGCCCCCTGCTGCCATACTCTTTATCACCTATATAACTTGCTGTGATTTTAAAAAGAGTTATTTTGAAATATAATTCACATACCTTACAATTCATACATTTAAACTGTACAATTCAAGGGTTTTGGTATGTTCACAGAGTTGTGCAACCATCAAAACAACCAAATTTAGAATGTTTTCATCACTCCAAAAGAAATCCTGTGCTCAGTCATTTCCCATTTGGTAGCATAATGCTTAAGGCACTTGACTGCTAACCAGAAAGTTGGCGGTTGAAACCCACCAGCCACTCCTCGGAAGGAAGATGGGGCAATCTACTTCTGTAGTGATACTGCCTCTGAAACCCAAAGAGGGTTTGCTATGAGTCAGGTCTGACTTGACGGCACATAACAACAACAACAACAACAACATCTTTCTTCAAGATCCACCTGTCTTCTGCACCAGCTAAATAGGGGAATTGAATGGGGAAGTGGTAGGAAACATCATCTCTCCATGTCTCAAGTCAATTATGACTCAGTGGTTCAAACCCACCAGCCACTCCTCGGAAGGAAGGTTGGGCAATCCTACTTCCGTAGTGATACTGCCTCGGAAACCCAAGGAGGGGTCACTATGAGTCGGGGCCGACTCGACGGCACATAACAACAACAACAACAACAACACCAGCAGCTCTCAGTAACGACCAAATCTACTTTCTGTCTCTAATGATTCACCTATTCTGGACATTTCATATAAATGGAATTATACTATATGTTGTTCTTTATCACTAATTTCTTTCACTTAATATATTGCTTTCAAGGTTTATCCATGTTGTAGCACGTATCAGAACTTCATTCCTTTTTATAGCTGAATAATTAATTGTATGGATATACCAATTTTCTTCTATCAGTTCATCAGTTGATAGATATTTGAGTTGTTCCCACCTTTTGGCTATCATGAATAATGCTACTATGAACATTCATGTGCGAGTTTTTGTGTGTCCATTTCTCTTCACCAAGTTTAAAATGCCCCAGTCAAATTGGTTGCGTGTTTTTCTTCTGCAGGTTCAGAGTAGGTGAAAGTTTAGATTTTATCAGGACTGTGATTTTGCCAAAAGTGATGGCAGTGAGTTTTTTTTTTTCCCCCCAGTATGACTAAAGGATAAAGGAGCAAGGATATATTGAAGAATTTAAGCTGAGTGAAGCAGGAAAAGAGGAAGATATGAGAAAAGAGAGGAACAGTGGAAAGGTACCAGGATCAATGGAGCAGAGGTCCTGATAGGTCAAAGAATTTATTGAATTCAGAGTACAAGTAGGAATGGTCAGAGAGGGGATGCATGAATTTGAGAATGTGGAGAGTTGCAGTTATGGTGGTGAGTAGCTAAAGATGGGTGGAGGATAAGATCATTGGAAGAGAGGAATGCAAGGAACTGAAAGTTCAGGCTATTGGAAAGGATATCCAAGTGTAAATTGGAATCACCAGGAATTAAGATAGGAATAGTATTGGTAAGTGTGAGATAGTGAGGCAAGAATGGAGAAATTAGAAATGAGGGTCCAGTAATCAATAGATAAATAACTTCTGTGAACTCCTTGTTTCTATCTTTGCAACAATTGTGTGTAACAGTTGTATATTAGTTCCTTAAATATTAGCAGTTTTTAAAGTAATGGTTTCATTTTTTTTAATGGTTACAGAGCTATTCAGGTTTTTTTATTTTGCCTGTAGTTTGGATAATTTATATTTTTCTACAATTATTTACCATTTTTTTTTAACTTTTCAAATTTAGTGACAAAGTTGTTTAAAATTATTTTATAATTTTAATAATCTTTTCTTTAGTTATGCTACTTTTTACTCTCATTTTCTGTATTTGTGCATTTTCTCTCTTTTTTGATCAATCGTAAAAGGACTTTGTTTTTTCAAAGAACCTCTTATTAGCTTTCATGATTGTCTTTATTGTAAGTTAAGGAGCTCTGGTGACATAGTGCCTAAGGTATTTAAATGCTAACCAGAAGGTTGGAGGTTCAAACCCACCAGCCACTCCATGGATGGAAGACTGGGCAATCTACTTCTATAAAGATTTACCACCTCAGAAACCCAAAGGGGGTTGAGTCAGAATCACTCAAAGGCAGTGAGGTTTTTTCTTCTTAATTGGAAGTTTGACTTCTCTTTAGTTTATTTCTGTTCTAGACTTATTTTTTTCTTTTTACTTTCTTTGGGTTTATTCAGTGAAAGTGTATTAATTATAAATTATCTCAGACTTTGAGAAAATCTTTGTATTACCTTGACTTTTTGAATGATGGTTTAGCTGGGTATAGAATTCTAGTTGTCAGTACCTGGAAGATATTATTCCATTATCTTCTAGCTTTTGTTATGCTGTTGAGAAGTCTGCTAACCTAATTGCCATTCTTTTGTAGGTTATATTTCTCCCTGGTTGCTTTTAAGATTTTTTTCCATCTTAAGAGTTTTTCACTACGATGTGCCTGGGAATGCTTTCATTTTTATTTATGCTGTAATTTCTGAAACTAGGATTTGAGACTTCCACTAATTCTGGAGTTTTCAGCCATTATAGATTTTTAATATCTCTGAGATATAATTCATATATCATAAAATTTACCCATTTAAAGTATATACTTGAATGGTTTTAGTATATCCATAGACTTGTATAATTATCACCATCCATGATCTTTCTAAGTATTGTTTTGCCACTATTCATTTTATTATCTTTCTGGAAATCCTTTTAAAAACATGTTGAACTGTTAGGGTTTAAGGATCTCTGATGTATAATAATCCCTTCCCCCACTAAAAATCAGAATCAATGCGAGGTGAGCAAGCAAATTAGACAGATGGAAATAAAAATAATAGCTTTATTGCTAATAAGTACTAACTTGGGGGATGTGGCTTAGATATATGACAACCATATCAAAACTAAACCCCAGAATTAGAATTATCCATACTCTATGCCACAGGCAACAATGAATACTACATGCTCCACACATGGAAGCTTGTCCCTGTGAAACATATGGTTAAAAGCTATAGGATAAGAAAGCATGTTCTCCACAGACAAGCTGGCTCCTAAAAGGAGGGCAGGGTGCAGAGACCTGGTCTATCCTAAACTCACCGGTCAGGTAAGCCACTCTGGCAAAAGGAAGCCATAACCATCACATTGACTGATGCCACTTCATGTACAAAGTTACCCAGATTATTTTATGAAGGAAACACATTTCTGATTTCAAACCCAATAAATATAAATGAACAACACTTACAGACATTTTGAAAGGACAAAAATTTAGGAAACATAATTGAAGACTATATGCTGAATATGAAGAACAATACATAAAATATCTTAAAGGGTTTATGCAAGAATTTAGAGATAGTTTAGAAAAGTGCATTAAACACAGTGATATAAATGTGTATTAATAAAATCACTAACAGAATATTATCATTTTAATAGATGTTCAAAAGGCATATGATATCCAGCCCATTCATAATAAAACATTAAAAGACAATAGAAAAGATGGATACTTCCTTAAACCAGCATTCAAATTATACAAAGATGCACTTGACACATTCACTTGAAAGTCCACAACAAAGCTGACCTCAATAATATTAATATTATTTTAGAAATTTTGAATAACTGAAGATAAGAAATAAAAACTAGGTAATTAAATATTTTAAATTATGAGTCAAAAGTACCATTTTTGGTAGAAGATATAAATGTACATAAAGAAAAGACAAAGGAATTAACTGGAAACTACCTTGGAGTGAATCAGTAGAAATCACTAGAAAAGAACAATATGTTTGGTAAAGTAAAGGATCTGTAAAAATGAGGGAAACCCTCAATGAGATGAATACAAGAGCTAAAACAATGGACTCAAACATGCCAACAATCATGAAGATGGCATGGGAATGGGCAATATTTCATTCTGTTACAACTAAGGTTGCTGTGAGGTGGACACAACTGGACAGTACCTATCAACAACACCAAGGTTACTGTGAAGAGTAAAGAGAAAAAATAAAATAAGATGTCAATTCTACTCAAGTTAATGTGTAGTTTCAACACAATTAGAGTTAAAAAAAAAATCCAACATAACTTGCCTTAAGACTATTTGAAATTTTAATAAAATTGATGAAAAACATAAGTGGTTAAGAATACCAAAAAATTTTTTGAGACAGAGGAGCAATGGGGAATGTTGTTGTTAGATTCCGTCGAGTTGTGTCCGACTCATAGTGACCCTATGCACAGCAGAACAAAAACACCGCAAGGTCCCGTGCAGCTCCATGATCCTTGTTGTACTTGAGCCCATCATCACAGCCACCATGTCAATCCATCTCATTGAGAGCCTTCTCCTCCTTCATCAACACATCCTTCTCCAGGGAATGGTCCCTTCTGATAACATGACCAAAGTATGTAAGATGAAGTCTGGCCATTCTCACTTCCAAGGAGCATTTCAGCTGCACTTCCTCCAGGACAGATCTGCTTGTTATTTTGGCAGTCCATGGTACTTTCAGCATTCTTCACCAGCACAACTCAAAAGCATCAATTCTTCTTCTGTCTACCTTATTCATTGTCCAGCTCTCATATGCATATGTTGTTGTTGTTGTTGTTATGTGCCATCGAGTCAGCCCCAACTCATAGCGACCCCTCCTTGGGTTTCCGAGGCAGTATCACTATGGAAGTAGGATTGCCCAACCTTCCTTCCGAGGAGTGGCTGGTGGGTTTGAACCACCAGCCTTCTGGTTAGCAGTCAAGTGCTTTAGCCACTATGCTACCAGAGCTCCTCACATGCACATGCATATGAGGCGATTGAAAATATCGTGGTTTCTGTCAGGCGCATCTTAGTCCTCAAGGAGACATCTTTGCTCTTCAGCACTTGAAAGAGATCCTTTGCAGCTAACTTGCCCAGTGCTATACGTCATCTAATGTCCTGACTGCTGCTTCCACTGGCATCGATGGTAGAACTAAGCAATGTGAACTATTTGAAAACTTCAATTTTTTTCTCCATTTATTGTGATGCTGCATATAGGTCCAGTTGTGAGGATTTTTGTTTTCTTTATATTGAGATGTAATCCATACTGCAGACTGTATTACTCAATCTCTATCAGTAAGTGCTTCAAGTCATCCTCACTTTCAGCAAGCAAAATTGTGTCATCAGCATATTGCAAGTTGTTAATTATTCTTCCTCCAACCTTGATGCCACATTCTTCTTCATATAGTCCAGCTTCTCGGATTATTTATTCAGCATGTAGACTGAATAAGCATGGGAAAAGGTACAACCCTGACACACTCCCTTCTTGATTTCAAACCATGCAGTGTCCCCTTGTTCTGTTTGAACGACAGCCTCCTGGTCAATGTACAGGTTCCTCGTGAGTACAAGTAAGTGTTTGGGAATTCCCATTCTTCTCAATGTTATCTATAATTTGTCATGATCCACACAATCAAATGCCTTTGCATAGTCAATAAAACACAAGTAAACATCTTTCTGGTATTCTTTGCTTTGAGCCAAGATCCATCTGACAGCAGCTATGATATCCCTTGTTCCATGTCCTCTTCTGAATCCAACATGCACCTCTGGAAGTTCTCTGTCAATCTACTACTGCCACCATTTTTGAATTATCTTCAGTAAGATCTTAGTTGGATGTGATATTAATGATACTGTCCGATAATTTACACATTCTGTTGGATCACCTTTCTTTGGAATGGGTACTACCAGCTGTGAAAATATATTCTAAAACATTAAATAGGACACTCTTACTGAAGTGACAATAAGCATAGGTATGAATTAAATAGAACAGAAAGCTCAGAAATAAATCTTATCATTCATAAGAATTTAATATGTGATAAAGAAGTAATGACCAGATTAAAGCATAATTTAATAAACCCTTTGGGGATAACTGATAATTATATTGGGGAGTGGGTGATCAATTATTTATGTGTTCCAAAATTGAGAGAAAGTATAAATGAATATTTCTTTGGTCTTTGGTGGGATGAGTACATCCTGTGCTTTGAAGCAACAAGAAATGCAAGATGAAATAAGCAACAGATTTAACTCCATAAAATTGTTTACCCTTCTGTACAAACAAAAATAATTAAAATGAAAAAACATGAGAAAATTCATTTGTAGTGTGCACACATACATACACACACATATCAACCAGAAATAGGTTTGATATATATAATTATATGACGCACTCATTCTGAGTGCATCAGTAACTTATGGTATTATATTCATACAAGAATTCAATGTAGCAGTTAAATTGAATGAACTGGATCTCATAGTGTTTCCAAATGGATAAATCCCAGACATACAATATTTAATTTAAAAATAGAAAGTTGTGTAATGGTGTTTAGTTTAGTATCAGTCATATAAAGCTTTAAAACTCACAAATGAATACTCTGTGTGTGTGTGTGTGTGTGTGCATGCATGTTTGGTATGACCAAGTAGTGAAAACATTAAAATGCAAAAGGGAAAGATACATATTAACTATTAAGTGATTTCTTCTAGAAGATGAGGTGGGACATGAGATTGGGGAGGGTAGCAAAGGGAGTTTCAAATATATCTGTAACTTTTCCATATGTTTGAAATATTCCAGAATACAAATAGCTAAGAAAAAATTCTTAAGACTATAAAACATATTGTGAAAACAACACGAACATACAATTCACAGGAAAGAAAACACACACACAGAAAGATATTTAACCTCCTTAGTAATCAAAGAAGTCAAGATTGAAATGAGATAGCAATCATACCTATTCAATTGGTAAAAATTAAAATAACCATAACCGTTATCTTACAGAGGCCAGAAATTAATTCTTAAATTTTCAGAGTGGAAGGTATGGCCTACTAGTTAAGAACTTCAAGCAATGCTTTAGAGTTTTCACTTGCTTTTTCTTTTCATTACAGTTAAGACCACATTCAGGAGACTTGTGAAAGTAGCTAAGGCTGAGTCTAGCCCTAAATATTTCCCAAATACCAAGGCTTAATCCTTGAACGTCTCTCAAATAAAACTTTTAATTCTCAAATATCCACCAAATCCTCAAATTTTTCTTAAAAACGTTCAAGACAATGCATAATCTTGAAAATCAAATCCAGACTCTTACTGAGCCCCACCTCCCATCCACCACCCACACGAGTACACATACACATACATGCAGCGTTTACTTGCGGTTTTTGTTTTCAAGGGCTTGTCAATCATGACTGAGCTGGCCTTTTGTGAAAGAGCACTGCCTCTACTATATGGGGACATACTCTAACCCCCAGTGACTGTCATCAACACTTTGCTTTTCCCATTTGTTTTTAAAGAGAATGGTGGGGGTCATCTGTGGAGTAGAGATGTTGAAGCGGCAGGAGGCATTTTTATTTTTGTTTTTGTGTTTTCACAAGGGAGCCCTAAATATATTGACTTTCTGGCTCGCCTCAGCGCCTAAAGCTGTTTCTTTGGGATTCCTTCCTTCTGTGAGGTTCTTCATCCCCCCACTCACTCAAGGTGGCTAAAAAGAGAGACAGCAAAGAAAAAGTTACACTTCCTTTGAGAATCTAAATATTTGAGCTCAGGAGTAAACGGAGGCATTTTTGTGTGACAGTTCTCACCATTTCATGCTTAGTAGTGATTATAAACTGAAATAGGAGGGAATTGGCAATTTGCAGGCTCAAAATTCTCCAAAAGAGAATCCTCAGAGCCTATGTTTTGAGTTTACAAGGGAGCATTCAGGATACCAAAGGGTGAGTAACAAACGAGTTAGCTGGAGTGAAGGCAAACTGAAGGTGAGCTGAGAGCTCAAACAGGTGTTTCACTGGGATGAAACCCTCGCAGCTCAGGACTGGGAGTAATGGGGGTTTCTAAGTGGTATAAACGGTAGCTGAAGTTACCAGCCAAAAGATGGTGGTTTGAATCTACCCAGAGGTGCCTTGGAAGAAAGACCTGGCAATCTGTTTATGAAAAGATCACAGCCATTGAAAACTCTATGGAATACAGTTACACTCTGAAACAAATGGGGCTGCATGAGCCAGAATCAACTTGACAGCAACTGGTTTGGTATGGAGTGAATAGCAAAAATGGAATGATAAAAGCCAACTCTCCCAGGGGCTGTACCATGTGCCACATACTAATGTATGCATTTTACACAGATTAACACTTCCCAAAAGATAGTATTATTAACACCCCCATTTTATAGACATAGAGACTGAGGCCTAGAGAGATTACATAACTTGCTCAAGGCCACACAGCTAGGAATCAACAAAGCTGGGCTTTCATTAGGCACTCTAGTTAGAAGCCATGCTCTTACTTCTATGCTATAGTGTCAAATACTTGATCAGAACCCAGATGGCAAGAGGGAGAAAGAGAGTTGAGTTTTCTTGGTGAATTACACCCAGGTGTCTTTCAGTTTAGAGTAAGGATACCACACTTAGGGCAGTTACTCTGCGCCCTTGCTGTAAGGAGCTATGGGCTCCCTTACCGAGCTTGCCCTCTGCTCCCGCCTCTCATGCTCTGGCTGGATGGACAGGCCTGGTGCACTGGCGGATACATGGGAGTTCTGGATCCAGCCTATACCTGCTGGGGAGTGGTGACGGTTAAATATTCAGGATATTTAAAGATACAAATATTTTGTTTCAGAACAGTTTTAGATTTATGGAAAAATTGCAAAGGGAGTGCAGAAAGTTCCCATACATGCTGCACTCAGTTTTCCCAATTATTAACATTGTACTTCAGTATGGTACATTTGTTACAATTAATTAACGAACCAATATTGATGCATTATTCTTTTTTTTCCCCTTATTTATTTTAGTTGTTTTTTTTTTTGAATCGTGATTTGGGTGAAAATTTACAGAGCAAATTCACTTTCCATACAGCAGCTCACATACACTTTGTCTCATCATGACTATAATTTACCCCAATGCAACAGCTCCCCACCCCATAGTTATCTCTTTCCTGTGTCCTTCCCTCCTATGCACTCCTGGGTGAGCTCAGGGGTGAGCTGTCTCTATGTGCATACACAGCCCTTCTATTCTCCCATGATTGATCTCTCCAAGGAGTGTACCTACCTATTGTAAATGTTCAGCTCATATGCCTGTCTTCTGTTTGTCTGGAAGCCACAGGAGTGGGTTCAATTCCAGACATGAAGGGCAACTAGGAACCTTAGTCTCAATGGTTTCATCAGGCTCTATCAGACCAGCAAACCTAGTTTTTTTTTCCATAATGATTTTGAGTTTTGTTCCACATTGTTCTTCCTCTCTATCCAGGATCTCCTACATAGATTCCTCTCCAAGTGGTTGACAGAAGTAGCTGGGCACCATCTAGCTCTTCTGGTCTCATAGTCGTATAGGCTGCAGATCGCATGGTGTACCAGTCGCTAGAACTAATTCTTTCCATGAATCTTTGGTTTTCTTCATTCTTCTTTGCTCTGGATGAGGAGAGACCCATCATTGCATCTAGATGACTGCTTGCAAGCTTTTAAGATCCCAGTCGCTACTCGCCAACGTAGGAGGTAGAACAGTGTTTTGTGTAGTATGTTATGCCAATTGAGTTTGATGTCCCCTGTAACTATGGT